>NW_027509119.1:4287500-4645000 GCF_051911475.1 Siphateles boraxobius | reverse complement strand
AAACATCACTATTACAAATGCTTGTGTTTTTAAAACACCTAGTAAGTTAAATGTATTTATATAGCACATTTAAACACAGCAAAGCTGACTAAAGTGCTGAACAGAGTAAATGGAATAAAAAATAAAATAAAAACAGCAGACAGACCATAAAACAATACTTAAATAAGATTAAAGCGCCTGGGAGAAGAGATAAGTTTCCGGCCTCTTTTTAAAAATGATAATAAAAGGTGCAAGGGGAGGGAGTACAATAGAAACTTATCTGAAGATCTGCGAAGGAATTTTTACACAGAAAAAGCAGCCCAGAAACCAAATCTGAAGCGGAGTAAAATCAAAAAAATGCATTTACACAGAATGTTTATTGCTTCTCTGAAGCGGCATAAATGCATTTACACAGGAAGTAGAATCGCAGGAAACACTGCTTTGAACATTACTACCGTTTTAACAACGTGTTATAAAATTAATTTAAAAATAATGAAACGATAGCCTAAACAATTAAATAAAACTGTAATAAATATATATAATATATATTATTATAATATATATATATAACTGTATATATAAATATACGCAACTTTAAATTAATTTAGTTTATAAATACTTTTTTCTATTTCTTAATAAAAATTGTTCCAGGTGGGACAAATGCAACAAAGAAATTCTGAATGATTACACCGGATAGCAGGATTAAAAGAGGTCGAAAGTTTATTTTTCAAAGAGCCAGAAGACCTCGAGAGTTTGATAAGGCACAGCAAATGAACAATGGTGATAGCGTTGGCGTTTCTCGAAGAACAGCAGATGTCACCAGACCGTCGTGAAATATCGTCCTCAAGGAGATGATTTTTGGAATATAATATATAACAATGCCCAACAGTGTTGACAGATTGGAAATGTCCAAGTATCGTAACAGAAGCTCAAAATTATCGTATTTGGAAGAATATTATCGTACATGAGTCAAACGTACAGAATACAGCGATTTATATACCAACAACTTTGACACAAACTGAAAATTACTTTATTACCAAACTATCAACTTGAAAAAAAAAAAAAAAAACTGACCTAAAGCGCCGCGGCAGGAAATGTTATGTTAACTTTTTTTTTTTTTTCTTGCAAAACATAAAGATATGACATGTTAATGATATACAACATTGTATACAATATACAAAAAGACCATTAACATTAAATCCACAGCTAGATCAATGCGTATAGAAGCCCTATGATTACAACGACCATTATTTGAAATGTCACACAATTCTGAAATTATCGTACATTATTGGATTTTTTTTCCATTATTAATAATCGTACATCCTACAGAGGTCAAAATTATGGTACAAATACGATAATTATCGTACATCTGGCAACACTGATGCCCAATCACAGTGAGGCCAACCGATTAGGTTAAGCATTTACCGTGTCTGAGAAACGTATCAGCGCGTTGATCCGTCTCTTCAAAAGGAAGATTACAAACGGACTTCTCTTTGCTGATATATTTATGATTTGCAACAAGGTGTGAGTACAGGACTCTTACTTCACTGTCCCTAGCTGGTAGACTTTTTTTTTTTTTCTAAAAAAATAAGGAGCTAGGCCAATATGTTTTGTCTCCCGCTTCTTCATTCTAACGTGCTTTTGGTTGCCATGAAAATGACGTAGTTTAGAGCGGCACAAGTTCGCGTTCATTCACACTGAACCAAAACAATATTAGAGTCGCGTTTGATATTAGGGGCTGAGGTGGGTCGGACTCAGACCCGTCATATTCTAAGTCTGCTTTTATGCGGCATTGTGTCTTTACACCGAATTCTGAGCAGACACAGAGCCGCTTTAGAGCAGCCTTAACTCGGCTGTGTAAAGATGTCTTTAGATGAATGTGGAATAAGAAGATCTTTGAGATGAGGAGGAGCTTGATCATTAAGAGCTTTAAAAACAAACAACTGGAATTGAATTTTAAACTGGATCCTAAAATGGACCAGGAGCCAATGGAGCCATGCTAAAATAGGGGTGACATGGTCATATTTCTTTGCCCTGGTCAACAGCCCCATTTTGAACCGTTTGGAGACGAGCAAGAGATGACTCAGGAAGACCCAAATACAAAGAATTACAATTGTACAACACAGAGAAATATATTGGGACGTTTAACGCATCCTGCACAGTGTTAAACTTTTGGGGAGTACAAAAGGACAACTTTTTACCTTATCTACCCCTAAAAGATGTATACTAGTACTCTTAGTAGTAGTAATGTTCACTTAAATGGGTAATTCACAGCTGACAAGATGGGCTTTAACTCAAACTTTTTTACTAAGAAATTGGTGCTACATGACTCCAAAAACCTCCAAAACAAAAAATGGACTTCTGAAAACATGTATTATTTATTCTAGCCAGCATTAGTCAATAAGAAAGATTAGTGGAGACAACTGATATACTGAGCTGCAAGTAAGCAAGGGGGATATATATTTATTTATTTATTTATTTTTTAATTGGGAAAACTAAAATTATAATTTAAGAAAAAGGTAAATACAATAAATGTGTAAAGATGTGGAGACAACTAGTATAAAATGAAAAGTACAGATGTCACAAGGGACAAAATGCTTTAACAGGAAGGTTATTGCAAACATACTAGTTTTATATCATTTCCAGCAGTAGGAAAGATGGATTGATGTTAAATTGTGTTATTTTACCGAAAACTTCATGCATTTCAGTTAAATTAAACAGCTCCCCCTTTTACGGCAATTAAGATCACAAATAGTTCACAGTCATGACCTAAATATGATTTTCATATCATACTAAATACCAACTACAATAATCATCAGTTGCACACACTCAAGCTTTGATATCCTATTTCGAGTCACTCTGAATGGCTCATTGAATAAGTGAGTCAATTGTATCAGTGCGATTCACAAATGAATCATTCAGGGCTGAATTTTCCAAAAGCACTGTGAGATAAGTTGATTGTATGGAACGTCGATTCTTCACGATGCTTTTGGGAAAAGGAGCAAAGTGCGATTTGTGAACCGTTTCGGTTAATTTGAAAAAATCAAAGTCCAATTCTTGAAAAAGCTGATTCGTTCCATTCAAAATAACGAGGAGTGAATGATATGTTTGTAATGGAGTAAAAACTATGATATTATGCTTTGGGATGTAGCGAAGTAAAAGTTTCCCAAAACAAAAATACTAAGGGTGTAACGATACCCTCATGTCACGATTCGATACATATCACGATACTGAACTCTCGATACAATATTATTGCGATACTCCAACACATACGGTAAAGGATATTAAACAATGTACCTTCGATTAAATGCTAAATTTGGGTGTGGAAATGAATAGGCTTTAACGAAATAAATAAAGATACAAAGCTGGTTGAAAGTTGGTGGACTTATCCTTTAAGGTACTACTATTACTAGACTCCTGTCGAAAGCTTTTGTTCGGCAGAGCATCGCTCACATTTTCTTCAAATCTAGTTCTTTTGTCAAAGTTTATTTCATAACCACTGCTACCAGAACAAAAGGGCCAGGAAACATTAAGCACCATGGAAATTCAAAGAACGTGGGAGGGATAAAGTAAACAGAAAGATTCCTGTACATGAAACTATACTATATGATTAACACACAGCTCAGCACCAGGCCTGTAATTACAGCTCAACAAAACTGCAGAGACAGGTTTGAAGGGTGTTGTTTTTGTTGCCATTCTGAACATGTAACTCCATGCTGAATAATCGAATACCGAAAACGCAAAACGTAAGGAGCTATTTGCTCATTGATTAAAAAACAAAAAGTTGCACTAGCTTGTAGCTCTTTTGAAATGACCCTGGTTAATGGTCAACGGTCAACGACATGCTCAGAATTCCCCATTAAGTAAACAAAATGATAGCAAAGAGCACGGAAAAAACAAATAAGCACTTATTAATGGTTAACGTTCTTCATTTATTTCAGTTTTCAGCTATGAGACGCATAAATGACCAGAAACTATTTTAAGAGCCTAAGGATATTGATATGACCTTTATAAATGAGGACTTGACATTGAGAAAAGTTTGAGACAGACCTCCCCCATTTCTCTCATGTCAGTTTGCATTGCACAACCCGACATCTGTGCCCGTCAGTCTCTCAGTGGCTCCGCTTCAAACTCGAACAATCCCGGGTCATTCGTGTAATCCGGCCAGCAAGGCTGTTTGAAACACTTGGATACCAAATTTTGCTGCGTTTTAAGATATTCCAAATCTTCATGGATATATTCAGTTTAAATAAACTAGCAATGTCACTTATGATTTCCATTACACGAGAGTAGATGTTAAAACTTCATGCTGATTTGTACTCGGCTTTCGCCAAGATAATCACCAACTAAGACGTAGCTTTACAGTAACCTATGCTTCTCCATCCATTTACGCTTCTTTCCATCTGGTGACGTGAATCTTCTGTCTGGTGTTAATACAGTGTATTGCGCGTCAGCACACACACCGGCTGCAACCACAGTGCGGTCCCCCATAACAACCCTCTGGATTGAGCGGAGTAGGGAACATCTCTAGGGTCTTCAAGTGGGCACCTTCCGTCCTCAGTGTTTCGTCGACTAGCCCACGACACCTCAAGAGGGCTCGACAGTGACTCTGGCGTACCAGAGTCACCCCCCTCCGTCCCCCACTCAACTCAGCCCAGCTTACTGCCCTCTACTTCCCTCTTGCTGCTGAGACCTAACCACAATCTCACAATCTCTCCGCAACCCAACCATACGCGCCAACCCGTTTGACTAAGGCTGTCGAGCCCCACTGGTGCGTTAATATGCAGTTTCAGTGGCAACGGTTCCGTATGGCATACCACCTACCACAAAACACAATATCTGCCCAACCACCCGTCATTCACGCAATATACACAGGAACGTAATGACTGTAAATACTATACAACCTCTACGAATAAACCAACAGTTGCTGCTGAGACCTAACCACAATCTCACCGCAACCCAACCATACGCGCCAACCCGTTTGACTAAGGCTGTCGAGCCCCACTGGTGCGTTAATATGCAGTTTCAGTGGCAACGGTTATAACTACATTCAAAACCTAAAAGTACAATGGAAAATATTTATTCCAATTAAAAATAAGATTGGGAGATTAATTGCACTGAGCACAGTGAACAAAATGAATCAAATAATGTCGACTAGGAACTTTATTTAATTCAAAAAGTATTGATTTGATCAAAATAATTTACACAGTCCATTTTACTCATTTTTTTTTAATGATTATTAGAATATTGCATTGTTTAGCTCAATCACTATAGGCCTTACAACAATGTTGGCACACACCGTTTTCAATTTCAAAACGCACAACTTTAAAAAATATTTGATGGACTTTGTCTACTGAAAGTCTTTTGAAAAGATGTTTTGTCAGCTGAGCATCCGGTATGTTGTTAAACAATAGTAAAATCCACCGAACACACTGTAATTCAGTCCCTCAGAGCCTCGTTTTCATTCCTGTCAAAAACTAAATATGGCTCTACCCAGATTAAAGTCTATTGGAAGCTGCCTTTTAAATACATTTTAGCCAAATTCTGTAGTAGAAGCATCACATGTATACTTGTGGATAAGGCAAATCACAGAATGCATGGCAACAAGCTCAGTGAGAATTATTAGATAAGATGGTGGATCAAGGGAAATGCCGATTATGAATATCAGCATACTGTATTCAAGATTAAAAGGTTTTGATTGCTAATGGTCATGTAATTAAAAATGAGCTATTTTACCTAATGTGTGTGTGCTGTGTATTTATTATGCAGTATTATTAGAGTAAAGAGAATCTACTCTTAATCACGTTTGGTTGGTGCGTGTGAACGACCATTAATGGACTTGATGCTGACTAGGGTTGGGTATCGTTTCAATTTTTACGATTCTGATTCTTATTTTGATTCCAATAAGGTAAAAAACTAACTCGGATAACATTCACATTTATTGTAAGTCTTAAGACCCTTGCACACTAAGTCAGAAAGTTTCGTATGCATTTTTTCGGATTCGTAATTCGGTGGCTCTGAATTGTCAAAACACCATTCAAACTGCTTGCTACGGATGCGAAAAACGCAGAAAATCTAACCCGATCCGATTTTCTTTTTTATGACGGACGAAAGTTTCGGAGGCAGTGTGCAAGCGTGATTGACACAACGTGAGGTCATATTTATTTTTTTAATGTGCGAAAATCTCGGACGCAAATTTTGGACTCAGTGTGCAAGGGCCTTAACTGCAAAACATTTCATTGTAGCTGAATACCATGAACAAAAACATTTACAAAAGGAACTTTTGGTTTAAAAATATCATTGCAAAATCAACTAGCCTATCAAATATAAATTTCAAGCATTATTTAAGACAAGTAAACACTGTAATTAAAGAAGAACAAATGAGCAACGGGACAAATAAATAGAACAGAACAAAGATATGATTGAAATAAACAAGACTTAAGACTTTCAGGTATTCAGGTACAGAAACAAATCAAATGTAAAATAACGTTGCACTTTATAAATAAAATATACATTTCAAATATAATTTAAAAAGTTTTTCAGTCAAGAACCACAAGTGAATTTTCTCTTGTCTTTTGTTGTTTGTTTGTTATAGAGACGGCAGAGGATATTTTGACATTTTTGACAGTCTTCTTGCACTTGAATGGTTTAAAACCACATTAAAATCCCTTTTTCTGTGCGGTCCCTTTGGATGTGTGAATAGCAAAAACAGCACCTTGGTTTTCTTGTGCTTGAATGGTTTAAAGTCACATTAAAATGCACACAAAGCAATCAAGAGGAATCAAAATGCGCCTAATCGAATCCCCGGTTTCTGGGATTTTGGAACCGGTTCTCGATACCAAACCCTATTGCTTCAAATTCAACATATTAATTAGCATGCTGTCCTAGAAGAGAAGTGTCTGTGTAGAGTGTGAAGCAGTGGCATAGCAGAGGGACTCACCCATCATTGTTGGAGAGGTCCATGTGGTGGTGTATGTCCTGAAGAACTTCTTTAAAAAAGCGCAACCTCTTCTTTTCGGCCTCCTGGGTGATTTCAAACACTTGCTCCATGTCCTCCATGTAACGTGGGTTACATCGATTCAGCTCGTCCAGGGCTCTCTCGTAACGCTCCTTAGCCTGTGGGAATGCAACCAAAAAAAGACCCAAAAAACAAACAAACAAGTCAGTCATAGGACACAGTTCAGTTCACAGGGTGACCAACAAAGATCAGAATTTCCTGTTCAGAATACATCTAATGGACCAATGAATATTCACAAGGTTTTGATGGAGAGTTGTTGAAACTAAAGGAGAAAACTGTACCACTTTCTTCATTTGTAAATGACACTGGATCAAAGCATCGTCTAAATGAAATGTAAATGTACCAATATGAATTTCATGACTATCTGAAAGACAGACAACAAGTCTGCTTTTATAAAAAATGGAAAAAACTAAGCAAAATGCCTCTAAATAAATAAAATCAGGCGGTGTCTCTCTTTACACCTTTGAAAATGCAAAACTGAAGGTATGAAGTGTAGTTTTGTGAATAAAACTACACATTCAGAAACATGTTCACACCCATAATTTATCAATGTCACAGCAAAACATCATTACAGGAGCCTTACTATTGGCACTAGCAACAAGCAAGTTTTGTCTTGTCAAAATATTATGGAAATTCTGTCATTCCCCACCCATCTCCTTCCACCTAGACATGGACATTTGTTGACAAGCTTCCCATACAGTAATTACCAGCTTAATGGAAAAACCTCACAAAACTAAAATGACTAAAACGGCTGTGTCTGTGCTTTTTCACACGGTACCTTCTCTGCCTCTTGGGTGCATTTCTCCAGGCGATCTGTGAACTTGCGGACCTCCTCTTGGGATTTGGTGGTGTCAGCCTTGGCATGAGTTTCACGGGTCAATGCCGTGTGCTCTTCCTTCCGGGTTTGGTGGTAACTTTTTTTGGTAGCCTCCACCTGGAGAAAATGTTTACACATCCATACTCATTACTAAATACACTGTGATACATAGTTCTTGTTAAACACTGTTACAGACCTGAAATAAAGACTCCTAACATTGCTTCAAATCAGTATAGTAGTAGAGATTTTTCAGTTTCAGATTTAATCTCAATCTGTTTCTTATTCGAAGCTATCATATTGCTTTAAAAGACTTGGAATACAACAAACAAATCATTAGGGTTTCTGCAGGTTTATGAATGTAAATTTAAGACTTTAAGACCTTTTAAGACTAAGTAAATAAAATCTAAGGAATAAAGTCAAGGGAACACATGTCTAGGGAGAAACACAAGCAACACTTAAAAAAATAACTTCCAAAAGATCTATTACGTTTCACTTTTGTTTTTTATAAGTAGCTTCAATCTCTCTGCTCTCAACCACTAGAACATGGAAATACATTTTACTGCACCTTCTGATCTCTCTGCACAAGAATTGTCCGTCCTCAGTATTTTTGTATTGTTTTCCAGTGCAAATGTCTAAAGATTCTTATCACGATGCATTTACTGCAGATACAAAATAACAAAACACGAAGTCTTGTTTTCTGTGAAACTGATCAACATCAATGATTAAGTTTATGATTAAGAACAAGAACAAATATCTGCCAATGGGCTCAGAAAAATCTGCTTAACTCTAGGGACGTTTTGAAACACATTGACAGATAATTTCATTCATTTTTATTTACATCTTAAGTAAATCTATCTTTATTTAAAGATGTTTAGATAATTGTATAGGAAAACAGGACAAAAATACAGAGGAAGCGATTCATTTCTATTCAACTCCATGACTTTAAGACTTCATTTCTGCAAGGGCGAATTAAAACTTAAGACCTACAGAAACCTTGTTTTTGGTCATTTTTGGAGCTTGACAATCACTGATCACAATCTACTTGTTGCATGGAGAGAAAAAAATAAAATAGACAGATTTCTGCTATTCGTCTAAATGATAACACTTAATAAGTTTTCATTTGTTAACAATAATTAACCACATTAGTTAACATGAACTAACAATGAAAACAAAACAAGATAGACAGAGGATTTAAACACTGATATCTTTTGTTCGTTCTGCCAAAATTTAATGGATGAAGTCCATACTAATGGTGTAGTATTCTGCAAAGGAGGAGACTCACATCCTTCAGTTTTCGGACCCAGGGTTTCTGAGCCTTACGAAAGCCTTCGTCGGCGTCTTTGGTCTCACGGAATCCACCAATCATTTGCTTGTGGAAGGCATCCTTCTGCCAGTTTCTAATCTTTTCACTGTCCTCAACAACCAGTTTCTCCTTTAGTTCCATATGGATCTCACTCAGTCTGTCAGCCGCATTCATGAAAGCATGCCAGGCCTTTTCCAGAGTCCCATACTGTGAGCCTGCAGGAGAGAAAACAGATTTCAGCCTTCTGTACAACACTGGATAGCTGCTTACTGGCACAACATACAAACTTGGGGGTGTTTTATTTTATTTTATTTTTTATATTCCTCTCTAGATACTCATCTTGCCTCATTTAAATTGTAGGTCTGTGCGTCTGCCCCTTTAAGGTCACATGGTTTGGTTACTGAATATGTACGCAGCCTGAGGCTCTCACTGGGAAGTAATCCACTCATATCCACGACTTTTCTCAAGGTCAATACATACAGTGACTTTGTTTACTCTACCTACATTTACAGTTTTAAGCATTTAGGATTCACTGTTCTCATGGTTATTTTGCAAGTGCTGAAAACACATTATGCAAAATCCAGTATATTGTCACTGTCGGGCATAAAAACTTGTATCTCAAGTATTCGTTATTTTTATTTTTTTCTTAAATCATTACGATTGGTCACCCTTTACGTCTGTCTCTGGGTTTTGCAAATATCTAACCAATGAAAAGTATTACAAAGAGCTGGTTTAAACTTCATAACTCCATTGGATCGTCAAACTGTCAGTCAAACCTCATAATTCCACTCACTTCTATTGTGAATGAAGTGTCGCACGCGTCTTTGCAATGCAAGGGTAAGTAAAGAATTGGTACAGCATTTTCTTTACTCACGAAGCACTATATATGGCTAATGTTTTATTAATGTGAGGAGCAGAGAAGAGTGTCTTAGTCTACCATTTGTCATTGAGAAACCAATACTTTAAATAGTCTGTGCGAAGCACTTCATCTGTTATAACATGAGGCCAAACGACCTTAACCAGTAAGTTGATGAAAATGTTACTGCATCAGATGCAGCCGTTTTAATAACGGACAAAACACGACACTCAATGGTCAAAAACCTTGCAACCCTATTTGAGCTTGATTTTGGTAAAATGTTAATAATATAAATGGACAAATGTAAGTGACAAGGCCGTGTTTAAAAAAAAAAAGTGTTTTCCATTTCCTGAAAAGTAGCTGATTTATAGATAACAAGGTTTCTGCAAAACAGAAACAGAAATTGATAGATCACCGACACACGACATAAGCAACAGAGGCAGCATTACTGTATATTACATTCATACCTTCTTTTTCCCAAACTACTGTGCAACTATTTTCGGCTGATCCTGAATACGGTGAATGAACGATCAGATTTATAAATGTTTGACAGAGGCACTTATCAGCTCATCAGTATAGAATGTGTTGATGTGACTGTAGAGGGATGCGTCTACTTTAAGAGAAGACTCAAAATAATGCATACTGACCTTTCTCCACAACACTCCTCCATTTCCTTGCCCAATCACTCAGCTGCTGGGAATAGCCCTTCTCAATCTTGGCCCGCTCCTGGAAGCAGCTGACCAGCTCGTTGCATAGCTTGTAGCCATCGTCAATGCGCTTAACCGTCCTCTTGTAGTTCCCAGGCTAACCGATGAAAGTCATGTTAGAGAGGCATACTAAAGCACTGCACACAGATCAATTTCTGAATCCGGTTCTCAAGCTTAACTCACTGACTCTGATCTGGTCACAACAACTAACAACTAGGAATAAAGGTTATAATAAAAGGTTAATCAGTAAATTTAAGATTTTAGAATTTGATTTGTTTTGACTCTTCTTCCTGTAACTTACACAAGTTCAAAATGGCACAGTTCCCCTAAACTGGTTTAAGTTTTCCTCAAAGCAAGGAGAAATGAGATAGTACTTGTATTTCGATTATCAAGTGAAACGAGAAGAAAGCATTTATGAACAAGGGGATTTACGACAAATCTTGAAAAAAGTGGTCCACACAAATTGATGCACATTTGGATGAAAGGTTTATAAAATTATAAGGAGCTAGGCTACATTAATGATTTACTATATTTCAAAAACATATAAATTAATATAAATGAGAAAACAAATATTAACTGCACGATCCCAACTCAACAGTCTTATTGTGCTGCAGATTATTTACATCTATTAATATTCATAATACTAGAACTGAAACTATGTTAACATTTCCTATTAGTGCAGCATTTGAAGCACTATTAGTTTAGCCAATGACACAGCTTACCCCGCTTTGGCACACTTTACCCCAGATATCATTTTAGAAAAAAAGAAAAGTAATGGCTAATTACTATATCTTTAAATGTTTAAATGTTAATATATATCCATATGTATAGTATTGTTTGCTTTAGGTGTATGTATGCAAGCTAAATAGGATGCATCCAACTATTATGGTTTACATTTATTGACAATATAACAATCAAGCAGTTAAGATTTGCTATATAGTACATGGGAGCTTACTATGTTGTACTGTAACTATTTGAATGAATTTTAATAAATATATAAACATTATTAAAAAGTAATTTATTAATTAACTCGAGTTATAAAGTGGTGATATTGAGAATTATGCGTGAGGCTTTGTTAAATTCATGACAATTGGTGTGGTGACAAGCCTAATTACTATTTGGTGATGCATATAAATGACATGGTTAAACGCTTATACTTATACATAACACGTAGTACATGGTATATCTTATACATAACACGTAGTACATGGTCTATATAATATCCTCCAGTGTGTCAAGTCCTCCAGTGTGCAAGTCCTCAAGTCCTCCAGTGTGCAAGCCACAGGCAACTTTAATCTCAAAAAATAAAAATGGAGGGAAAAAAAAACCCTGACTGTCAACAAGACTGAAGCAAAATGAACCCTTTACTTTCACTTTGCTATCTAAGAGCCCTTTATATCTCTTAGTTTTCTCCAAGGCAAGTATGGACCTGACCAAGCATGCTTGAAGAATTGTAGAGTAGAAAGCTCTCAGAGAGTTCTTGGAAATGTCGGATCTGCAGGAATCTGCTCCTTTAGTGTCACTAACTCCCTGGCTGGACGCCACAGAATGCGGCCCATTCTGCCAGGGAGATGTGTGTGAGTGTGTGAGTGTGGGATACTAACCTCCCAGAAGCTGTCCCAGCTCCCAATGTCTTGCAGATCCCCGTTGGAAGACATTTTGGGGTCGCCCTTGCAGCACGGAATGATGGCGGCTGTCTGTCAAACTGTGAAGAGCAAGTCGTGAAATCAAACAGAGCCAACAAGTTTAGCATATCATGACAACCAAAGACACACAAAACAAACTAGTCCATCCAGTCTCTGCTCTACATGACACATGCCCTCAAGTTCAATCCAGAAAACTAAGCAGTGGCAAATCAAACGAAATAAATATTACATATACATTGCCAGGAACCTTGCGTGACTCCTTGGCCTTTAAAGTGAAGACATCTGCCCAGGCACAGTAATCCTGTATTCGATACAGTAAAGAAGCCAGCGTAGGCCAGTCTCACCTCTGAGCGGCTTTGTGTCTGCCAAAGGTAAACCTAGGTGAAGCAGAAGCTTCTCTGCCTCAGTCTGGGTGGAGTCGCAAAAAAGGCAAACGGGTCCTCCCTTTAATATGTTCCTGGTTGAATGTTAAGCACATTCTTAAAATTAAGGTTCTTTTATTGGCATTGGAGATTCCATGAAGAATGTTTACCATCCATGGAACCCTTCCATTGCACAAAAGGTTCTTTATAAAAGGGGAAAAAAATTCTTTAGATTATTAAAATGTTCTTTACACTAAAGCTGTGGTGACACATTAACGATATTTCACCAAAATTGCATAGGCATTAGACAGAAAGGTCCATTATCTCTTGTCAATAGCATAGCGATGCATTGTCAATACAAGATCTCAGTTTAGTTTATTTATCCCTTAGGAAATTAGTTTTGCACAGGTGCTACACGTCACAAAAAACACTCACATAGACTCTCACAAAACAAAAAAGAACACACATAGTTACAGACTATTCAACATTAAAATAGCGGTTGGTATGAATGAGTTCTTGAACCTCCTAGTTCTCCCCCCCCCCATTACTCTATATCTGCGGCCAGATGGAAGAATAACAAACTCTTTATGTAATGGGTGTGATGGACAATTGATTATTGAAAAAGCTTTTTTTAACAACACGTTTTTTAAAAATGTCCTGAGGCAATATCTGTTGGACTCCAATCACTTTAGAAGCAGTCTTAATCAGCTTTGTATTAACCTGTCAAATAGAAACAGAATGACTATCAAACCATACAATGTCGCAATAAGAAATTACGGATTCGATAAAACTCCTGTAAAACAGTGTCATCAACACTGAGCATACTTTAAAAGTGTTCATTTTTCTCAAGAAAAACATACGCTGCTGCACCTTTTTACAAATGGCATCCGTATTGGCATTAAAATTTAATTTGTTATCAATGATTGTACCCAGATATCAATATTAATCCAGAAACTCAATATCCCTCCCGTTTATGACAGTAGGAGAGACAGGGATGACCGATTATCCAAAGTCTAGAATCATGTCTTTGGTTTTCGTTATATTTAAATTTAGGTTACACTCTGCACACCAAGAGACAAAATCCTCCACCACTGGACCGTGAGCAATGAGTAAATCACAATCACAGTATCATCTTAAACTTTAACATATACCTGTTGTCAAATGTACTCCTACAATCATTAGTATACAAAATAAAAAGCAAAGGGTAAAGAACACACCCCTGAGGCGCACCGATAGAAGAACATAACTTAGAAGAAAGCAAACCATTGACCCTCAAGATCTCGACCAAAAGTTGATGGACCTCTTAAATGTTGTAATGTTACTTCAATCATATGGTGCATAAATGTTTGGTCAAGATCTTGTATTGACAAATCAAGAGTCCAGCACTCTGTAAAGTCTCCATCCCAAAGTCCAAGATCGGGAAGTATTGAAATTTTAATACCAGCATTTCCTTCTAGCATTTCGTACTCAACATATAGGCTATGTCTGTGATTGGCAACAATGATAAACGCTTCAAAAACATGTTGTAAATAGAAATCTTTGATCTTCACCGAGCGCTTACACAGATACAGGCGGAAGCAGACGTCACTTAACGGATTCCAAGTAGATCCACTGACGGATACGCTGATAGCATCTGCTTTTAAGCGCTCCAGTGTTTATCTGTGTAAGCGATCTGTGAAGAAAACATGAAGCGTTGATCATTGTAGCCAATCACAGACATATGTTTGAGCGCTTGAACACAATGGCCAATCAGAAGCGTTTAAGAATCCGTTCAACATCGCTCAAAATGCTACAGGGAAATGATGGTATCACCACATTTTTTACATTTCTGTAACGAGTCGGTACAGAAGTCAGGAATTTTGACCACACTACTTCCTACATGGTTGTTTAAGAAATTAAAAGCTACACACTCCACCAATTAGGGTTAGAAGAACTGTTGCGAAACTTATAACAAGCTAGAAACATAATCACTGCAATAATGATCCAATCATAGACTCTTAAGCTTTTGCCTGTTTAAATCCAAACAGCAACTTTTTTCTGGGCTGGGCAGTGTATAAAGCACAGCTCACACATAACTCACTTTCAAACCAAGCTACTTTCTGTTTGTCAGAATAGTGAATTCAAGAAATAAAGGGTTCCTGACACCTTTCCATTGGACAAAAGGTTTTAAGAAAAAAAATGGTTCTTTAAGAATCGTTTACAAAAAAGTTATTTGGGGATTGCTGCAAAAAAAAAAACTATTTTTAAGAGTGTGGAAAGGCATGTTGATAAAAATGTCTGCTGACATGCATGTGTCCATTGCTCATAGGGGCATGGTAGACACTACGCCTCTCAAAACTTTTTCATCACCCTAAAATAACCTGTTTATTAATGCACAAAGTGCTTTGGCTACTGCATAAACTACAGTTAGTCCAAACAGAACAAGTAGGCGTACATCTAATAAACTTTGTACACGCTCTTCCCGTGCTTGTATACATTTAGCACCACTTCTGGCCTCGGGTTCTCTTCATATTGTTTGAGCCAAGGTCGTATAGTTTCCTCAAACAGACACAACAAAAGGGAGGAGGGAGTGGGATCGGCTTCGCAGGAGCATCTGCTTCCAATTCAGGCCAAACTGTCTATGCTAATGGAAAATTAGCATCCTCAAGAGGGACTTGGGAACCAACATACTGAAGAGCATTTGCTGAGTGTGGATGCATATTTTTGACAATGTATTTAATGTTTTGAGCAATATCTGGTTTGCAATATATTTTCAAACATGACACAAAGGTAGGGTTGGGAAGGATTTTTAGGGTATATCAATATATTTAAAAAGAATTTGAAACTATTTACTAGAATAGGTTTTAATTCTTGAATGTTTGAGAAAAAAAAACACCTTATATTTCCCATATCTTACATTGTTGCAGTTCCTCTCTTTCCAGTCCGTCAGTAAAGCCGTGTTTAGTTTCTATCTCTATGAAGCCCCTCATTCTGAAAAACACACTGTGCTCCGATTGGTCGGCTGGAGCAGTGTGTTGTGTTTGGTCAACTGCTTTGAGCGTGTTTGGGAAATGTCCCATCCCTTAGGGCTGCACAATTAATCGAATTTCTAATTGCGATTACGATTACGGATGCCACGATTACGTAATCGTTCAAAACCGCGATTACAAAAGAAAGTCCACTCTGCGTGTGTGTGTGTTTAGAGCATAATTATGTTATGAGAGGCGAATCACGACTATTTCAGAAAACCCAGCACAATATGACATACCAGGCAGTGACGTAAGTGTACGCTGAAACAAAAAGTCTTTCACCTCAGAAAAACTGACTTTACTGTCCTGTCAGCCGTTATACTGTGCTCGTACCGCGCACTCTTCAATTGCACGCGCAAATGCGGCGGTGCGCGCTGTGTATCGCTTCACTGTATAAAGTGCAAAAGAAACTACGTGCATGCAACGTCGTTACAATGCAAATTATTAAGTCACGAAATAAAAGTAAAATGCCAATAAATCACGCGTTAGCTGAGAAGGATTTGCATGCAGGTATGATTTTCATTCTATTCACCAGGAGCTGTTTCATTAACAGTTCTTGTTAGTATTGTGTATTCACCATGGTAAGTGTCCTTTCAAAAATGCCACTATTTTCACTTCGTGTTATTTTTTATATTATTAAATGACTGTGGTGGCTCATATCAACATTGTATTAACAAAAACTAGTTTGGGACTGCTTAGCTTTTTTTAGATTTACTCACTTAGCTGACGCTTTTATCCAAAGCGACTTACAATTGCTAGATATGTCAGAGGTCGCACGCCTCTGGAGCAACTAGGGGTTAAGTGTCTTGCTCAGGAACACATTGGTGTCTCAAAGTGGATTCGAACCCAGGTCTCTCACACCAAAGGCATGTGTCTTATCCACTGCGCCATCACCACCCCAAATGCTTGCTTTAGCATAGTCCTAATGTTTTTCTAGTCTTTACTATGAGTCATTCTTACAATTTATGTGTATGTTAAGTAAAGGGGAACAGTACTTGTGTGCGTTAACAATTTTTGTTTAAACATGCATTCTAATATGCCTATATATATTCAATGTAAATTGTGATAATCGTAATTAATAATCGCAATAATTAATGATTTTTGTCATAATCGTGCAGCTCTACCATCCCTTACCATAACCGCCAGTTTCAACACACTTCTAACTAACTCAACCAAGCCCCACCACTTTTGCATATGCCTTAGGCTGCATTGACACTTTGAAGAAAATACTGAGATATATAGTTCACTGACATTCAGCCAAAAAAATTTGAGATGATTTTTCACGAGCGCCATTAGCATGTTATGTTTTAGAATTGTAGAAACCGATTGTTAGCATAGCACAAGTTGTTTTTGTACAATTAGCAGCCTCGATCTCAGTTTTCAAGCAGATCCTTCTAGCACTCCTATTTGTTGCAGTTCAACACAAATCATCCCTACACATCCTTGAAGATCATCTGGGTAAATAGGGGGTTGCGTCCAAAATGATGTACACTATGCACTTCTACACTGACTATAGTGCATAAGTACACACTACACAGTGTATGACTTTTATAAGGTTATTTTGTCATTTAACATGCCCCTCCCCCTCTGTTTTACGTAATTAAAGCTGCAACAGTCGAGCGAATGAAGTGTCCAACATTCCACACTATGTTTTTCCGGTTAATTAAGTGTGTCATCTGAGTATTGAAAGTGCACTTTTTCTTTTTGGAATTTTCAGTGAACTCGCAAAATTTATACTACAAAGAGTCTTTGAATAATACAATAGCAGGCGAATTGGGACGCACATTTAGTTTTTTTCCCATCAAATAAAGAGCTTGGATTACTTCCCCTGAACTTCCTCCCTGTGAGGTGAAGAGAGGGTGGGAGTGGAAAGTCAGCTCCTGATGATGGTATTTCCCACAAACATGCCAGTAGGAGCACTGATATGAGAGCTTTACTTGAACCTCAGTTGCTAATTTAAAAATCAGGAAATATTGTTTGGACTACTGGTATTTCTACAGAATATTAGCATATTGCTAATGGCGTAATATAAATAGAAAAAAGTTTGTGAAAGTACACATTATGCAACAATACACATTTCAACTTTGATGCATGATATTGTCATATTGATTTGAGTAACTTTTCACCCAAGCCAAGACACCACATGTGAACAGGGTAAAATGATTCCACCATGAGTTTTGTGCTGACAAGTAATTGTCATACAAATAATTGGGATTAACCCAATACTTTTTCACAAAATGTCA
The DNA here is from genome assembly GCF_051911475.1 of Siphateles boraxobius. Lineage (NCBI taxonomy): Eukaryota > Metazoa > Chordata > Actinopteri > Cypriniformes > Leuciscidae > Siphateles > Siphateles boraxobius. Next base: position 4,627,061 of record NW_027509119.1, on the reverse strand, counting down.
CTTACAGTGTAAGCCTAATATGCTACTTTTTCCTTTTAATTAACATAACATATTTTTCCTATAATTAACATAATATATTACAGAATGCATTCTTATTGACACACAAGTCTTGATTTTGTGTATGAAGGAGGAACACCTTTGACTATCTTTGTGTACTTCTGATGTGTGTTTTTTTTATTCTTTACTCCCTGCTGGAATTAAATATGATTCCTTTGGCTTCTCGCTAAAGCAAGGGATGTAACTACTTAAATTTCCCTAATTTCGATGGCAAAATGTAACAAATGTAAACTGCACAATTATTGCGTTTATCTCAAATAATTGCAATTAGACATAATAAGCACGATCATACAATTATTCGATAATCGTGACAGGCCTATTCACTATAGCCAGTTGACTAATCACAGCAAATTAAGACAATTGGTTTGGATTACAAGGTTTTGGTTTAATAAGCAAAGGATTCATAATCTAATTAAATATACACTAAAATGGAATACATTTAGAATAGGCATCTGAACATTGGACAAAACCAGGTTCAATATTCAGGTTTCATTTTGAAATAACACTATAGTTAAAGGTTTTTACAGAGGGGATTTTGGATATTGCTTTTTACTACTTCATAAATCATTAAATACTGTCAGCCAGAAAAAAAAAAAAACTTTGGTTTTTAGGAATAAAATGTTATTCCAAACCTGTATGAGAAACTTTCTTTCGTCTGCAGAACACAAGTACATACTTTGCAGAACGTTGGGAACCGAATTAACACGGGAAACCACAGACCATTATTTGAAAAAAAAAAACAAAGATTAAAAAAATTATATTTCTTTAAAATATCTCCATAGGAATAACATTTTAATATAAAACAGGTGAATACTATGGACAAATTCCTCTATAAAAAAAAATCAGAAAATACATATACACATTATATAAATATAATTAAATATATTCAGAAAAAATAAATGCTGTATGTGCAACTGAATATGATCCTGAAGTGTAGATTTATGGCTCAGTGCATTAGAAGAAAAAAATACAAACTTTTAAATGTGTATTTCGGAGGTTTTAATTTCACTAGTCTGGAAGACTAATATTATGCAAGCAAAATAGTTTTGCCTATAGCGAGCTAGCGACACCGCACTGACACCGTAAATAATAAATATGCAAATAATGATCTTAACCCCGGATTTAGGAATGTGCAGTGTGAAACGGCAGCGTATGAATACCCAGGATTAATTGTTAACCCCGGGTAAATTATAAGCAATGTGAATCATGAAGATAACCCAGGATTCTGTTTACCTGGGGTTTAGAATGACCCAGGGTTAACTAGTCCTCATGAAAATACCTGAATTAAATTGCGACCGTGTTTGAATTGCATATTGTTGCAATATATATTTTTTTATAACAGCAGTATTCAGCTCACTCTGGCTCGGTTTACACCTGGTGTTAAAGGATGATTCCGGTATTTAACACTTTGTGTCTGTTTTGTAGTTTGTTTTGGATGAACTAGAATGGTGGACACAGAAATTGACAATGGGTCCTGTCTCGACTTTTTGACTATTTTAGAATCGCCTTTGACCGCTTCAGAGTGGCTGTCTACGGACATGCACAAACATGTCCTTACAAACAACCCTTAAGGCCATTGCACACTGAGTCCGAAATTTTCAAATGCGTTTTTTCGTATTCGTGATTCGGTGGCACTGAATTGCACCATTCAAACCTGCTTGCTACGGATGCGAAAAACGCAGAAAATCGAACTCGATCGATTTTTTTTATGATGGACGAAAATTTCGTAGACCGTTTGCAAGCGTGATTGATATAACGTGAGGTCGAATTTTTTTTTTAACGTGCGAAAATTTCGGATGCGATTTTCAGATTGTGCAATGGCCTTTAACGTTCGTTTTTCAAAACTGTGCAACTCATCGAGTGTTAGTGGTGTTCGTTGATGTTCCAAAACAAGTAACGTAGCGAAATACAGTTTCTGTCGTGTTTTATTTGGCATTTGGTAAAAATCGCATTGATTTCTGTTGGAGGACTCATTGCTCGTTGATATTACTGCGCTACCGGAAACGGAAAAGGTGGCCGTTTACATTTGGTTGTAGTCTTTTCGCTCGGTTCTCCGTCTCTCAGAAGGCTAGACACCAGCTGTGTCCCAATGTGAAGGCTGCGTCCTTCGAAGGACCCAGCCTACCCAGCCTTCGAAGCACGCTCCGCATGTAGCCTTCGTATGATTCCCGAATTGCGCATAGGCCTACAGGTGTTCCCGATTACCGCTCTTGGCGCCAAGCAACGGTGCAAGAGTAACCTACAGCTGCCATCCTGATAAATCATTTTATATAATTGAATAAACAGTATTTTGTTTATATTTTACTGGAGGACATGGTGAGGATGTTTCAGTCATGTATTTTCGGCTTTAATAGCCGGATCATGGCCAGAGGTTTTCTGCGTCCCAATTCAGAAGCTGCTTCCTGAATTGCCAGATTACACTTTAAACTGTTCAAGTATTGGGTGTTAATTTACGTAAATAGTGTAATGAAAAGAAAAGAAAACATACATGGGCATATGGTTCAAATGTTCACTTATATCTTACCTTGATGCGATTTTGTAGGCTAGTGTATTCTTTTTATTATGTAGCATAAATGGACAATATAAATGATGACTATAAATATATTTTTAAACCCCGTATCATGGAGGGAAAAAACCTCCATCTGTGGGAAAAAAAAACAAAACAATCCGTGGCGACGGTTGTGCAATCCGTCCCTTCAGTTTATAAACTGTACTCACAATATTTTTTATGTGTAAATAAAAATACACAATTTTATTGGTGTAAACTCACAATAACAAGAAAACTTTGTGCTTTTGTAAAATAAAATAAAAAAATCAGGCGTGCTTTCATGATCTCCGTGAACTGGAGCGTGTCTCAAAAATGAACTGAAACAAAATATAGCCAATATACAAGCTTGAAATGTCCACTTTTAAACGAACAAATTTGAATCTAATTTCCAGGTTCTAATTTGGCCTTAGAAAACCAGTAATATCGACATTTTTTTCCCTATCAATTTGTGAATATTTCAAATATTTAATAAAGGGGAAAAAGTCATAAACAAAAATCTGAAAATACGTCAATATATATATATTTTGCGCAGCATTTGGTGTGTACAGTTCAAATTCAAATTTTGGTGCTCAACTTGCGTTTTAAAAATAGCCTAACAACCGTTCATTTTTTCGTTTTTCAATTACGGTTTAAAAAAAGAAAAACGAATGGACGCAAAAGTACACGGACCTTATATTATTAATTATTTCAAATAATGTAGGCTATTTGTAGAAAAAGTTAGTGTTGGGTAGGGATGGGAATCGAAAACCGGTTCCACTCGAGAACCGGTTCTAAATTTTACGATCCATCGATATTGTATGCCCTCGACGTTAACGAGTCCTCTTATCGATGCTCCTGCTCTGAGTCAGCCATAGTATGTACAGACCGTGAACTCACAACTGTCCCTTTTGTCCTTTATCAAGCACCATAGCACCGCGTCCAAAGATAATCTTTGTCCTGCAAAGTCTTATTTGATCAGTGAGTAAAATTGTCTCTCTCTGGTAATGTAGATGAACCGCTGCGCTTGTGACAGGGCGCATGTTAAACTGATCGAGCAGAGAGAGAGAGAGAGAGAGAGAGCCCCGGTCGCGCGCACGCACTCTCTCTCTTCGGAGCAAGGCGAAAGTAGGCTTCACCGTCTCAAAACTAAGCGCTGTCTTCCTCTCTCCCTCGCACATATTAATCAAAATAAACGAAACGATGGTAAGGTAGGGAGACTAAAGTTTTATGTGGAGCATTCGGAGATTTGTTTTTCCTGAATTGCCGCTGGGTGTGAATTGTGCTAAAATTCGTTGCCTTATCTTCTCTGAAAAGTCTTCCGCACATTCAGCTGACATAATCACACTTCAAATAAACGAAAAAAAACGATCCAGTGATGAAATGTTTTCTGTGATGACACACATCTTGTGGGATGTCCCAACTGGCGGGATAATCACACAACGCGCACACGTCCGATAATGACACGTCCAATTCGCGAACTAATGACTCATTTGAACCGATTCGTTTTAATGAATGGTTAAAACAACTGATCTTTCCAACACTGAACTCACGGGACGTTTAATCGGTGTATAACTAATCGGTAACACTTTACAATAAGGTTCCATTTATTACAGAAATTACATAAAAAGTACAGTTTGCTTAGTCAAGTGTAAGCATTAAAACGACTTGTTTTCCCCCCCGAAAAAGACTACTTTTTCCCACACAGTGCTATCAGGAATCGATAAGAGAATCGTTAAAGAATCGGATCGATAAGCAGAATCGTTAGTGGCATTGATATTGATAAAATCTTATCAATTCCCATCCCTAGTGTTGGGTCCGTGTACTTTTGCGTCCATTCGTTTTTGCACAAATAAAAGTAGTTACGAATTATGTATTATTTTCAGTATTACCAGAAATGATAGAGTAGCCTATTTTAAGTTGTTTCCACTGTTGATAGAAAAATGCAAGTGTCCGTGCCCGCGCCTCCACACTCCACACAAACACTTGGATATGCTCAAAATCTTGTTTATTTATGATAATCTTAGCCCTGTATTATTATTGTCTAACCTGTATTATGACTGACATTTGACAAATTGCTTTGTTCCTTTTTTGATAAAAGCGGCTTCTAAATATGTAGCCTAAATGTAGCCTAGGCCTACTACCAATAATAATGATAATTAGTATTATTATTATTTGTGTTTATAATTATAACTATAAATTAGTTCACTGAAGACAGTAGGCTAATATGTTAATCATAAAATAATTTATGAATGTTTTATTTTTATATAATAAAACCTAACCTTGGGTTTGTGTTAGGCCTATATTTCTTTTTTATATGTGAAGTCTATTTTTGCTTATTCTATTATACTGAGCTTTTTCCTCCCAAAAATTGAGTTTTAGAAAATTGAAGAAATTATCCATTTAAAAAAATGAAGTTTAAACACAATGCAAAGCATCCCTCATAAACAGGTGGACTGGTTGAATCATCGTGGGCACGATTTGTTAAAATAATTTGTGAGTACAGTTTATAAACTGAGGGGACGGACTGCACAACCGTCGCCACGGGTTGTTTTTTCCAGGAGACTTTCTGGGCTCCGTACTACGGGAATATAAAACCCAGTTGAATATAAAAAAAGTGCAGTTCAAATGTTACTCCCGCTCGTCATCGGTAGCTGTCACAGTTGCTATAGGCGACAAGAAAAATCATCCGTCATTTTTTAAAATAAAACTGCTGTCGTCACCGGCGCGCAATGACTTATGGGGTAGGATCGGGGAGGATAGACCGAGAAGGATCCATTTATGTATCCTTCCTTTCACGGGGAAACGAAGGGCGTTTCCCTTTTAGTTTATACGCGGTTGTGAGGTATCTGAAAAAATAGTTCCACTATAGCAAATAACACGGATTGAAATCATACATTGCGCCGATATATTTGTTTTTAATCACCGAACACCACTAACACTCGGTGAGTTGCACAGTTTTGAAAACGAATGTTAAGGGTTGTTTTAAGGACATGTTTTTGCATGCCCGTAGAGAGCCACTCTGAAGCGGTCAAAGGCGATTCTAAAATAGTCCAAAAAAAACAAGACAGGACCCATTGTCAAAATTTCGGTGTCCACCACTCAAGTTCATCCAAAACAAACTACAAAACAGACTCAAGGTGTTAAATACTGGAATTATCTTTAAGATGTGTTTTGGTCGATCGGATGACACGTGGACGACACTAAATACAGGTGCAAACGGGGTCTAAAGCGTTTTGAGCTTGTCCACTTTCGAGTCTTCCAGAGTTAGTGGAAAACACATTCGACCGATTGCTTTCGTAGTGTAAACGCACATGTGATCGAATGTGTTCAAACAGCCACGAAAGACCGTCTTCTCTCCGTCTTCGGATCTAATGTGTGAACATTATGAGAAGAGCTCTAGCCAGACGGGATTAAACTGTCGGGATTTTTCCATCTGCTTTCATGTTCATATGCAAATTGCGTGAGCTTATTTCATCCATTAGATCAGAAAAAGCTCATCCATTAGATCAGAAAAAGCACATACATTTACCCACACCCTCCCCTTGAAGAAATCAGGACAGAAGTGGTTGAAAGTGGAAAAAAGAGATGGATTAGAGCACCAGAAAACAGGAAAGTGTCTACTTGTGATCCAATCGACCAAAATGCATCTTAATACCAGGTGTAAACAGCGCCTCTGTAACCCATATTGCAACAAATACACATGAAACTATGTGAAAACGACAAGGAAGTGGAAGTAAAAAAGCACAAAGCATTTCCAACAATATGTGCACAAGACATTGAAGAAACCAGACACACCCATTCCCATGGAGCCAGTCACACTGTATAAGCACAGCAGCGAACAGCTGTGTCATGCTGAACTCCAGTAATAATCAAAGCCCCGGAGATCCCGTAGAGCTGGAGCGAGAACACAGCAGATCCTAATAAGCCTCTTCCATCAGCAGCCAACAATCTCCAACAGCTGAGAGTAGATGGAAGAGAGGACCTTTGGGTTCTTCTGACTGGACATGTCAAATACCCACTGTCAGGGCTATGGCCTAAAAGAGCCTAGCAACAGGTAAATCAACACAATGGACATGTTCACGGAGATCCTAGAGCTGTAAAACTGAAATACTAGCAGGGAGGAGTGCGGCCCCCATTCTCATTGTGCGGCTCTCTATTGTTCTGTGCAGCAGTGCTTCTGGTTTGGTCCATCACATCGATGTAAAAGAGCTCAGCACTCCCACGGAGATCCGAGCTAAAAACGGGCCCGTCTGGGGAGAGGAGTGACCGCGACGGCTGTAATTACACGGCTGTGTCAGCAAATCACTGAGGGAAGAGCAGGCAGCTCTTAGATCTACTGCGCAAAACATGTGTTGGACAGCAAACAACAAACTATAGTGCCTGTCCAGAGCAAAGAAAATATGAGTGGTGCTTCTCCAAACCCCATGCAAACTCTCCATGATCTAGGCTAATGCCATTCAGTTGTTAAGGTGCTCAGAATGCTTTTAGGACATGTAACATGCTGTGGGAGATTGATCATTTTCAGGCAGTTGCTAGGATGTTGCGAGTTGATGTTAGCATGGAGGTGGTTGCTTTGAATTTTTTAATTGTTCCGACCACCACAAATGCTAAGGCCGAGTGATTGTTAGTACGTTGTTAGGGTGTTGTGCATGGTTGATTGGCGCTGCTAAAGTGTTGTGGGTAGTTGCTAGGGTGTTGTGCAAGGTTGATTACCACTGCTAGGGTGTTGTGGGTGGTTGCTAGGGTGTTGTGCATCATGGTTGGTTGCTGCTGCTAGGGTTTTGTGGGTGGTTGCTAGGGTGTTGTGCATGTTTAATTGCCGCTGCTAGGGTGTTGTGGGTGGTTGCTTGCCACTGCTAGGGTGTTGTGGGTGGTTGCTAGGGTGTTGTGCATGGTTGGTTGCTGCTGCTAGGGTGTTGTGGGTGGTTGCTAGGGTGTTGTGCATGGTTGATTGCTGCTGCTAGGGTGTTGTAGATGGTTGCTAGGGTGTTTTGGGTGGTTGCTAGGGTGTTGTGCATGGTTGATTGCTGCTGCTAGGGTTTTGTGCATGGTTGATTGCTGCTGCTAGAGTGTTGTGGATGGTTGCTAGGGTGTTGTGCATGGTTGATTGCCACTGCTAGGGTGTTGTGGGTGGTTGCTAGGGTGTTCTGAGGGCTTGTTAGCATGCGGTTTAAATAAACCAGATCGAAGGCTTCTTTCGAGTTCACAGCATAAAGCGTGCAGAATGAGTTATGCAGAGCAGTTGTTTAGAGTATAGGATGTAAACATTCCCTTTTACTCACATATGAGCTAAAGTTATATTGATGTTTGTCCGATGACCTTTGAAACACTGTACAGAGCAACGTGGCACAAAAGTTTGAACAGATTCCCACTGCTGACAAAATACCTAGACAACTAGGATACCAAAGCTTTTAGAGCATAAAAAGACAAAAGCTTTGTGATATTCGAAACCGGATTAATTTAACATTGACCATGACTAACAACAAAGACAAAAACTACCCAGCTTTGTTAAGTTGTTGGAACTTACTTGATTTCCTTGTGCTAGAACACATCCAAATCCCCAGGATTATTGGGATGAAAAGGCTTTGGTCTCTAAAATTTGCAATTCATTGCATGTCGGCATTCGGCAATGATTTAAATGCTTATGGTATAGAAAATGTATTGTACGGATCAACCCAGAAAAAAACAGACAGCAGCAGATGGCTGATCATGCATGTTATTTGTAATCTAGTGCAACAACTTTAACCGGGCAACCCCCTTCCCCAAGAGGAGACAGATGTGCCGAACTCCTATTTGTATAAATGCCTCTTATAATTTGTTGCACAAGTTGCTGAGAGTGTCAGGGGCCCTGCTTTTGAGGAAGTTTACTTTTCATAGGTCGTTGACTCGGTTTAGATGTTTTTGCCAGATCAGTGCTAAAGTCTGTCAAGCTCGATTACTATAAAACAGAGCATTCCTTTAGTCACACACAACTGGACGACAAGAACAACATTTAGTGACTAAATCCATCCATATTCAAGATGATCAGTAGAAATAAAACTTTAGTTTTTAAAGAAATAGCTCTGTAACTATTTTTTTTATTACAAATTAAACGGATACTCAAGTATGAAAATTCTACAAACCTTTTCATCTGTGAAACTTAATTTAACAAAATTTGAGGAATGACAAGTGTGGTTTTTTGTCCAAACAATGGCTCCAAAATGACTCCCACTTTTGCATAATACAAAAAGTCATACAGGTTTGAAACAACTTGAGGGTGGGTGAGTAAAAGATGACTGAATTTTCATTTTTGGGTGGAGTACGCCTCTAACGAATAGGCTAATAATCATCTTCATGTCAGTGTTTACTTTCATCAAACAAATCAGAAGATATTCTGAAGAATGTTCGTGCTGCTCTTTTCCATATAACACAAGTGCAACCCAAGGCCTGTTGCGATATTTGAAAACGCACCACAAAGCAACACATAAGTAGTCCATATGATGCATTAGGGGAGTGCGATATCATGATTTTTGATCGTGGACGATTACAATGTCTTCCCGATCTGCTTTTGAAGAAAACTAAAAGCCTGTCATACAGCGCCTGGTTACTGGACTTAAAGTTATCTTTAGAGTCTTATTGAGCCAATACTGTTAAATACACACACGGTTTGCATAAACAGAGTTGGTTATGTCTAAAGTGAAAGCAAATATTTGAGAGAAAATTAAAAAAAACTATACACTGGGGACCAGCAACTGTTTGGTTACTCACATTCTTCAAAATAACTTTTATTTTCAACAGAAGAAAGAAACTTATAAATTTTTTGGGGAACTATCCCTTTAAATGTTACTAAAACAACAAAACACAAAGAGAAAATCACTCACTGACTGAGAACTTTAATAGTAGCTTTAATAAGAATCAATGTATAATTTATACAGTGAGGTCTAGGTAGCGTTTTAATTTCATATTTGTTCATTTAATTACTTTCTTCAATGCAACTGCTAAATACACCTATATCTGTAAAAATAAAGCACTGTTTATTTCATTTGAATATTAAGTTGTGTAATGTGTTTCTTGTCTTATTTTTTTTAATAAAGAAAATGACAAAGATTTTTATCTTTGCCACTTTGGCCTAAATGTCTGCCATTCTTTTTTATTTTGTTACCTAAGGCTTCATTTTTAACATAGGGACATTAGTTTAATACTAAATAATACCAATAATAAAACCAACTTGAAAAAGAATTGTCATAAAAAAAATGTGAATCGTGATTTTCCTAAAAGAATATGATATTTTTGCCATGTCGCCCACCCCATGTTTTACGATAGCCTTGTATGCAGAAGAGATTGAAATGCTAAAAAGTTAGCCTATTTACTGAAAATCTTTCCCTCTACATGGCATGTAAATGTCATGTTGTACCAGGTTCACAATGATGCCAAATTCCATTTGTTCCTGGGTGTCTCATAACACAATGAGTTTAAATGTGCTATGTAAAAGCACAAGAGAACTAACAGCTACTGCGACAGCTACATTTTCACTTTATAGTAGTGTTTTCTGTCAATTAAAACCCTGCCGTCTGTATTCACTGTATGAATTAAATTTACAATTAATCTTAGAGCAGTGAGTGATTTTCTCTTTTTTAAAAAAAATTAAAAACAGACAACAGCGGTTCTATAAGACTGCTGTCTAGGGATGCACGATATTATCGCCACAACACTGGCGGAATATGCCGATTATTATAACGTGTTGATATGCGCCTGCAAGAACTCGCGTGTGTAAGGAGTGCTAGCCATAAGATCACGTCAGCAGAGTGTCATTCTTGAAGTGAACTTTTGCATGTATGGTTATTATATTCACCACAAGTTTTTGATTGCTGCTTTGAATTTGTGAATGCGAGTACAGAAGGACACGTCCATTGTGTGATAGCTGTCAACGATCACTCTCTAGCGCGTGTACTGCAACAAATATATGACCAATAAGTTACGGCAACATATGTTTTTACATTGCTTTAACTCATCAAAACAAGTTAAGGTTTGTTTAGGGAGCTTTATTTGCTTGACAGTATCCTTCACTTTCATTGTATGGAAAAGAGCGACATGAACATTCTACGAAACAAATCAAAAAGATCTTAAAATAAAGTGTTTATTATGGGGTCAACCGTACACTTTTACAGTGGCATTGGAAATAGATTCGCTGTGCCAATGCTCTGTAAAAGCCCTCGAGAGGTAGAGGAGTGCATGGCATGATTGGCAGCACATTTGGAATTAATTAGAGGAGCATTTACTCTTGTTAGATGTGGCTTTAAAAATACAATTTGCAGCATGTTGGATTTGTTTGTATGACTAACACAGAGATCTCTGACACACAGCATAAATGCATGTCAGCCTCACAGGAAGAAAACCTTTGAGTCGTGGGCCAAGTCAGCAAATAAATGACAAATACTGGATAACCTGCTACCACAGACTGACCCATGAAAACAATGGCTACCGTCTGAGCAGAATGAGGCCATGGGAAGGAGGGGTGGAAGCTCCCATAAGCCCTGTTGGAAACTCGCAGTCATTAATCTGATTAATGTATAAGACAACAGAGTGTCTACAATATTTCAACTCCAAAAATGCCCATTAATCCATGCAAACTCTTTCCAACAAGGGCATTCTTTCCAACAGGATCTTACTCCTCTGCAACCAGCAAACATGGATAGAAAATAAATCAGCAAGACCAGCTTATTCTCATGAGGAAAAACATGCATTTCAATTGGTCTCAAATTGTCAAGGCATTACTGACCTATATTTCAGCCATGCTGATTAATCGCATAATATTTTGCCATTTTGAGATTAGCACATTGGAATAAACAGTAACGCTGCCCACTTTGGTCAATGGAGTGGGATTTTGCAATTGTGCTAGTTCGACATCCTTGCCAATATATAAAGATTTGAGTAAATCTTGTGTAAAATAGTTTGTCAAAAATTTGTCTTTTTAACATAAATTATTGAAAAACCCATACTGTGGTCGCCCACTAAAAAAGATGCACAATAATACACACATGGCATAGAAATGCAGCGTAACATTGGCAAACCAAGAGAGATGCAAGTGTAAAATGAGGAACTTACCAAAAGCAAAGGAGAATGTTAGAAATTAGTGTTGCTTTGCCCAAGGACACGGCCTCTTCGGTGGCCCTGTGAGAGGAAGGAGATGTTAGGGTTTGGTCAGGGTTTAGTAAGCCAGAGAAGATGTAAGCAGCTGAAAGAGTCTCCGGGTCCACTTAAGATGGCAGGACAGGAAAGAAAGCAGCAGGTTAATATAAACCCGGGCACTCAAAGGTGGAACATTCTGATATGAAGAGTGAAATGCCACACATAGAAGACCTGAAGAGGCAATCATGAGGACACTGGAAAACGCCTCGGCTATGTGCTACTGGCCCCAAACCTGACCTAGTCGAAAGTCAACACCTTATGTGAGGAATGTTCCGGGTTCAATACGAGTTAAGCTCTATGGAGAGCATCTGGCATGATTACCTCAGACAAATATATATAGTAATGCACTTGCCATAAACAACTTAAAAGGTTAGTTCATCTAATAATGAACATTATCCCATAATTTACTCACCCTCAAACCATCCTAGTTGTGTAAGGGCGTTTTCACACCTGAAAGTCCGCACCAAGGTCCGAACCAAAGTTCACGTTTTGATACATATTATCCACCTTATTCCTGACGAGCTTACTGCGTTTTGAATTATGGGTGGCACTTCCGGTTTGGGGAATTCCCATTCAAAAAGACTGAAACAAATCATTTCAAATCATAAGGTTGCCCTACAAATAAAGCTGATCCGTCAGTTTGACTTAATGAGCTATCAGTTTTCTTTCATGTTTTATCTAAGAATAACATCAGAATAACGTAACACTTGGTATTTTAACGTGACAGGTTATAACAAGAATATCTATAGTAAGAGCTCTGCATACTTTTCCTCATGATTATTTTCTTTTTTACTTTTGAATTTCGCTGTAATAGTAATAGTAAAAGTTCTCCCGATTTAATTTACGATATAGCCTATACCAATTCACTGGAATACTCCCCAAATCCTGCACGTCTCTTTCCAGGTTTGGTTTCACAGGTAAATTTACAATTTATTATCTGTCAAAATGACTGAAAATTATTTTTTCATTTTTTTTTATTATTTTAAAATCACTTTAAAATAGTATCAAGCAATGCTGAAGTAAAACATTTATTTTTTTTATTAAGGCAACGTATGTTACATAATACAGATTACCGCCGATTTTGCTGTGGAAAGATACTTTTTCATAGATTATTCATGGTCTGTTGAAAGTACCTTGTTTACGCTTTTACACTTTTAAATGTCATTTTAATGTTCAATGGTTGAAGGGTAAGTAGAATAATGTAATGTCATCGTACACGGTTTAAAAATATATTATTGCGTCCAGAGCTAGTCTTTCACTGATTGTTTACAGCTTAACGGAAGTTACACCCATAATTCGCGCCCAGCATCATGGGGCACAGGAATACTGTGGATACTTTCAGAAAGTTTTGGTTTGGTTTCACACTGCAATTATGCGAGTGCACTAAAGAACTTTACGTGACATACTTTGCGTCCTGTCGTCATCATCTATGTGGGCTGCATCTCGACATTGATTGGTTTGTAAATGGACCTGGGTCTGACATCAGCGTGTTGTCAATTCGGCGGGTAAATTTGACAACATGAATGAACAGACTCATATCGTTGCAACAATATTTGGAAAGTGTCTGCATTTTTGTGCATTTTTTCCAGTTGACTTATGTCATCAGACCATACTTCAATTAAAAACCTCGTCTCCTCCTCTCCCCATGTGCTACCACGGCTCATTTTTCCTGCCACCCTCTGTTTTTTCGGCTATGCGGGAACCACCGGAACTTCCTGTAAAAGGTCTGAAAGTCCGAACCATACAGAAATGCTTTCACACTAGAAACGAGCCAAACCATTGTTCAGTTTGATCCGGACCGAGACTACCTCTTTTCGTCTGACCAAATTTCGTCTGTTTGGTCCGGACCGTGGTCCAGGGTAGGTTTCACACCTGTAATTTTGATTCGGCCAAACTGAAAAGTCCGAAAGTCTGGACCAAACAAGGTAGGTGTGAAAGGGCCCTGAGTTATATTAAAAGTATCCTGCCTCTTCCAAGCTTTGTAATGGGAGTGAATGGTACCACAGATTTTGAAGCCCAAAAAAGCACATCCATCCATCATAAAAGTAATCCATACGCCTCCAAGGTGGTTAATAAAGGCGTTCTGAAGTGAAGAGATGGGTTTTTGTAAGAAAAATTTCAATAATTATATCTTAATGAGCTATATTCACTGGCTTCCAGTTACAGCCGTAGAGTGACCTCTGACCCGACATGACGTAATGAACACAGAAGTGCAGAGGAAAGAGCAAAGCAAAACAAACAAAAAAACTTTAATTTTCTTACAAAAACGCTTTGTTTCGTAAAACTCCATTTGTGTTTGACTGAAATTAAAAAGCCAAATACAGCTAGGATGGCTTGAAGGGGAGCAAATGGGATAATTTTCATTTTGGTTGAGCTTTTTAAATACCTCATTACCAAAAAGAGACTGTTTATGTGGAGAGAAATTCCCCCACACATAACCAGATGCATCTAGAATAATAGTCTCACTACTTTGGTGGTGAACTGAACTAAAAGATTAATATAACTGTTTTACCAACAATACTGTAGGCCAAATCAATCTTTTTGGTGGTGAACAACAGTTTATAACAAATGTGATCTATAAAACAATTATTGTAGACACTGAAAAATAAATATAGGCTACCTAACAAATTTGGGAACATTTTGAAATGGTACTAGCCTACATCTTATATATTTGTGATTAATATAATTTGATAATAGCAAGATAATTCATATTTATCCATATTAAACTACACTGCACAAAATGAGCTGAAAACATTACACTAATTACAACTGTGAACATCTGTAGAGTACAAGTTCCCTCTCCAAAAAGAAGCCGAGTTTGTAATGTGACATCACCCATGACATAGATCACATTCCTGCTGTCAGGTTCAGGCACGCTGGTCTAATTAGACCCCGAGCAAACGACCGCTCACCTCATCAGGCCCCCGCCTGCCTCAAACACTCCCACTAAACCAAAGTAAACTAAACTCTGCTCGCCCCAGCCGGAGAGTTCAGTAGTTCCAGCATATTCACTCATTCTTCATTGGACGAATAAAGCAAGAACTGAAATATTTATTTTGAAATATTTAGAGTCAAAATGTTGCATGAAATGATTGGACTATGAAACCTAACAAATGTAAGCACTAGCAAATGTGAAAAGGCCCACTGTTACAGCTCATGGCACATGTCCAGTAGGACTGAACCGACAGAAGCAGTGGATTATTTTACTGGCGGGAACCATGGCCTAATTTCATAAATGAGTCACTGACAAAAGCAAACTGATGGAACTGGTGAACGTTCTTCGAGGCTTGTTTCAGAAAGTAAATATAAAAATATAAATATCTTCAATATCTAAACAAAGGTGGCCGTCCGATAGAATTCTTTGAGACATTTTAAACAATATTTACACGAACATCATTTAAAAAAATAACAGCATTTATTACGTATTGAAAATTTGTGATTGGCCGCTAAATGGAATTTTTTACTTACGCCTGCAATTAAGATGCGTTTTAGTCGATCGGATCACAAGTAGACGAGGGAGACACATTCCCGTTTACACCTGGTGTTTTAATCCGTCTCTTTTGTCCACTTTAATCACTTCTGTCCTGATTTCTTCAAGGGGAGGGTCTGTGTGAGTAAATGTAGGGGCTTTTTCAGATCCTTCGATCTAATGGACAAAATAAGCTTACGCAATTTACATATGAACGCGACCAGAGACGACAGAAAATCACACAGAGAGCATCAGCTTTAGTTTCTGTTCTGACTGACGCAAGACCAGCCGAACGCTGTGAGTGTGTGTTAGAAATCAGGAATGGTGGGAGAACATTGTGTTTGGTACATTTTTCATCTTTAACCCAAACTTGGGTCTTCAGTCGACAAAGTTTAAATCCCGTCTGGCTAGAGGGCATCCCATAATGTTCACATATTAGTAGTGATGCTCCGATTGATCGGACACCGATCATGATCGGCCGATATTGGCTAAAAATAGATTGATCGGCGAACCCCAAAAGCGCCGATCAAAAAAGCCGATCACGTGACGTAAATTACTCGCGCGACTTTTTCCCACCTGCATGCGTGGCGCACGGGCACACAACAGCAGAGTGGAGCTTGGCAGTGGCAACATGAGTTCCCCTTCACCGGAACGAATAGGGAGTCTCCCAACGGATTGAAGCGCGCGTCCGAGTGAAGACCGTGCACCGCGCGAGCCACAACAGAACGCGGTATCTGCGCCACAGATCAGAACAGATCGCTGCGGCAACAAGCACTTTGATCACTTGATTAAAAAAAAAAACATTTCAGCGCTAGATCGCCTCTTATTTAACAAATTAACAAAATTTATGGTCGGAGTTAACTGGAGATGTTTTTATTTATTTGTATTGGTACATTCGTGCCGCGAGATGTTTCAAAAGTGGTGGTGATATTTTTTTTTTTTTGATCTGACGTAGTTGGTTCCTCAACTACATCAGATTCAGATTATTTTATTTAATATCATGTCAGCATTCAAATTTATTTTCATGGCAAAAATTCAATGATAAAAATACACATGATATAAATACAATAAAACAAAACAAGAAATAATTTTATACAATATATATTTTTAAATGAACATATGATAAAAAATCCAAAACCTTTTCAGGCATAATCTCATTAAATATGTCCTTTAATGAAGTAACTTCATAAAAGAGCATTCTGCTCAACTACATCAGACGTTCATATTAATAACAGAAAAAAACTTGCCATAGTTTTGTCCTTTCATCAGTAGCCAGTTTTGGTGTAACAAGTTGTACATTTTGTTGCCAATTAGTAAATGTAGTGGGTGTATTAAGAGGCTACAATTTCCAAATATGTCTAAGTGTAACTTGATCCCCTCCCATTAGGCTGATCTGATGTGTGTTGGTCTCCCTGACCCCTCTTTGTATGGAATAATTTAATGTTACTCTGCCTTATTTGGGAAAGCTGGCCTACAGTAGCCTTAAGACATCTCATTTCTAAATACAATTAAATAAACACATTTCGACAAATGGTGCAAACTCTGCTAGATTATAGATAAAAGATTCCCATTCGTCGTCCAGTTGTTTAATTCCAAAGATAATTAAAAAATTATCAGCCAATATAATCAGATTTTGCAATATATCTGGCGACCACAATGCAAATGCACTATTTAAACAAAAATAATTTGAATTAAACTCTGTGAAAACTATACTGTTTTTCATCAATTATTAATTGATAAAGATCACATTTAGGAGTCATCGCACATTTTACAACTGAAACTAACCTTTAGGGGGCTCTCTATGATATAATTTCCTGTTTTATATTTTTCCTGCATGTTCACACAGCATATCAAATAACTTGTATCAATCCCATTACATTACCTCAAAAGCAATAAAGCATTACGTAAAGTTTCATAGTCGATTTAGATAAAAATGACACCCCAAGATCAGGCACAGGTCTTCATTTTTCACTTGAAACCACATGTTTTCCTTCCTTCCTTCCACACATCTTCCCAGTAACACTGATCTGTCAAAGAATCCTGAATTTGGCTTAAGGACAGCTCAATATAGCCCTGCTCTCCGAGGCTCAGTGCACTCTGTGTAGGCATGAAGAAAACAAAGGCAGTTTTGTTCTGCACCCAATGTCCTCCAGCACCACGCACAACAACAGAGATAGTTTCCTACGTTTGCCCCAGTGAGTTTAGTCTAAGCCGGGTTCACTTCACAGTCACAATGTACAATTTTGGCCGCCTGAGAAAAATTGAGAATCCTAAAAGATTCTTCTGATCCCTTGGGGCCAAAATCTGAATTCTTTGATCGCTATTTTGACATGTTCGCCAACAACCGATTATTGACCACTGCGATCATATTTTACCTCAACTTCTGCGACTTCTCCTACGACGACCATCAAATAAAAAACCAACCGGAGTGCAGAACCTGATGGCATAATTAGTGGGACAACAAAAACCATCACCGGCTCCACAAGACAACGCGTCTTTCCATTTTTCTTTTCAAGATAAGCCATGATCAAAATTTACACTAGAGATGTTTTTGTTTGCTACAGCCACTAGGGGTGTCACAATATAACGCAATACAAAAATACAATATGTATCGTGACAATATATATATTGTGGATAGTCCACTTAAAATCAAAACTTTTTTCTCACACAGTAATTTTTCAGAGTTTTAGTGTCAGTACTACATTAAACTGCTATATATAATGTTGAATATAATGTATAATAATGCAATGGGGGAATATTTGTGGGTCCTGATAATGCCAAATATCTGATGTTACCAGTAAAAAGTGGCCTACATTTTTTTAAAATATATCTAGTCAATGACAGTGTAAGCATGTTCGTCTAAAATAATTATGTTTTTAGCTTCAAAATAATGAATATTTTTATTCTGGTGTCACCATTGTCCTGTACATTGGGTTTCCAGCACTATATTCAAGCCTATTCATTTACACCCACAATGTAGACCTAATACCAAATTTACATTTCAGTACATTTTTTGTTAACCTTTTACCATATGTCTTGGAGTATCGCAATAATATCGTACCATGAATTCAGTATTGTGATATGTATCGAATTGTGACATGAGGGTATCGTCACACCCCAACCAGTCACCATTTCTATCCCACATGTAAACGCAGCTCACCATCACTGAACGCGTCACGGATTGATGATATAAAAGTCTGGATGGGTCTTCTTGTAAATTGTACAGTGCGCACCAGGCTTAAAGGGTTAATTCACCCAAAATTTTAAATAATCTCTTAATTTAAACACCCTCAAGCCATCCTAGGTGTATATGACATACTCCTTTCAGCCAAACACAATTGGAGCAAATAAATAATATCCTGGCCTTTACAAGCTTTCTAAAGGCATTGAATCATGTCAGAATTTTTGAAGCTCCAAAAAGTGCATCCATCCATCACAATAGTAGCTAATCCATGCGGCTCCAGGGGGTTAATAAAGACCTTCTGAAGCGAAGTGATGGATTTTGTAAGAAAAATATTCATATCAACTTTATAAACTATAATTACTGGCTTCCGGCAACAGCCGTACACGTGTTCAGGAGAGAGTCGAGTTCAGGAGTAATACTGACCCGACGAATTACGTATGACATAGCCTAGCCTTGGCGTAGCGTAGCGTAAGCTTAGGCGAGAATTAGGGTTGCACAATATAACGAAATATCGCAAACATATCGAGATATGCACATCGCAACGGCTTGCGCTCCGGAGGCGTCTGTCGTTGCTGTGTTGGTTCTTGTCACTTGACCTAAGGTGCGCTTGCGGCATTATGAAAAATTGAGATGTTTTTATCTCGATGCGGCGCGCACGCGCTTGGAAAAAACGAGCGGGTCGCTTCCCTTATGAGCGCGCATGCCGCGCGCGGCGCACCTACATTTGAAATAACGAACTTGAGCGCGCAAAAGATGCGATCTGTGAACAGGCCCTTAAGGCGTTTTTTTCGGTGGAAATAGAGGGTCGCTGCTAGTCCCTCTGCCATAGAGGTTGACGAGCACGGCATTAAGCTGGTGCACCGCTGGTGTAACCTTGTTTTCGTTTGGTGCAAAAGTTCCGTTCCGTGCAGAACAGTCGGTGTAGCATAGTCTTTCCGATTAATTAACCGTGACGTTTTAAAGCGCGGTTAATTGTGAAATCCGGTAATCGCTGCAACACCATTATAAAGCTTGGAAGGATATTATTTAATAATAAAACTCCAATTGTGTTTGGCTGAAAGAAGAAAGTCATACACCTAGGATGGCTTGAGGATGTGTAAATTATGGGATAATTTTCATTTTGGGGGAACTATTCCGGTTTTAAGATCAGTGGGCATCCATGAAGGTTCTCCATGATTGAATAAAGCAATAAAATACAACATAAGGCATAAGAATTCATGGGAACACAACAAAAGCTGAACTCTCTTCTCTAAAAGTGCAGAACCCCAATTACTAAAGAGCATGAAGCCCTTGGCCCTCATTCAAAACAGCACAGCAACTAATCTCACAGGCTAATCTCTGGTTTAACTGGTACTGCACTTTGACATTTTGTAAATACTTTTTATTTTTTAATAAAAATACTTTAAATAAATCAAATAAAAAGCAAATACTTTTTATTGAAAGCAACCTGCGCCGTGATTATTCCACAGTCAAACTGTCAGGCCCTCCAACATCCTTCATCTGAGATACAGTAGGAGATAAAAATGAGGATTCGTTTTGAGGATTGAAGGAGAAGTAGCTGAATTGCTAAAATACTAGGCTATATTGAGAAAAATATTCTAACAGGCCATTCCCATTCATCTGCAATATGGTGTGAGAAGACAAAACTAATGATTTCTCCTGAACCTTGATCCTGTTTGACACTGACAGGCACAAACAGCACAAATCCCAATGCATATATAAATTAAAGATTATATTCAGAACGTAATTGTGTGGGTGTTTCTTCAACTTTTGAAGTCCCATTTTTATGTGCAATGCAATTTATGTGCATTTTAAAAAAAAATTCAAATTAACTTAAATTAATGTTTGTTACGAACCTTTCAAAAGAAGCCCAAGTGTTTGCACTGCCTTAATTTTTGTCAACTTGGAAATCCGAGTTCTCTCAACAGAAAATGCTAAATTTTAAGTTGTGATAATAATGGCAAGGTTTTATTAGCCAACTTTTGACGTCCCACTTTTATATCCAATGGGTTGGATATAATTGGAAAATATCCAATTTTAGTCCAATTACTAAAATATCAAACAATCAAAATAACAATTATTTGGAAATTTGTACAATTATTTATCCATCGGAGGTTCCACTGGTTGTCCTCGTTTCATGGCATGAGGAGAGCAATTATTTCACATTTGGGCATTTCTCGCAGTAAATATCGGAGTTTCTGTGTGTCTGATATGGATTCGAATTCAGGGTATATTTGGGACATGTTTGGAAAGTGTTTTTGTGTATTATATTTGGGGCATGAGGTTAGAAAGTGCAGCATTCTCTACCTGTCCAATGTTTCAACTTTCTTTTATATGAGGGTCAATGGAAACGTTCTTTCATACATTCATTCATTCATTTATTTAGCTACTTTTCAATGTATCATTTTAACCTCACCCCAAACCCAGAATTTTTTTAAATTATGTATCAATTAAAAACAATGATGATCTAAACAGTTAGTGAAAAAAGTCAATATTTATTGTGAAAATTATATCTATATACCCTTTGCTCCATTTCCAACACAAACAACAATTTTCTAACCAAAGTTTTTCTATGAAAATATTGAAAGTTTACCAAGAGACAGTGAACAGGATTGCTTGAGATTAAACATAACAGTTAGCCAACACGTGATGTTAAAAATATAGGGAAAAAATTAGAAAATATTATTTAACTATTTAGTATATTTCCGAAAATACTAGCTTCTCCTGTGTGACCACTGTTAGTAGAGAAAAATGAAACTAATGAAAGGGGCGTTTTAAGAGCTTTTTTTTTTTTTAAACCAACAGGCCCAATGTGTCCATATTTTAAAAGACACCCATTTAAATCACAATACGAATACAGGTAATATCAGTAGCTAGTCCGGAGACTTTTCAACTTTTTTCAAATAGCAAAAGACATTTCAAGACGTTTGTATAACTTCAATGTCAAAGGAATCGGATTTTGGACAAACTTCGACTGGCACAAAACACATTTTCCGCTAGATAAATACGTTACAAAACTCGCTGCTGGCTTGTTATATCGTACTTTAGAGCCTTATAATCTGGATTGAAACCCTTTACAAACACAGTTCATGGCTTAATCGCCATAGTGATACCACAGTAAGCTATTGAAATATCGACATCCACTTACTCGTTGTTGTTTTGTTCTTCTCCCGTTAGCTATGCACTCGATGTCCCGCGTCGTCAAATTCTCCTGGTGTTCCTCCTCACGGTGAATGTGATGTGAAGCTGTTTATCTCCAGTACATTTACATGCAGACTGCGTTCAAGAGTGAGAAAAACGCCATGTGAATAAAAGTTGACACCGCTCGCTCAGACTCCTTCCCTTTCTTCTGCCATGGCAACCGAGCGGCGAAATAATATCTCCCATAAACATTTACCAGGAGGCAGGATCATGGAGAAACACTTCCAACAGGTTGTTTTTAGCAAACAGGCCCATCATCAACAGTAACTCATAAAGTTTATTCCAGCAATAGCACTGAGCAGGCGTGTATGAGAGTCTTCACGGATGAAATTAGATGCTGGGGCTTCGCATTATGCCCATTGATCCAATTACAGGGGTTTGGGTTAACCCTTTCAGGTTCAAAGTAACGTTACAACAAACGGCGGGATATTTGAGTACTTGCACTTTTAGGGTTTTATATAATTGTACCTTTAGCGCTAAGTAAATACTGCGTATTACAATGCGATTATTAAAGTACTAAGGATAAAAAATAATAGTTGAGATGTGTATAGTCACTTAGTGATAATAAGAGCAACAGCGCACTCTGTAGACTGAAAAGAGGATATTCGTTCTCAACTGAACTAACTGACCTCCGATGACGCGATGTAACGGTCATGAGCATCGTAAATCCTGAAAAGTTTTTTATATTTTTATTTTTAAATGTATGTACATTTATAACACTATAAATTGTATTATGTGACAATTTCATAAAATTACAAGAAAAAATAGTTAATTTACGCTGCTGTGTAAACGAAAAACGCAAAGGAAAAATGCTTCCGGGTTTAGTACATTGTTCGTTGTCATGTAAACGTAGCATTAAAAAATAAAGTGTTTGCATTGCCTTAAAATTTTAATTGTAGTCAATTTGTATATTTACGTTATTTAAAAAAAAATCACGTTTTCACACTATATGGGGGTAAGTTGTCACAGCATAACCTGCCATTAAACGGCCGATTAATTTTCAACACAATTTCAATATTAAATCTAAAATGAAACATGAAACAATATACATGAATGTAACATACAAAAATATAAAACCACTGTTTTTAGTCAGTAAATATTGCGATTAGTAATAAAATGTTGCTCTTTTTGATAACATTTAATGCACATAAAAAAACCCTGATCTGCCATTTCCATAAATGTGAGGGAGACGCAACTGACATTCTCTGGTAGTACTGAATAAAACAAAGTGTTTTTTAGACGACACTAGAATTGACAGCTTAGTAAAATCATTAGCATAAATCACATATAGCAAACAGATGTCAAATATACAATCAAATTATATGCTATCATAACATTTTAGACTGTTAGATGTTTAGATGTTATTTATATGCGTTATTTCTTAATATTCAAAACAAATCCACCAGGAGGTGCTACACACAACATTATAACTCGTAGAGTAGCCACTAATAAAAGTCTGTCAAGTTAGGGTCTCTTCATTTAATGTCTCCAGTGATTTAAACTAGTGCTGCTAATAACAAGAGATAATAGATTAGATTATGACAGGGTATGACAGTTTATGTGTTCATCATCCCAGTGTAGTTTATCAGAGTATGTTGTTCAAGTTCATGATTATTAAACTCATGTGCTTAAAACTTATATAGACATAAGGCCTAATGAATTCTTGAATGTGCTTTTTTGCTTAGTTGTACAGATCATTTTGATGACCCCACCATAAAAGTCTTAATATATTAATATTGATTAAAAAATTGGGGTTTTTTTTTTTGCAAAGATAAGCAGTTTCATCCTCTTTCAGTCTTTTGTAATATACTTTTATTAGCGCGATACAGGTCGAAATTAGAAAACATTTTTGGCAGAGCAAACATGGGCTATTTAGCAACAGATTTTTATCATTTGTGTAATGTTTTGTCACGTTGGTTTGTCTCGCTTTTTATCATTTTATCCTATCCTGATAATTTAAAAAAATTACATCCTCACAAAATTACAAAAATCGTTGGCAAATTATATATATTTTAAAATTTTACAAGATGTTCGATGATTTCATGTTAACATCCTCATAATGGCTAACTATTTAACCAGCGCTTTATTCGATCCTGTTAAACATCCCGTTCGTTGACACAGTGTAAACAATCAAGCTATATTTAATTAAGCTTAATTACCTGAGCTCTAACAGAGCTATTTCTGAAAGTCGGGTATACCCTTTTCTTTATAGAAACGACAACACTGGCAAAACAGTTGTTTAAACGTTACAAAATTCAAAACGTAGCCTACTCCCTAACATAAATGACCCCTAGTGATCACAGGGACTTTTGTTTTGAAATCTCCTTAGAGTCCGAGAGCGGAAGTCATTGGCGACAGCAGCGAAAGGTTCACGTTACTTGAGGAACACTAAAGAAAGGAGGAAAAGCGGGCAGCGGGATATCAACACTGAATTTATTCAGAAAAGGCGTCATATAATCTACAGACGCTGGTATCACACTATTCATCTCCCATCTGAATCCTCTGGCGAAGTTCATCGTGGAAGTGAGTGAAAGAAATAATAAGGCTGCTATAGCTAACGAGCTAAAGGTGTTTGTCAGACTGTTAGCTCCATTAGTTCATATTGGTTAGCTAATCCCGTTTATAATCAACGGTAATCTTGATTGATCGATGGAGGCTGTGATCTGTATTCAGTGTTTGAACAATAACTGCGCATCACGACTCGCCCTGTGGCTCATATCAGCGACAGAAATGAATAACTCCATATCTCTGGTCGCTGTTTGAATGTGATATGGATCAATTTCCGACCAGCTCGATTGATTATCAAGAAATTAGTTGAATATATTGTTGCTATAGACAAGCTGGCAGGTGATTTGTGTAATATCGTGTTTCTCATTCCTGGTAAAGGACTGAACATTGAACACTGAGGTTTCTGGCCCGCAGCAGGAGGAAAAGCTCATTCAATGTCGTAAGACGGCTTTATTTATTTATTTACTTTCTATTTTGGTTTACGTTTATTTTATTATATTACATATACGGAGACAGGTGTTGTTTAATATTTAAAGTTTTCGTTATTACTATTTTTTTAGTAGGCGTTTGTCTTCACTGAGGGAGCATTATAGAGAATCCATTACACACACATATCAGAGGTCTGAGACTCTGGAGAAAGATGCGAACTTAAAGGGCTAGTTCACCCCCAAAAAATGGATACAATTCTATTAGTATTAGTTTTTCTGTAGAGCTTAACGCCAGAATGACAGCCTTAGCTGCTTTTCACTTTCATTGCATCTTTTTATTTAATACTTTTGTGGCTGCCAATTCCTAACATAACACCCCTTTTTGTTTTTCACTGTAGAAATTAAGTCATATATGTTTTGATCAACATAATGCTAAGATTGAGTAAATTATGTCAGAATTTTGTTTTTTGGGTGAGCGCTTCCTTTTATAATCTTGCTTGAATGTCAGTGGCAATGTTACTATTCATTGAACATTTATTTGAGGCCTTGTTTAGGAATGTTAATTGTATTTGTTAATACAGTCCTGATTCTTCAGTCAGTTTTAGGACAGTATTATCCGATTATGATTCTTTTCCCTAAATATCTATATTTAGTTTGTAACAGATGGCGCTTGTAGCTTGACTACAGTCATGAATTCTATGCAGATTTCTAATATTTAGGCAAACAATCATGAATTTCTAATATTTACGGCTAACTTTAATGTTTATGAGAATAGGGAATTTCACAACCACAGCTATAATGATAACGACACAGAAGAACGATATGGTTAGAATCACTTTCAGAACAATTTTTCTTCTCTCTTATGAATGATAAAATCATTTACAGAATCAGAATCCAGGCTTGTTCTCACAAAATACGCTAACTATAATGATAGCTTTTACCGATCACCAAAATAAATAATAGGCCAACTATTCTTAACAGCAATGTATTTGAAGTATAAAAAATAAGAGATGAGTCTCATGAATTGACAACTGTTTATTTATTGGCAAGCAACATGTGTAACTTACAGAGGTGATTAGGAACAGTTTATAGCTTAACAAATATAGCTTTCCTGTAAAAAAAAAAAAGACAACTCAAGTCATCAACAGAAAGTAATCAAAAGTAAAACAACTGCATAGTCTTCACTGTAAATTAAATATAGATTAATCCTGCTAAATCTACTAAAGCGCAGTGAGTGATTTTTATCTTTGTCTTTTGTTGTTTGATTAACATTAACAACACAGACGGCATCAGGAATATTAGGCTGCTGTCACTTTAAGAGCGAATGCACGGATCCAAAATACTGATACACATACAACAGTGTTTAAGTTAATACTTACCAAGCCAAGCATTTTGGCATATTTCTGTTTTTAACCGTTTAGGCGCAAACCCTAAACGCTCAAAGTTCACTTTGCTTGTTTGTGTTCCACTCCGTCTCAGCGCATGCACACAGAAAGCCTTTCGGAGAACAGTATCTTAATGCATAATGCTATTTTTAATAACAGTAAACTGCATTTTACGACAATCAATGATCTAGCTGATTTGGACATTAAATTTGGGCTTTTAGGGAGGAAAGAAAACGCACTGCTGTTAAGGAAAGAGATGCACTAAAAACGCACAGCTCTAGTTTGTTGCTGTCGTTGCGATGTCTCCGCTCTCCACAAAGATTTATTGTCCCTTTCAGACACCTGGTAGAACTGCCAGACCGGTGAAAGTAATGAAGCAATTTTAGCTGCGCATAGAAAAAATATTCTCACGAGTTTTGCATCATCTGATCGGTTCTTCTATAGAGACCACTGATTAAACTATATAAAGCTATTATCGCCTGATGACGGTCAATTGGAGCACCCTTATGGCGCTTTTCCACTACACAGTACCAGCTCGCCTCGGCTCGACTCGACTCGCCTTTGTTTGGTTTTCCACTGTGTAAAAGTTGTACCTGTATCTGCTTTCGGGTACTTTTTTTCGTACCACCTCCGGCGAGGTTCTAAGCGAGCTGAGGCGATACTAAAATGTGACGTGAAAACAATGCCGACTGCTGATTGGTCAGAGAGAATCGTCACTATTCACTGTGTCATCATTGCACGCGCCAGATTGAGTATCCAGAATAACCCTGCCTTTTTAAAATAGTTTAGCCAGAGATAGTTACTAAACTTACTACTATTATTATGGCAACTCGGAAGAAGTCAAACGAGGAGGTGCAGACATTCCTTTGTTTGGTTGCCGAAGAGAGGATCCAGCGAGAGCTTGATGGGGCAACGAGGAACGAAAGGCGTCGCTATGACGACCGGGTACTATTTGTGGCGATACTTTCTGCAATGGAAAACGGAACGAAAAGCGAGCCGAGTCGAGGCGAGCCAAGGCGAGTCGAGTCGAGCTGGTACTGGTAATGGAAAAGCGCCATTAGTTAGTGGACTTCTAGAATTATTATTTTAATGTTATATTTATCGTTAGTAGGGCTGGGCGATAAATCGATTTTATCGATTACCTCGAATGTGTTGTTTACGCTGATTTTTTTTATTTTATGAAAATCGGTTCTCTTTAACAACCGCCGACGCACCCATCTGGGCTCCCGTAGTTCCGACCGGGCTCAGCGCTTGCCATGATAGAGATGCACAAACAACATGGCAAATGTGCAAGATCGCGGCAGCAGAGGCACACCCGTCGAAAACATTTACAAGCTGAATCTGCAGGGCTCCCAACTCTCACGAGTTCGCTGTGAGAGACACACTTTTTAGACTCTCTCACGCCACACATCCATTTTCTCACGCAGAGAAAAATCGCGAAGCAAAGAGGACACTGACACCGACAGACAAGACAGAGCGAGTTACTAGCGATATGAAACAGATTCTCAGCTCTCAGATTCTGTCGATTTTATTACGAAATTCAAACAATAAACACCGTTTTGGCGCATGTAAATGTGACGTGAAAGAACGCTGGCAGATCTCAGTTCAAGCGGCACGTGAACCGATCATCTGTTACTCTTTAATACCAACTTACCGAAATGTAATAAAATCGATCGATCAGTGTTTTTCAACCGCGGAAAGATGTCAATAAAACAACTGGAGAACAACAAATGTCACGTAACGTTACATTTACCTCAGGAATCCCTTTTAATGATCCATAGCACGTATGTTAGTTGGACTTAAAATAATTGCTATAGAGAGGAGTATTTTGCTAAATATGATAACTATATTACATATTTATTATATTTTTACCTATATCATTAAAATAGTATAACGTTGTTATTATAAAAAATGCATTATAATTAATTTGAGTTAGTTTTAACCTTTAATACCAACTGACAGGGCTCTCTGTATGTTTACAGCATTAGGTGAATTTTGTTTTTTTGGAGAACAATTAACACATTAACGTATCTACTGTAGCCTACCTATTTATCCAAAGGAATTTATATTGAATCAAGATCAGAATCAAATTGAAGTTGAAATTGTGAAATTTGTGTTAAGCAATAAGAAAAACAGTAGCATACCAGTAAACTTAATAAAATTATGTTTAGTCACCAAATAATTTGATGCAAGTTTTTTGTTTTTTTACACATCCCCCCAATCCCAATCCAACCATTTTATTTCGTTACATTTTCATTGTTTTCAAAGACAGGGCCTGCCCTCTTGTCTTTTTGGCTTGTTGTTTCTGATTGCACTTTAATCGAGATCAAATCCCAGAAGGGAATAATAAAACAAAATAGTTAAAACTTGTTTTGAACAATTTCTTTGCCATCTGCAGATTGATTTTAAGTAGGGAGAGAAAAAAATCGATTTAAATCGTAAATCGGACTTTTTGTGAAAAAATCTGGGATTTTTTTTTTTAGGCCATATCGCCCAGCCCTAATCGTTAGTTATCGCGAACTGGCCTTAAAGCATTTGAAGCATCAAACGTCAACAGCAGCACACGTTAAAAAACAAGTTTACCGCTAATAAACGTATTTTTTGTGGTCATTATAGGATTGTTCTTAGTGTGAACGGGCCTTAAATCAATCTATGTGTGAATAGGTTTCTGTATTGTCTGTCTTCTGTATTCGCTGATTCTGTCTTGAATTTAGATATTGAAGATTTTACCCATAAAGCACGGAGTCTAACTCAGGGGTTCAGGGAAGCATTTCCTCACTGCTTGTGTCACAATAGGAATCCCTCCCCGATGCCCGGCTTCCTCCTGAGCTAATCTCTTTTCAGAAGGTTAATGATTTGAGATGAGTCTTCTAATGGATACAGCATATTGCATTAGTGCTGCATCACCGATAATCACCAATAATGATGCTGTGCTTGGGCGTTAGAAATACGTCAAAACGTATGCACACGTATGGGCTTATCTTTTGTTTAGATTCAACAACTATTGTCTATTGTTTATCTCATGGCTGAGATGCAGGCAAGTCGACATGAGTAACAATAGATCTGTATGTGATATAGGTCAGTTACAAAAGCTTCACTCTGTTTGTTTAGGCCTTTGCTTTATTCATAAAAAAATAGTTGTATTCTACTTGAACGTTTTGTTAACTTTGAGGCTTCTTGGTAGGTCTAGTCCTGTTTTGTTGGGTTTTATGTAGCCAGATCTGCCTTTGATTGTGTCTGATTGCTTGTATGAACTTATAATTCTGTGTCAGACTTTTGTTGTCACAGATGTTTTTAAGTTCGTAAGTGACCCATATCTGTCATCCGTGAACAGACCTGCATGCCCACATTTAGAAAAACAACATCATCATGTGATCTGCATGCGTGCATAACAAAAAGCACTGCATTTGCTGGAAAGTCCCTCATGTATGTTTAGCCCAAAACCAAACAAATAGAATTTGGCAATTGCATAAATAAACTCAGTATGCGGTTTAGGTTGTCGTCTTCTCGGGTGGAAAATTAAACCAGTCTCAGGAAAGTTCTTGATCAACAAGCCGACTCTCTATATTTTATCTGAACAGATTTTAGATATTGCTACAGTTGCATTATTTTGGTTCACAGTGAAGTGTCACGCTTCTGACAAGTTCACTTGTTGTCATAGCTCATCCAAAACACATAATCAATAAGCAATCAGAGCTGTCTCTAATGATTATTTTTGTATTCGAGTTATCGGGCGATTATTTTGACGATTAACCAGATACATTTTTTTGTGGTAATAAAATTTGACCTAAATGAACAATAGCCTTTAAAATGACTGAAAATACGTATAACAACAACGAAGCAATAATAATTGGTTCAAATAAATTCTCAAAAGCTAGTGTTTTTTTTTTAACAACACTAAAACAAACTTATGTATTATAAAAAAATTCAAAAACATTTATTGTCTTAATTTCATAATAAAATCGACAGAATTTTTAAGTTGAGACTTTGCTTCATATTAAAAGTAACAAAGCAGATGTTTAGTGAAGTTTTGTTCACGCATCAACAGAAAAAAAGCACCGACTAAGTGATTTTAAATGTAAGAAATCATATCATTAGCGATTGAAATCGAGTCGGCTAATTAATATTGTCAATCCAGAGCTGGTGTCCACACAGCTGACATGTTTAACTGTTGTAGCTTATCCACGTTGCGAGCACGAAATAGACACTGAACATGGTCAAAACGTGCCATCTGACAAGTGCTAATTAAACGTCTGTTTCAGTCACTGATTTCAGCCCTCCAAAACCGGAAAAAAAATTGGTAGCCGAAATTTCTGTGCATCCCTAATAAGTTATTTACAAATATTGCAATTATTATTGGCACAATATAGCCTACGTCAGCTTTTAAATGCGATAAATGCAACAAAAAGGGCACTTTTCTATTCTAAGAAAAGCTTAAATTTGGCACATATTTAGCATTATACATTCGCTCTCACTGTTGCCCAAATGTGCTGTTGGCTGAATGCATGATTAGAATGAAAATTGGCGGATTTTTATCTACAGCTGACCAATTATTCCACCCCTTGATGAAAGGAAACTCAAGTGTGTTATACCAGAATACCCCCTGGTAAAATATAATTTATTTAGCCGTGGCGCTATAGCAGTGGTACATAGGTTCATTTTTGTTGAATTTTGGCATTCAGAGTGAAATATTTCAGCTTTTGTGTACTTGTTCTCATAAGAATACAGTGGTCATTTCATGATGTACATGATTTAATTAAATAATTACACATTTGAATTGTTTCAGAGGTGTAATGGTGCTCAAGCGTACTCCGATTGAATTTTCCCCCCTCAGTGTGCTGGCAGCAGTGAATGGTTCAGCGGCAGTGGTGCCAACAGCCGTCGTCCCATGAGTTTTCTTTTGGCCTGAGCTGTCTGCTTTGGGCTCCGGCCTGGTTCGTCTGGATCTCTGTGCCTCGGGCGCCGCAGTCATGGATCACCCCAGAGAGAAGGAGGGTGAGAGGCCGGTGAGGAGCAGTAAAATGGCCCAGGGGCGCAGCGGGCACTCGCGGCCCTCAAGCTCCTCATCCTCGGGGGTCCTCATGGTGGGACCAAACTTCAGAGTTGGCAAGAAGATCGGCTGTGGCAACTTTGGAGAGCTGAAACTCGGTAAGGAAAGCCATCAGTGACTTAATTGATCACAAAAATTGATCTCCTCGGAGCAACCTGGGGTGAGGTTCTTTACTTAACCCTCTGAGGTCTAAGGTGTTTTTGGGGTCCTGGAGGTGTTCTGACATGCTCTGACATTTGTGCTTTTTTCAGTTATTTATAAACATGTTAATGGCAAAGGTGTAAATTCACTCTATATAGCACAAACGGGGCTACCGTAATCTGTGAGCAACATGTATGTACATGTTTGTATTTTTTAGAGAATAATGTTTATGCGTGGTTATTGAAAAAACTAAAACTTAAAGTGTCTGAAATAAGGCCTAAAAACACATACTAAATATGTGTCCACAAGACTTTTGACTAATGGTTGTTGTTGCCTAGAATTTTTGCTTCAAAATGATCTGAAAATCATCCTGCCTAATCATTTACACAAAACAATACATTGATTTAAATTGTATAAGACACCTTTTGTTTGGAAAGGCAATATGCGTGGAGGCGTGTTCACACCTGAGAAGACAAAGGCCGGATAATGTGCCACATACATAATGAGCTGCATATTAATTAGCCCTTTCACACAGGTGTCACAGGGTCCCAAAGAATGCAAGGACAAAAGAAATGATCTATATATACATATTTTACAATTAGAAATTGTAACCAATTACAAATAGGTTACAATTACAACAACAATTACAATTTTAACAATATTTTAAGTGTATTTCTTTGTAGAAAGTATACATTTTATCATACGTATTAAAAAAGGTAAAGATTCATTAGTTTGAATATTAGAACAAACACTATAATAACATCTTAGTTGATAATTCAATATACCTACTTTATTTTTGACAAAACATCATACTATAGTATATTTAACTATGAGCAGAAATTGGTGAACAAAAGCGTACCTATTTAATGTGACCGTAGTCTTTTTTTAAAGTCAAAACTTTATAATCTATCCAAAACTAATCACAAAATCTTGTCTAAACATTCATATTTAGTCTTTGTTACAATATTTGTAACATATTGTGAATGATATATTAGCATATACATGTTAATTTGCAGTTTGTTGCTTATACAGACATTTTTATTTCAACATATTTCAGTCTATTATTACTCATCTTAGTAGGCTATAGCAATATAGTTTGGATGTGTTCATGTTAACATAACGTTTACTAATGTAGGTGCGAGAGTGAATGAACGGCTCAGACACGCGCTGTATAATTGTAGTAAACAAAGCGCGTGTGCGCGCCTGTGCCGTTCATTCATCATTTAGCCTACACACAGACACGCAATTCATATTTAAACAGTCTTTTTGCGGTTTACAGTCAGACACTATTCAATATCGCGATTAGAACAAAGCACTTAAGAATAAATGACTTACTACATCAGCTGGATCCGTTGCTCCTCGAAATGAAACTACCAGCACTTCTGGTACATTTTCCAGGGTTATTAGATAGTATTATTGCTCACAGCGTAGGGATACGCTGTGTACACAGCTGTAGTAAGATACTGACTAAACATGATGTGTTTTATAATCCAGCTGGTGGGCGTTGGCATGTTTGAATGGCTTGCCTCAGATCATTTGCGTTTGAATACCGCGCGCTCTCTGTGGGCGTGGTACATTAACACGTAATCAGGTATAATGAGCTGGAAAGAAAAAGACATCTCTCTCTTTTCATACAGATTACATAAACTGAGAATATTTATTTTTTATATAAATTAATTAATTTAAAAGAAGAGAGTTCAAGCTTCATTATGGAAAAACACTCGTGCCTGTATGACAAGTGTTCGCGGAATTACAGTTAATTTTCGAACGCGTTTCAGAATGGACTTCACTGACAGAGAGAAGGCAGAACGCGCATCATGTTTTTTTTTTCTTTATTTGGCGACAAGCACAACACTTTATTTTTATTGTGAGTATCCACAAAAAACATAGACACTTATCAGGATCTAATGATGTACAACACTTAATATGTAAGATCAAAATCAACAGAGTATTTTGAGTTTCTTTTGCACTGATAAGAAAAAAAGCGAGACTATCGCGCCCACGCGATAGCCGACCTCAGAGGGTTAAAGGGCTAGTTCAAGCAAAAATTAAAATTAGCCAATGATTTACTCGCCCTCAAGCCATCCTAGGTGTATATGACTTTTTTCTATCAGACAAATACAATCAGAGTTATATTAAACAATGTCCTGGCTCTTCCAAGCTTTATAATGGCAGTGAATGGCCGTTTATGTTTTGAAGTCCATAAAAGCACATCCATCCATGATAAATGTGAATCTATCCATCATAGAAGCTCATCCATCCATGATAAAAGTGAATCTATCCATCATAAAAGCACATCCATCCATGATAAGTGCATCCATCCATGTAAAAGTGCATCTATCCATCATAAAAGTGCATCCATCCATGATAAAAGTGCATCTATCCATCATAAAAGCACATCCATCCATGATAAAAGTGCATCTATCCATCATAAAAGCACATCCATCCATGATAAAAGTGCATCTATCCATCATAAAAGTGCATCCATCCATGATAAAAGTGCTCCACATGGCTCTGGCGGGTTAATAAAGGCCTTCTTAAGCAAAGTGAAGCGTTTGTGTAAGAAAATATCCATATTTAACTTTATCAACTAAAATAACTAGCTTAAATAACGCAAGTCGACTTACACCACAAGAGTAATACTTGACGATGTATGATGTAGGAGTGTCGTAAGCTTTGACGCCCCTCGCGGTTCAAACAAACAGGGCTGGGCAACAAACTCAAGCTCCTCCCACATTTCTCTTTAAAAATTGTCGTTTTAGACCTTTAATTCGTGACTGGTGTTTTGTTTTGCTCTATCCTCTGTGCTTCCGCGTTCGTCATTACGCCATGCGTCAGGTCAAAGGTTACTCTTTCACCGTGAATCGATGCGTATGGCCGTCTGCCGGAAGCTAGTTATTTTAGTCAGTTTTAAAAATGGATATTTTTCTCACACGAACACATCGCTTCACTTCAGAAGGCCTTTATTAACCCGCCGGAGACGCGTAGAGCACTTTTATCATGGATGGATGTGCTTTGATAGACAAGATGTGCGGCCATTCAATGCCATTATAAAGCTTGGAAGAGCCAGCATTTTTTTTTTATATACTCCGATTGTATTCTTCTTAAAGTAGAAAGTCCTATATACCTAGGATGGCTTGAAGGTGAGTAAATTATGGTCTAATTTAAATTTTTTGGTGAACTATCCCTTTAAAGGTGCCAAGCAGGCGTGGATCTCAGGAGCTCAGCAGTTTCGTAAGTCACCAACATTAGTCGTTCCATTGGAGAACGTTGACTTGGGTCATGTGAAACATCCTTTAATCAAGTGTGTAATTTGTGCATTAGTGTTAAAACTAATGTTTTCAAAGAGGATTCCTTGAACAAACCTCCCCGATCTATAAGATATCTCCACCCTAAAATCACACAATTGGTTGTGTTGAACTGGTTTGGCTGGGAGGCTCAAACAAACGGAGGGAAAGATTCAAGCCTGGCCTGCACAATATTATCAGGAACATCTCAGTATTGGCCAGTATGTTTTCTGTACTATTGGGCATTTCACACTTGAACTAGTTAACCCTGGGTCATTCTAAACCCTGGGTTATCTTTCTTCACGTATCACATTGCGCATAATTTACCCAGGGTTAACAATTAATCCTGGGTATTCGTACACTGCCGTTTCACACTCTATATTCCTAAACTCTGGGTTAACAATCTTATTTGCATGTTTGTGATGTCAGTGTCACTGAATGACACGGCCTCTTCACTCCAATTGTTGCGTTTTGTCACCATTTGACACACGTAAATATGAGGCACGCGACTGTCACACATTTGGCACCACAATGCACTGCAACAGTGGTGCTGCCCCTGCCCCGGAGTAGGGTTTCATCATAAACCTAGGTAAAATCTGGTGCTAACCCAGCTTCTTATTTACCAGTGTGAAACGTTCCTTTACCTGGGGTTAAAATGGGGGGGTTTATACTGACGATAACCTGAGATTAAGTGCAGTATGAAAAGCCCATATCAGGATGATATTGGAAGCTGATAATACCAGAGCTTCAAATGTTATACTCTTTGTATGCTAGGGCATTTCTAATCTGTTCTATCCATCTTTTCTTCTGTAATGTTTTATTTACATCTAGGGCCAGATTTACTTAACCGGAAAAATTAGCACGAGAGCGCAATTCCAAAAAACACTGATGGTAGTGGAAAGTTCTGCACGTGATCTATTGACGTCACTCTAATTAAAGAACAGATACGCAGTCGGATAACTTCCATAATGACCAACACAATCTACCAAGTGCAGCGCAACTTAGTGTCTGTTTTAAGACAATTGTTAAATAAGGGTGCAAATACCAGTAAATTGACTAGCGCAAACCTTAGTAAATCACACTGCATGATTAATCTTAATACTCTCCTCCCATACATTTTGAGTCTGAAAGGGAAACTCCTACAAATGCATATGCATAAGGTCAGCCGTAAAAATAACCCTGTCCATGCCTTTTCAGTGCTAAATTTTCACTGTGTCTTAAATTCTGACAGTAGTTTTTTTTTTTTATGCCAAAAGAGAGGTTTCTGCTTCCGCTGGCGTAAGCTGTTAGTGAATCTGGCCCATAATATGTATATATAGGCTTACTGTTTGACCAGTCAGTTTTAGATGGCCAATGGCATTGACCATTATGTTATGCAAATAATTGCTGACAATTAGTAAACCCTTCAAAGAAAACACTTGGAACGCTACTTGCTAGAAGTACCTCGTGAAGTAATCACAGACGGTGCTCTTTGGTTGGGTTTCAAACATATACTTTCAGAAAAAAATTCAAGGCATTTCTTCTAGTCCAAAAAAGTTAAAAAGCCATTGTTCACATATCGACACACTCTGAGGAAGGTTGAAGGCCGAAATGCATCAGTGTGCAGTGTTTTAGCCATTTTTAATGTTTCTATTGTAATAGCCGTGATGTAAATAAAGGCTTTTTAACTTTTTTGGACGGGAAGAAGTGCCTTGGGTGTCTTTTCTTAAATAAATAGTGAACCCTCTTTAAATTAACTTCTAGAATTGATGACAAAATTGGTAGATTTTGGAACTGGCAAAAAATAGAACTATTACTTTTGTTGTTCGACCAATAATCTTTGACATAATTGTACTTCTAGCTGTTGCTGTTGTCCTAATGGGTCCTGAGTTTAAAACTGACCTGGGTCATGTCCCATACCAGCCCCACCCCTCTCTCTATACCTTCACTTTCCTGTCAAAATCTCCATTAGATTTCATATCTAATAAAGGCAGAATTCCAATCATTAAGCCATGAAAATAGCTTTGAATGCTGACATGGCATTAAATAAAATGATCTGAATCTGAATCCAATCATTAAAAATATTAGTATTGGCCGAAAAGTCCATATTGTTACATTCATGTTCAAACATTTCAATTTCAGTTGGTCACCCTTTGTTTGTTTTTGTTTTTGTAGGAAAGAATCTCTATACCAATGAGTATGTTGCAATAAAGTTGGTAAGTACATTTATATTTATTATTTTATACAAATTCATGGAAGTCACGTTATAAGGAAGAAAGCATAATGTATTTTAGGAACCTGAAACTAAAAGAATATTAGAAGTGACAACTTGAACATGTTCCTCAGATGTACGGGAATAAATGTGTTTTACTGGTTGAAGTGTATGTTGTAAATTGTGAATAGGGCTGTGTATTGTTTGAATTTTAGTGATTCTGCTTATCGATTCCTATTCTTATTGATTCTCAGTTTTGATTCCAATAAGTAAAACAATTTTTTTCAGATTCAACTAAATTTATTCTGTCTTTTGCAAAACATTTGGTTGCAGCTAAACCCCATTTACTGTACTATATACTGTATTACTACTAGGGGTGTGCCGATTGATCGGCTACCGATCGCTATTAGCCGATAATCGCTTTAGGAAGTTTTATCGGCGGTCTCTAAAAAGGCCGATCTCATAAACCGATCTCATGCATACGACATAAAGACCCGCGCCTGCCATGAGAGGTATGGCAGGACATGCTGTGTCTCAATCTCTTTCCCATCTCAGTTCATATTTCTTCATTAAATAACTTGCATAGTAATTTGAACTTTCTGTGAGATGTAATTTCCCAAACAGAGTGAGTGAATCACCGTGCGCTCTCTCTTTCCCTCCCAAAATGCACAAATGGCTTCACATCGCATCTGCACTATAAGTGAGCTGCACAGTTGACACAGGAATTATCAATTGCACAACCGAGGTAGTGACGCATCGTCACTAAAGTATGTATTTTGTTATATTATAAGTCTTTCCAGTGTTTAAACCACTCTCCTGGAGATGGAGCGCTCATGCGCACTCAAAGCGCACACACTTAAGCCTGTTGAAAATAATCTAATATATTTCAATATTTTTATTATAACATATATTGTACTACAATATAATACTGTATATTATGATTATTAAATGCATTTTTTTCTTTACATTACCATAATGTATTACAATTAATTATAAATATATAAAATATAGATTAATCCTAATTAAAATTACAAAAGTTAATCCGTCAAGATCAGTAAGCGACTTTTTCTTTTTCTTTTTTTAATGTAACAATGACACAGACAGCAGCGGGAATATTATGCTGCTGTCACTTTAAGACTGAATGCACTAATCCAATATGCTGATACATGCATTTTCTTTCTCAACTGTTTACGTTCACTTAAGACATAAACAACTGTGTTTACAGGGATATATTGACATAAATATTTGTTTATCCGTTCAAGTGCAAGAAGACATTAAAGAGAACTCCATTCAGTATTGAGAGTGTGTGTGTGTGTGTGTGTGTGTGTGTGTGTGTGTGTGTGTGTGTGTGTGTGTGTGTGTGTGTGTGTGTGTGTGTGTGTGTGTGTGTGTGTGTGTGTGTGTGTGTGTGTGTGTGTGTGTGTGTGTGTGTGTGTGTGTGTGTGTGTGTGTGTGTGTGTGTGTGTGTGTGCACAGCACAGAAAACAGCGCGCAAGTCCCAAATTTAGTTCTTTCACGTCGTCTTGCTCTTGAACTGTTTAAAATCACAATAAAATGCTCACACCGGAATCGATAAGCCGAATCAAAATGTTAATTTTATAACATGTATCCGATTCCTGACCTCAAGTATCAGATTCCAGAATTGCAATCAATTTCAGAATCCCAACCCTAATTTTGACTTCAAAGTAAACAAATAAAAGGTTTTTAATTAAAAAACAATTTTGTCTGACACTCCTAAAGGAACCTGTGAAATCGAGGGCCCCACAGCTTCATCTGGAGTACCGGTTCTACAAAACATTAGGCAGTTCTGGTAAGATTATAATCATCACCAGCACTGCTGTACCCTGTGTTTATCTCCTTTATTTACCTGGATAATATTCATTTCATGCATTTTCACCTCCTGCTGTTTATATTTTTTCGTTCAGTCAGTGTGTTTGCTCGCTCATCGTATCTCATCTACATTTATCCTTAATCTTCATATGCAGGTGCATGACTTTGTTTGTACTGCACTCAGGCTTTGTGACCGGGATTTACTGTTATTTTTCTTGCTTTGAAGCCAGCATTTCCCGAGCAGGCTTTCTGAGGATGTTTCCTTTGTATTGGATTGAGGATTTTTTCCCTCTGGAGTATCTGACATGTTGAGTCATAGCTTCAGTTTTGATCTTACAGAACGGTTAGTTTTACTATGCGGCCTAGGCGTATATATTAAACTGAAATTAAAATCACAAAATTAATGTTTTGCCTCACCTTCAGTGGCTGATGAATTGAGAACCGCAATGATCAGATCATGTTAAAATCTATTTAGTGCCTTTAACAAAGAAATTCTGCGGTTTTCCCTTGTATATTTGTCTCAGTGAAGTGCCGCCTCTCTCAAAATGTCAAACCATTGTGATTTTGTTCCCTATAATTGTCAAGGCTTTTGTAAGCTATTTGTACCTCATTGTTTTGCTGCTGCTTTTTCCCCCAACTATTTTCAAGTAGGTGTGACTGTGAGGCGCAAATGGATACGATATGCTGACTAATCTTTTGGGGATTCAACATTAGTTGAGTTTCCATCCATGTCTCTTTATATGCAAATTTATTGCATGAAAAAATGCTGGACCGAACAGGATGGCAATACATTTTTTAAAACACACATAAAATATTTGTTAATGTTAGTTGATAAAAATACAGTCGTTTGTTCGTTGTTTGTTCATTCATGTTAGTTCACAGTGCATTGTGCACTAAAAATAAAAATGTATTAAAATTGGTTAAGATTAATATATGCTTTAGAAGTATTGTTTATTCTTAGTGCATGTTAACTAAATTAAGCCACATTTACATTGCATGGTTCAAGTGACCCAATTTAAAAAAAAAAATCCTATTATGTGGCACGGATCGGATATGACCCATGACAGTGGAAGCAGGAAAAAGCATGTGAATTCCGGAATTCTCTGATTGGTTTCAGGCCAATCGGATATTCCGTAAATGCGAGTAGTGCATCATTGAAAAAGTGACGCTGACGAATGTATTATTGTATTCTTGCCCTCTAAATTTGATGTTTTCATGCTGTTGATCTCACTATCTTGTAGCTTTTTCATCAAGACACCATATTGAGGTGAGACTAGTGGTAAAAACATTTGCGGCTGTTGGGCTTGATTCGGGAAGTGGTGCATCACACGGTGTTGCCCTGGTGACAATGCAAATTATATGTTCATTGTCTGGATGATGACGGGGCGTGGCCTTAAGGTGATGATACACAGGGCAACTTTTTGAGCAATGTTGCTGGGCAATCTTGCCGAGCGATTGTTGCTTGGGCACTTTCCCATTGAAAATGGGCAATACATTTCTATCTGGATAATTTTGATCGGTCGTGGGCCCTGTGTCTCATATGGTTGACCGTTGACGGCAACATCACTCAAAAAGTTGCCCTGTCTATCATCACCTTTAGACTCTCTTAAAGGATTAGTTCACTTTTTAAAAAACTTTTGCTGATAATTTACTCACCCCCATGTCATCCAAGATGTCCATGTCTTTCTTTCTTCAGTCGAAAAGAAATTAAGGTTTTTGATGAAAACACTCTAGGATTTTTCTCCATATAATGGACTTCACTGGGTACCAAACGGTCCAAGGTCCAAATGACAGTTTCAGTGCAGCTTGAAATGGCTTTAAACGACACCAGACGATGCATAAGAGTCTTATCTTGCGAAACGATCGGTCATTTCAAAAATAAATAAAAAAGTTTAAGTTTAATGAACGAAATGACTCGAAAAAATATTTGTTCATTTTGATGAACGAGTTTGAACAGGAGAGTCACGAACGTGCATCACAGAACAGAGCAAGGCGAGCATTTGTGCTTATAAAACTTAAACTTTTTTATTTATTTTTGAAATGACCGATCGTTTCACAAGATAAGACCCTTAAGCATCGTCTGGTGTCGTTTAAAGCCATTTCAAGCTGCACTGAAACTGTCATTTGGACCTTGGACCGTTTGGTACCCAATGAAGTCCATTATATGGAGAAAAATCCTAGAGTGTTTTCATCAAAAACCTTAATTTCTTTTCGACTGAAGAAAGAAAGACATGGACATCTTGGATGACATGGGGGTGAGGAAATTATCAGCAAAAGTTTTTTAAAAAGTGAACTACTCCTTTAAGATTCACGCACAGTCATTCCTTAGTCAACATCTGCATACTCTATTTTTTAGTGCGCCATCAAGAAGGTGCTTTGTCATGTATACCCAGTTTCTTGTGTTTGCATTTAATAGATGGCTAGATCATCTGAAGGGGGGATTCAGCATTAGCTGCTGCATAGATTTGGGTGTCAATCATTTCTCCTGGGTTATGCTAACAAGCACATTTTCTTTTGATATCTTCCAGTGCTTTTTAAAATACATAATTCGGGCCATGCTGCTGGTGCATATAGTCTTCAAATACTGGTCTCTCAATATTTTTGAGGAAAGCACAGTACTTTTTTTTTTTTTTTGATGAATAGATTTAAATAAACAGCATTTATTTGAAATATTCAGAAATGTTTCTTGAACAGCAAATCATTATATAAGAATGATTTCTGAAGTAATATAAAAATTGCAATATGAAAAGAAAATTCCCAGATGACCTGTATAGCTCTATTTGGAAAGAATTAATAATTCTAAAATGATTGGGATGATTTTGTTGGGAAGTGAATCTGCATAGAAAAATTACAAGCATAGATGAATACAACAGAAGAAATGATAAGATAAAATAAACAGCCTTAACAGTATTCAGGTACAGGAATTGAATAATCAAATGTAAAATGGCATTGCATAGTTTTTTTTAAAGCTACAAAATTAACTCTCTCTTTTTGTTGTTGTTTGATTAACATTGACATAGACAACAGCTGGAATATTAGGTTGCTGTCACTTTAAGACCGAATGCACAGATCCATAACAGGGCTTGACATTAACTTTTTGAGGCACTTGTCCTTCGGACAAGTAAATTTATGTTTCACTTGTCCATGCACAAAAGTCACTTGTCCGGGTAAAGATTTATAATTTTATCTAGGGCTGCACGATTTGGGGAAAATGTCATATTCCTATTATTGAGATCAATATTGCGGTTGTGATATGCGATTGCGATATAATAAACAAATGGTTTCATGAGTCAACTTGTTTGGTTCTAAACCAAATGCACACACAGATTAGTGATAATTCTGAAATTAGCAATAACAACTAAATGATTGATAACACCTATAATGATCAATAAGCCATTGATGTTT
This sequence comes from Siphateles boraxobius, assembly GCF_051911475.1. Lineage (NCBI taxonomy): Eukaryota > Metazoa > Chordata > Actinopteri > Cypriniformes > Leuciscidae > Siphateles > Siphateles boraxobius. The sequence continues at coordinate 4,585,230 of NW_027509119.1, read as the reverse complement.
GGATAAAAATGAACTGTCTAACAGGTAGGACATATACAGAAATTGAATAAAGTTATCAAACAGTCTGCGCAGCATAAATTATAAATTATATATAGACTACTCCTTATTAAAGCTACTCAAGTTCTTTAGTCAAGAGCAGTGAGTAATTTTCTCTGTTCCCTTTGTTCTTTCATTAACTTTACTGACAGAACACTTTATTGGTAGCTGGCCCTTTAAGAGCAGCCGCTGTGGACAGAGACGCGGATCTCACACGCGCCTCATTCTCTCACGAGTCACAACTCTTTATGTCCATCATAAGACTGCTCTTGTGTTATGAAGATACTCGACAAATGACATTTTGGCTTAATTGTGTGTGTTGATGTTCGTTCAAGCGCGAAAGAGAACTGTATTCTGGCGCGCGGTCTGTGCATGCGCATCATACTGGTGCGCGTCTTTCTGCGAGTCACATTCAGGACATTCACAGGCCATTCACATTCAGGACATGTCTTCGTTTCAAATCTGTAAAATTAAATCTGTAAAATAGACGTAACGAGTGGCACATAACGTGAAGTAACATGGCATTTTATTTTGTTTGAAATTTAACTTGTCCGGTCGGACAACTAATTTTCTCTTCTACTTGTCCTACAAAAAATCCACTTGTCCCGGACAAGCGGACAAGCCTTAATGTCGAGCCCTGCCATAATGATACGAATGTGTTTTCTTGCGATTTGTTTTCTTGTGCCTTGTCCTTACAGATCAACTATAATCCTATATTTGACGGCACACATCATGATATCGACGGTAAAACAATATATCGCGCAGCCCTATTCTGAAGGATCATGTAACACTGAAGACTGGATGCTGAAAATTCAGCTGTGCATCACAAGAATAAATTACATTTTAATATCTATTCAAATAGAAAACAGTTCTTTTTAAATTGTAGTAATATTTCACAATTAACTGATTTAACTGTATTTCGACTGAATAAATGCAGCCTTGTTGAGCATAAGAAAGAAAAAAAAAACTTAATTATTCCAAACATTTGACCGGTAGTGGAAAAATGCTAATCACTGATTTGATGATATTCTTATGTTAGCTAGAATTTTGACATTGCAAAGCTTTTTAATCTGCTAAAAGAAATGTAATTATGCAGTGACATGATTAAATACTGTGGAGACTGCAAATTAGTATCAAGGCAAATGCTTCTCACAGTCAACTGAACTGAAAAAAGCCTCATTTGACAGCCATTACAACTGATTACATTATTGTCTGTGTAGAGACCTGTATTACACTGAACTCCACTATCACCTCCACAGTGTCGTCTCTAAGCCAGTACATTAAATGATGTTACGTTAGTAGCATATCAACATATCTGTGTTTTTACTGATCAAGCGGATGTGTTTGTAGTGATTTTGTTGAGTATGTAGTGCAGGGGCATGTTGGGCCAGAAAAGACCGGAAAAGGGTGGCAGCAGCAGCTGATCAATAATTCAGCACACAGCACAGTGTGATGCTACATCTATATAAGCATCTCAGTAAACCTCTGTGTAGGCTTATATCTCTGCTGGTATATGCAGGGATGTGTGTGCAAGTCTTTTTTGCCGTGTATACATTTTCTTCCTGTTCTGTATCTGGGACAGAAGAATGCAGACCGTGCTTCTCCGCACATGTCCTCTACAGGGTTTGTCTCTTCAGTGATGAATCAGCACCTCAGGAAAGGTGGCACTCTGACCACAAGCGTTTCCAGGATGTTCACTCAGTGTTGTTATCGTATGACGTCTGAAAAGCAGTCGGCTGATTAAAATGCCTGGCAGCCGAGCTTATGTAACTGTACACCGGTGCTGGAGTAATACCGAATCAGCAGGGTCCCACATAAACTCTGATACCCCTCACAGATGCTGCTGGGATGCAGTCGCAGACTTTGCTTTATAGAGAGAGCTTTTAAAATGCCCCTATAATCCATTCAAGGTCAAAAACACACTCAATTGAGTGGATCCAATCTCTAAACCCCTCCTTTCTGGGAGCCTACTTTGCTCTGATTGGTCAGATGCTCAGTCTGTTGTGATTGGTCTACTCTGCTCTGATTGGTCAGATGGCCCAGTCTGTTGTGATTGGTCTACTCTGCTCTGATTGGTCAGATGGCCCAGTCTGTTGTGATTGGTCTACTCTGCTCTGATTGGTCAGATGGCCCAGTCTGTTGTGATTGGTCTACTCTGCTCTGATTGGTCAGATGGCCCAGTCTGTTGTGATTGGGCTACTCTGCTCTGATTGGTCAGATGGCCCAGTCTGTTGTGATTGGTCTACTCTGCTCTGTTTGGTCAGATGGGCCAGTCTGTTGTGATTGGTCTACTCTGCTCTGATTGGTCAGATGGCCCAGTCTGTTGTGATTGGTCTACTCTGCTCTGATTGGTCAGATGGCCCAGTCTGTTGTGATTGGGCTACTCTGCTCTGATTGGTCAGATGGCCCAGTCTGTTGTGATTGGTCTACTCTGCTCTGTTTGGTCAGATGGCCCAGTCTGTTGTGATTGGTCTACTCTGCTCTGATTGGTCAGATGGCCCAGTCTGTTGTGATTGGTCTACTCTGCTCTGATTGGTCAGATGGCTCAGTCTGTTGTGATTGGTCTACTCTGCTCTGATTGGTCAGATGGCCCAGTCTGTTGTGATTGGTCTACTCTGCTCTGATTGGTCAAATGGCCCAGTCTGTTGTGATTGGGCTACTCTGCTCTGATTGGTCAGATGGCCCAGTCTGTTGTGATTGGTCTACTCTGCTCTGTTTGGTCAGATGGGCCAGTCTGTTGTGATTGGTCTACTCTGCTCTGATTGGTCAGATGGCTCAGTCTGTTGTGATTGGTCTACTCTGCTCTGATTGGTCAGATGGCCCTGTCTGTTGTCATTGGTTTACTCTGCTCTGATTGGTCAGATGGCCCAGTCTGTTGTGATTGGTCTACTCTGCTCTGATTGGTCAGATGGCCCTGTCTGTTGTGATTGGTCTACTCTGCTCTGATTGGTCAGATGGCCCAGTCTGTTGTGATTGGGCTACTCTGCTCTGATTGGTCAGATGGCCCAGTCTGTTGTGATTGGGCTACTCTGCTCTGATTGGTCAGATGGCCCAGTCTGTTGTGATTGGTCTACTCTGCTCTGATTGGTCAGATGGCTCAGTCTGTTGTGATTGGTCTACTCTGCTCTGATTGGTCAGATGGCCCGCTTACAGCACATGTCGTAAACAAATCGCTCATTACATACCTGAATATCAGATGGTGTCGGTTGGGCCGTATCAATTTGGGCACGAGTCCTCATCCTTTGTAAGCGCATGCAAAATGGATTTACTTTGGCTGCGCAGAAAACGAGCGAACCAAATTCTTGTTTTAAGACTACAGTGTTTTAAGGCGGGTCAAAAGTGACGTTCACAGTCAGGCAGCTAATAAAGACCATAGGTGGGCATTATGTAAATTTGTTACAAACCTATGTAGGTCTGAACAGGAAGTAAGAATGGAATTACTGACGCCTTGTTTCAGGCAGTGCAGAATTGTTTCTTTCCTTTGGGAGACAATAACTCCATTTATCGTGCACTTTGAAACTTTGTATCCCTATTATACTCACAATCAGCTTTATTGCACACTACATGAAAGGTAATATATTATAATTTAATTTAGTAGGCATAAAGCTTTTTAAACTTTTTAAGCTTTTTTTTCCTCCCTATTGTAACGTACATATCCAAGTGAAACAGCTTCTCAAACAAGAACAATATTTTAAATGAGTACTATTTGACACCTAAGCACATTTAATCTACAGTCAGGCTATTGTGTCCATTTCTTGGGGAGCATGTTTGTTTGTTTGCCAGACCCCGAAAAGAAAGGACAAAAGGAAGTGAGGCACTTGGTGTTCAGGTGAAGGAGATGCTATTGTGACTGTAGCATGAAATCCTGAGGATGTGCTTCCCCTTACGTCCTGAACTGTGCAACCCGAGCCCAGAGGTCTACCCTCCCCCCAGGCACGACTGCAAGCTCTTACATGCCGTCAGCCCCATCATGGCTACTGGGAGAGATTCTTCATATTCCTGGACTGTTGGAATTTGTTGTTTTATTACAAAAGTAAGAGAAAGTGTAACCCAGGGATGCCAGTGTTTTGACATTTGTTTTTATCAATTGGTCATTGAAGTCCTAATTCTAATTATTTGAAAAAAGACAAAGTCCCTTTAAGACAAGTCATTTGACGCGGCGGCCATCTTTGAAATGCCTCTCGGGGCATCTCTTTTCTCAAACTGTTCGCCAATCTTACGATTAAATTTCATATTTGAAATCACCAATGAAATCGGACAACAACTGTCTCATATATTAAGTTTCTAAATGCTCGAATCATGACAGAAAATGACATTTTTCAGGCTGTATCAAGCTAATGCGCAGTGGAAGCGCACGTCTGACTGTTTCTATAGGAAACGGAGATTCTAACGGCTGCAGTGCCGCGATGACTTTACCAATCGCGATTGGCTCTTGTTTAGAAGGCGGGACTTATTCCGCCATATTGAGTGTTGCCATTTTCCCCATTCAAAACAATATTCTATAGTCTTTGATAAAAAAATCGATAATGAAAATAGTGGACAAGGTCCATTCTCGATTAGTCCAGTCTTCATGCTGTGGACGTTGAAACAGTCAATGAGAACGCTTTTAAAAATATATATTACATTTTTGCCCAGAAAAGTTTTAGAAATGAATACAATTTCCATGTCATTATAAATATTTTGTGTTCTGCTTAGCTCAATACATTTGTTTAAAGCTATCATTATAGCTGTATGGCTACTAATATACATATACACGTTTGCGTGCTGGCAATTAAAAACTTTAACATTTTCAACAAACAAGTTACAATTTATTTTACCCTATACATTTACTCCTGATAGACAGTCACTAAATGTATTTATTAGGGATGCACGATATATCGGCCACCATATCCGTATCGGGCAATTATACGCTCATTTTAAATGTTGTCGTTATTGGCCCAATAAGAAAATGTGGCCGATATATTAAAGCCGATTAAGTAAAGGATTATTTCCTTCAGCTAAAACGCTTTAGATGCACACTGTTCACCATGATGGTTTTGAGTTGCTTGAATTATGATTGGAATCACTTTGAAAAGGACAATACAGCTCAGTGCAACATGTGCAGCGCAAGTATGTCATTTGAGAACATTATAATTGTGTGCTTGGGACACGGCTTTTAATGGTGAGACTTTTGTTTTTGTAATCAGGCTCTCAAAAATGATATATAAAGTTGGATTTAGATTTATCGGGCAATATATCAGGTTTCGGTCCTCAAATATAGTTTCCATAATTTTCATATCAGTGCATTTAGTATTTATTTGTTTTTTTTAATCATTATCCTGGTGCCCTTAGCCAAAATCCTTTTTGTGACTCTAAAAAATTTTTAGCAGTTCTTATCCAGTAATCCATTTATCCACGAACGACTGCAAAGTCATTCTTTTACTACTCAAGGTGAGTGAAACCTGAGTTTAATGTGGTGAAATTTGGCATTTATCTGTGGTTGTATATGATCCTGTTATGCTTTCAGTGCAAATTAATGATCAGCTCGATTTGAAAAAGTATAATGATCCAGTGAATCAAATCCCCCCCCTGCTATAGTATAAAGAGCATCAGGCATAGCAGGTGCTGTGTGTGTGTGTTGTCTGCTTCCTGTTGAGCTCTCAGCTCATGCTTTATGGATGGATGGGGTGATGGAGGGGTGGAGATTCTCATCCTCCTCTTTGTGATTGTCACCTTCCTCCTGCACAGCATGTTTAGTGCTGGCTTTAACGTTTGGTTCATGGTAGCGTGTTATAAGATGATAGTAGTGCATTATTTAAGGCAGACTGATTCAGTCTCTATTTGTTCTTCTCTATAGTGGTTTTCCTGTTGTTAGGAATCCTCATAATGCACAAACACAGCCGTGTGTATGCAATAATGAAATCTATTCACATAACAGGCTTTGTCAGTTGCCTTGATATCTTCCCTAGAGATTCAGATGGTTCTTTGAGTTTAAACCCAGGCATGTCTGTCTTCCAGGAGCATATCGTGGATTTCATTTTTCCACCGTGGGACGAATGGTTCCAGTTATATTTCCACTTTAGACTGGTACGGCACGGCAGGATTACAAACCATTTTCACCCCAGAATTCTCAGCACGGTTGGCTAACCATTATTTTCTGGTAAAGGCACAGCTAAAGTAGTTCCAGGCAGGTCTTGACCACAGTACAGTTTCATATCCCTTCGGCAAATGATTTCACTTATTTCAAAGGTCCTTGCAGCCTTCAACAGCAAAATAAACCACAAAGACGTAGACCAAGCAAATAGATATAACAAACAATATGATAAAAATGGCAAACCATTTCCATATTTTCCCATTAAATTACATTTATCTATTGAAAGCACGCTCTCTCCCTCTCTCCCATTCAATTGTGCACACATACAGTACAGACACACACGGACACAAACACACACACACACACACACACACACACACACAGAGAAACATGCACCGACTCAAACTTAGCACTGCATTGCAACTTTATTCGTAAAATAGTTTTGCAACTGAAAAGCTACATATCATTTCTCAGTTGTGAGGTAGTAGCGTCACTGTTCTTGAAGCAGTTAAACTTACTGTTTTGCTAATAGTAGAAAGGCTCCTGTTCAACACCGCTGAGAGACGCACGGACTCAGGTAATTCACACATGCTTAATCTCTCTCTCGCTGTAATATATTCATGTCCTATATAAGAGCATAAGTCTACATTTCGGTGGCTTGGGATGAAATGCATAAGAAATTAGTACTAAACACACGAGAGTTTTAATGATAAAAATCTGACAACTGACTCAACTCTCATGCTTACTGAAAACAAGTAAACCGTCTGTGATCAAATGAGAACAAAGAAGCGAATTCCAAGCAATAGGACAAAGTATACAATAGAACAGAAGTGAAATGCCCGAAAAACTTCAAGCACTAGAAACACATAAATTGTATAAAGTAATGAAAAAGCTCCATAGTCTTTACTGTGTCCATTTAAATATGCATTTATTCTTAAAATTATAAAATTACAAGTTATTCAGGCAAGAGCAGCAAGTGATTTTCTGTCTTTTTTTGATCAACGTTAATGAGACGGACTGAAGCAGAATTATTAGGCTACTGTCACTTTAAGACCGGATGCACGGATCCAATATACTGATACACATGCATTTTCTTTCACATACATTATCATCTTCTTTGTTTTTTGGTTTCATTTTAAGTGCATATGAATATATGTATGTGAATAAAAAAAAACTCCTCCACCCTGAGGAGTACAATAATTAATGTTTCTCAGCTGTTTGCCAGCATATTTGTAAACACAGTTGTTTATTCTTCAGTGAACAAAGATCGCATTTTGACACGTGGGTGTATTTAACCATTCAAGCACAATACCGTCTTGTTATTGTTAACTAAAACGGAAACTCATTTGTCAATTCTAATAAAGCTAAAATAAAATGATTAATTTATCACATGGTTGGGTTGGACATCACAGCATTAGTCTGTCTGTGGCTGAGCATGGAGGCTACTCTCCTGAAGGACGGACTCAGACATGCCCAGACATGATTCTCTGAGAGGTTTTCATCAGTATTGCTCAGCTCGATATCATGCAGTGATCTCACGGCCCTGCCAGCACGCGTATCCGTTCAGAGGACGTGTCACGCAGGATTCCTAGCAGTCCTGCGTTCAGCCAGATTAAATGACCTTTCAGGAGATCTGTGATAATAAATGAGCAGTAGTGGTACGTCCGACTGTTAAATTTAGCGGTCTATCAGGGCTCTCAGAAAACATTTCTTTCTCGTAAAGGTAAATGAAATATTCTCTAATGTAAGTTCGAAGCACAGGCGGTGACGAGGGTGTTAGTGTTGATTACTCATCTTCTGTGATGGTGTGATCAGTGCATTCATTCTCTCTTCCTCTCTATCTGTCTACTCATGCCTGGGCATACAGCTCTTATCAATGAGGAGAGAAGTGACATCACTGGTCCAGAGATCACGGTCCATCCCATCTGTTCCGATTAGCGTGTTATGATTACACGCACAAGCCTTGATATTCAAACCCATTTGTAAGGCTCTTATAGAGATCTGCTGAACGTCAGGGCTGGGCGGTATGACGGTATATACTGTGTAACCAGTGTCATCCGACAGCCGGTAGTGATTATGCTGGACTGTGGTATATCTGCAATGTGATTTTAGAAAATATAAATAATAAAAAGTAGCTGAAATTATTGTCTACTGTTTGAATTGTCACAGACAGGCCTTTCCAGCACAGACAGCTTTGCTGATTTGAATGAAACTGAATAGTTTTGTGATGTAAACACTGTGTGGCTGGAGGTTGTTTACGGCGTTGACGCTTGACTCATTAAAGTGGAATTCAACTGGTATGTGGTCACAGGTTTCCAAGTGTCATAATACAGGATATTTGATTGTGGTTTCACGCGTGGTTTTATGCAGTCATATTTATGATGCATTACATTTTTCTAGTCTTATTTATCTGAGTCTTTTTAAGACTAGTTTCTTGCTTGCTATTTTAGCATTTTTAAATCAAATGCTCAAGCTCAGCAGCTCAAAATCAAATGAAAGTCACTTTCATTTTTAAAAGTATTGATGTTATTATATTTTCTAATAAACTTTGCTACATGTTTATGTATATTATACATTTCAGGGTTGAAAAAAGACATCTAAGAAATCTATATCATGCTGTTTTGGTAATACCACCAACTCCTAGGGATGGAATTAGCTCTATACTATTTACCGTTTTGAGTTGGACTTGTGAGATATTGATCAATTATGATGCATCCAATATAGGATTTGCAGTTAAAATTAATCAACATTAATTTCATGCACTTTTATCTTGTTGTCGAGTTTCCAATCGGTCAGTTCCACCCCATGATATTGTGATTAGTGATTAGGTCAGTGCAATTAGGAGAAAAGCTCTAATTGCTATAATTGCAATTTTAAAAAAAATCCAGGTTTCTAATATATTCAATACAGCTATTTTATATATATATATATATATATATATATATATATATATATATATATATATAAAATACACTCACCTAAAGGATTATTAGGAGCACCTGTTCAATTTCTCATTAATGCAATTATCTAATCAACCAATCACATGGCAGTTCCTTCAATGCATTTAGGGGTGTGGTCCTGGCCAAGACAATCTCCTGAACTCCAAACTGAATGTCAGAATGGGAAAGAAAGGTGATTTAAGCAATTTTGAGCGTGGCATGCTTGTTGGTGCCAGAGGGGCCGGTCTGAGTATTTCTCAATCTGCTCAGTTACTGGAATTTTCACGCACAACCATTTCTAGGGTTTACAAAGAATGGTGTGAAAAGGGAAAAACATCCAGTATGCGGCAGTCCTGTGGGCGAAAATGCCTTGTTGATGCTAGAGGTCAGAGGAGAATGGGCCGACTGATTCAAGCTGATAGAAGAGCAACTTTGACTGAAATAACCACTGGTTACAATCGAGGTATGCAGCAAAGCATTTGTGAAGGCACAACACGCACAACCTTGAGGCGGATGGGCTACAACAGCAGAAGACCCCCCTGGGTACCACTCATCTCCACTACAAATAGGAAAAAGAGGCTACAATTTCCAAGAGCTCACCAAAATTGGACAGTTGAAGACTGGAAAAAGGTTGCCTGGTCTGATGAGTCTCGATTTCTGTTGAGAAATTCAGATGGTAGAGTCAGAATTTGGCGTAAACAGAATGAGAACATGGATCCATCATGCCTTGTTACCACTGTGCAGGCTGGTGGTGGTGGTGTAATGGTGTGGGGGATGTTTTCTTGGCACACTTTAGGCCCTTTAGTGCCATTTGGGCATCGTTTAAATGCCACGGCCTACCTGAGCATTGTTTCTGACCATGTCCATCCCTTTATGGCCACCATGTACCCATCCTCTGATGGCTACTTCCAGCAGGATAATGCACCATGTCACAAAGCTCGAATAATTTCAAATTGGTTTCTTGAACATGACAATGAGTTCACTGTACTAAAATGGCCCCCACAGTCACCAGATCTCAACCCAATTGAGCATCTTTGGGATGTGGTGGAACGGGAGCTTCGTGCCCTGGATAATATATATAAAATACACTCACCTAAAGGATTATTAGGAGCACCTGTTCAATTTCTCATTAATGCAATTATCTAATCAACCAATCACATGGCAGTTCCTTCAATGCATTTAGGGGTGTGGTCCTGGCCAAGACAATCTCCTGAACTCCAAACTGAATGTCAGAATAGGAAAGAAAGGTGATTTAAGCACTTTTGAGCGTGGCATGCTTGTTGGTGCCAGAGGGGCCGGTCTGAGTATTTCTCAATCTGCTCAGTTACTGGGATTTTCACGCACAACCATTTCTAGGGTTTACAAAGAATTGTGTGAAAAGGGAAAAACATCCAGTATGCGGCAGTCCTGTGGGCGAAAATGCCTTGTTGATGCTAGAGGTCAGAGGAGAATGGGCCGACTGATTCAAGCTGATAGAAGAGCAACTTTGACTGAAATAACCACTGGTTACAATCGAGGTATGCAGCAAAGCATTTGTGAAGCCACAACACGCACAACCTTGAGGCGGATGGGCTACAACAGCAGAAGACCCCACCGGGTACCACTCATCTCCACTACAAATAGGAAAAAGAGGCTACAATTTGCAAGAGCTCACCAAAATTGGACAGTTGAAGACTGGAAAAAGGTTGCCTGGTCTGGTGAGTCTCGATTTCTGTTGAGAAATTCAGATGGTAGAGTCAGAATTTGGCGTAAACAGAATGAGAACATGGATCCATCATGCCTTGTTACCACTGTGCAGGCTGGTGGTGGTGGTGTAATGGTGTGGGGGATGTTTTCTTGGCACACTTTAGGCCCCTTAGTGCCATTTGGGCATCGTTTAAATGCCACGGCCTACCTGAGCATTGTTTCTGACCATGTCCATCCCTTTATGTCCACCATGTACCCATCCTCTGATGGCTACTTCCAGCAGGATAATGCACCATGTCACAAAGCTCGAATAATTTCAAATTGGTTTCTTGAACATGACAATGAGTTCACTGTACTAAAATGGCCCCCACAGTCACCAGATCTCAACCCAATTGAGCATCTTTGGGATGTGGTGGAACGGGAGCTTCGTGCCCTGGATAATGCATCCCACAAATCTCCATCAACTGCAAGATGCTATCCTATCAATATGGGCCAACATTTCTAAAGAATGCTTTCAGCACCTTGTTGAATCAATGCCACGTAGAACAAGGCAGTTCTGAAGGTGAAAGGGGGTCAAACACAGTATTAGTATGGTGTTCCTAATAATCCTTTAAATAATGCAGTTTATTACTTTGAATTGTTAAATTGGGGGATACTGTGTTTTCCAACAAAGGTAGGCCTATACATTATAACAATGGCTGTTTGGTTAAAAAGAATTTAAAAAATAGATAAAATCTCAACATTTTCAGAATAGACTGTATTACCGAGCTGTAATGTCGAGTTTATAGTTTGATTTGAGCAACCCTTTCAGTGTCGTTTCTCTGAATGCTTTTAAGTCAACAGAATACACAAACTGATCCAGCTGTAATGATTTCTTCTGTTTGCACTAGAGATCATCCCTAATCTGATCCGCTCGGGTACAAAAGGGAGCGAGGGACATCTTTGATGTGGGTACACATTCATGGACATCACATCGGTTCGGGTCATGTTACAGAGACTAGACTGACAGACAGGAAGAACAAATATCACAGCAAAGATTCCTGTCACACAGTGTTGGTTTGCTGTAGTTGCATTTTTCAGTCAAGACAAGAGGCTTGCGGTAGCTGTGCCTTAGATTGCGATGGAGGGTTTGCGTTTGATCCCGATGGCGCCAAGTTTTTGCCACCTCCCCTCGTCTTCTCAGCGCATCATGGTCGGCTGACGGGAAGTCTGAGCTGTGGCCAGGCGTATCCCGCACACATGCAGAACAAAAAAAAGCTGATATCATACCAACTGCCCATAATCATATACTGCCCCCATCTGCTGCACTCTGCCCTTCAACCTGTTCCCCGGTCGTACCTCGTTCTCCCGTTTTTCTGCTTTTCCAGGGATGCTCCCAGCAAAGTGGGCAATTTGTTAATCTTGTTCCTCCGACTATCCATCCTTAAACGCAGCTTTGTGAATGACATAACAACGCCCATGGCGCTTATGTAATCCACGTCCATCCTCTGTTTTTATTTGTCTCCTCTCAGTCTTTCTCTATTTTTCAGGCTTGTAATGCCTTGGGATTTGTGAACGTGAGCTTCTGGTATCATGAGTGAGCTCTCCACTTAAATGCAAAATGAAAAACTGATGTTAATAGTGAGCCAGCATCCCTAGGCATGACAGACATGGTCACACACACACACTCACACACTCTCTCACTCACACACACACACAGGTTTGTTTTGCTATACTTGTGGGGACATTCGATAAGCGCAATAGTTATTTATACTGTACAAACTGTATAATCTATTACCCTACACTAGCCCGAACCCTAAACCTACCCATCACAGAACACTTACTTTCTTCATTTTTAATAAAACACTGTTTAGTATGTTTTTAAAGCCCTTTAAAATACAAGGAGTCAGGAAATGCCCTACGTTATAAATAAATCACGTTCACGTTGTAATACCAGTGAAATACCCATGTCATGTCATAGTTTGCAACAATTTCGTCAAATGGAAATATGATTTACCACATATATGCACCATGGTATTTGCAAGATCAACGGTGCTTCAAAGTATAGTATTATCTTCAAAACAATAACACTATTGTATTTTTAGTAGATGACACTTCAATATTAATCTCTATCTTTAGTAAAGATTAACCTTATCTGACTTCCTTTAGAAAATACTTCCTTATGAACAATTAATGTTTAACAGCGTCTTGTACATGTCATAATTTCCCATCATGCTGTCCAAACGAAGGTCACACTCCTGTCTCTTCCTCTAGAAAGAACAGTCAGGTTCTCTTTTGTCTGTGGTTAATGTGTATCTGTATCGTGTTGATACACCTCCTCGGGGACTTGAATCTCTGAGTTTGGCTGGGAATGGCTTGGCTAGTGGTCAACCAGCTCAGGCGTGATCAACCCAGCGCACCGGACTCTCCTACTCTGTGTGTTTGATTCTCCGGCTGAACTGGGGTTTGGTTAAGTGTGCAGCATGGCAGAAGTGAGATGCGTCAGTGCAGGCTGGTGTGTGTGTGTGTGTGTGTGAGATCTGGAGGCCCTCGAGTCACATGGTTTCTCGTCTCCAGTCAGACGTCAGTGTTTGGAGCCACTCTCTCAAACTGGCTGCTGGCAGATGGTGTTTTATTAGAGCACTGAGGACTCAAAGTGAGACGGACTGGGAGAAATACACTGGCCTAGGCCTCCATGGAAGCTTTTTTTTCCTGCAATGAATGCAACACACCATTCCCATTAAAATAAGTGGATTTGAGTGGTTTTGGCTTTGGTGTGATCACTAGCTCTGATACCATGGCATTAATACCGTAACCAACCAAATCATCTGCCTTAAATGCCTGAGATGTGACCTACATATTTAGTTAATAAAATCTACCAAAATGTAATTTATTATTAGTAATTATTAATTAATTAATCAATTTTCAGGTTATACATTTTTTTTTTGTTTTTTTTTTAAATGCCCAAATCGGATTTTAATGAATCTGATTTTAATTTGGACATTTTAAATGTAGATTTGCAAGATCTACCTGTTTTAACTTTTTTTTATAAATAATGATATCTTCAATTATAAAATAAAAAATCACAAGGATTCCAGTTTAAAATAAGTGGATTTGAGTTGTTTTGGCTTTGGTGTGATCACATGCTCTGATACCATGGCATTGATACCGTAACCAACCAAATAAACTGCCTTAAATGACTGAGATGTAACCAAAATATTTTGCTACTTTTTAGTTCATAAAATCTACTAAAATATAATTTATTACTAGTAATTAAAGAGTTCATACATTCTCAGTTAATTAATTTTCTCCTAAAATTAAAATGCCGTAATCAGAATTTAATGAATCATATTTTAATTTGGACATTTTTAATGTAGATTGACGAGATCTCCCTGTTTTGACCCTTTTTAATAATTAATAATATCTTAAATTTTAGAAGAAAAAATCACAAGGAATCTAAATGACATATGGCTGGACAATTGGTGACGGTTTTCATTGTTAGATAAGCTATTCCTGTCAAACAACAGCGGCATGTCTAATTTGGTATCAAACATTATGATATTAGCATTGTGCAGTTTTTTTCTGTACATATTGCGCATTTCTACTCATAAATTATGCGCAGCCTTAATCATGATTATTGGTACCTTAAAAACATGGTCATATTCCCTAAAATGTATAATTAAGAAGCAAGGGAAATACACTTTGCGAATGACTGCAAATTGCAATTCTGTGGAAATCTTTGGAAGTGGTTTCCACGCAGAAATCATTTTGACCATTTCTCAAATGACTTTTGACTGATGCAGTTTTGTTTTATACATATTTCATTTAATGTTCACTTTTTGAGAGATTTTAGATTTCTATATGAATTTCCTCCCACTCTTTGAATTCCCACTCCCACTTTCCAGTAGCATTTAGCAGTGGAGTGCCGATAGAAAGCTTGTGTAAGTGTTAATCAGCAGAGATAGAAACCAACAACCGAATGTGTGTGATGTGCAGTCTGAACACAAGATGAGTCATCGGCAGGCCAACAGTGCGCTCTATTCTCAGGGGTTACACAACACCACACAATGAGCAGTGTAGGCTTTGCCTACAACTACCCACGTCACACTCTGAAGATGCACACAGTTTACAGACACATATAGCTATTATTTATTGCGTTTTATAGCAGACATGGGGTTCGGCCGCTTTAAGGTACGGTCACACCATTTTATCGAAATGAAATCCAGTCATTCCAGTAGGAATCCGTGCAATCTGGAGTTTCGCGTGAGGGCGAAATAATTGCCCTCGCAGATTTAGCTCATGTTCAAGTTGGTCACTCGAATTTGCCGCGTTGACCAACAGAAAGCTGCTTGGGTCTGTGTGAGTTATGCTTCATGTGTCGCTACAGACACTGGACCTGTTTTTGCACTCAATTTCGCTCATTTTGATCATATTGATCTCTTGGCATAATCATCATCATCATCACAAGTGTTCAAAGTTACTTGAGGCAAAGCCAGTTTCATTTACGTATTCATCCATTTTCATAGTTCTCTCAGTACTGGTATGCAGTTGTTGCAGAAATATGTTACTTTAATCCATAATATATAGTCTTGATTTTATTTAAAAAGGACACATTTGACATTTATGAGACATTTCTGTGACAATGCTTCCCTGCCATGGACATAATTTTCCAGCTTTCACTGTTATATGGTAGGACGCGCTATTATGCACCTTCTGAAAGAGTACAAAATCTCTGTATCAAAAGACAGGGAGCAATACAAGCATTATGCACATTGATGTCTTTGGGTGGGAAAAGCTAAATTTTCTCATCTTTTTGTTCAAAATGTTGCTTTTTTTTATGAAACTTTCCCACATTCAAGTGTTGATTAAGAAAAATGCATGAAGCTAGAATAAAACAGTTTTTTTTATTTATTAACTGCTCTGTTCTTTCTTTTGATATATTGCATGTTTAGATGCAATAAAACTCTGGGGGCCATGAAGTTATAATAAATTATCAAAAACGCTGGGGGTGGCTGGCAACTTAAAAAAAAAAAAACGCTAGTTTCACTTAGTAGTGTATTCTTGTAGTTTTAATAGGTTTTCAAAGTAACTTGAAAGTAAAGTAATTAGTAATCTGATTACTTTTTACGTGCAGTCATCAGTAATGGAATCAAATTTCAATTTTAAAGTAGTAATTAGTAATTTGTAGTGGATTACTTTTTTTTGAGTAACTTACCCAACACTGGTGGGGAAAGAGTTAAAGAGAGAATGTCATGACTTGTGTGATTAATGCTCTGTTTTGTGTTTTTAATAGTAGAGGGTCTGCCTCAGGTCTTCTATTTCGGGCCCTGTGGGAAATACAACGCCATGGTTCTGGAGCTGCTCGGCCCCAGTCTTGAGGATCTCTTTGACCTGTGTGACCGAACATTCTCCCTCAAGACCGTCCTGATGATCGCCATTCAGCTGGTGAGTGTCCAGGCAGTGTGTCACCTGGGTGAGAAGTGCATGCACAGAGTCTTGCTGATGCTTTGCAGTGTAAGTGTGTAATTTGCATCCTTTGCTCAATTCCCCAGATTTCCCGCATGGAATATGTGCACTCTAAAAACCTCATCTATAGGGACGTGAAGCCAGAGAACTTTCTCATCGGTCGGCAAGGAAACAAAAAGGAGCACATCATTCACATAATAGACTTTGGCCTTGCGAAAGAATACATTGACCCAGAAACCAAAAAACACATTCCTTACCGGGAGCACAAGAGCCTTACGGGCACAGCTCGATACATGTCTATTAATACACACTTAGGGAAAGGTAAGTGTTTGATACCTCCTTAGTGTGATCCTGAAATGAGCTTAACATTAAATTTAACATGTCACTATCAAGTCCCTCCAGAAAAACGCGATTATGCGATCGCATAATTCAATGCATAGACAGCCAAAGTCCGCATATTTATATTAAAGAACCGCACTTTCGCCGCATAAATTGCCGATTCCCGCGCAAAATATGCGGGGCTTGCAAGATCCCCGCATTTTCGTTGCAAAAAAGTCACATATATCTGAGCAGAAAGTTGAAAAATGTTGCGTTTACTTCACACCAGAGCAGCAATTTCCCCCTGTTGCCATGGGAACGTTATGAAGTGACGTAATTGCGCGACGTGAACATCATCGAAAAGCTGTAAAACAGGAAGCACACATTTTATTTTGTTATATTTTATTTCATTTTTACAGAAGTTGTAGCATATTCCTTTTGTCAAGCTACTTGTTTGACTCATCAATGTTTTGTAAGTTTGAGCCATGTGTTTATTAAAGGCAGGGTAGGTAGAATTCCCCAAAAATACTTTTTTCCAAATTTGTTTAAACTGTCTTTATATATCAATGCATAATTACAATGTAAGTAATCTGGAAAAGAAATTATAAAAATCGAGTGTCTGTAGTCCTCTCAGGACTGTAATAAACACACCTCATTATTCCATTAACTCCCACCCCCTCCCTACTCGGCTCCTTCCAAAGCCACGCCCCCAAAACACATGAACGCGCGATCCCGGCTGCTAACTTTTTAACCTAAAGTTAGATTTGGCGAAATTAAACAAAACGGCTTTCAACTGCAGATAGGCCTATTGCTTATTTATCATCTCAACCCTGACTAGGGCTGTCACTTTTGAGAAAAATCAAACTCGAACGGTTATTGAATATCAAGTAATGTATTCGAATATATTCGAATTTCTACGAATATACCCCCCCCCCGCCAAAAAAACACACAGTAACGGAGATTCAATCACAAATTTATTAACAGTCTGACAGTCATAAACAGGACTCAGGCCTGTCTGAAAACATTTTTTTTGACTTAATGTTTTAAACAGCAGGTTATCAATTTAATCTATATAAAGTACACTAAGCTACATGGAAAAAAACTGCATCGGAACAGCACGGCACAAACAATAACGTGAGGAGTAAGGCCTATAGCCTAGCCTCATTTCTTATTTCAATTCATTTCTTAATATTGTTTGCTAGAAACACCAATTTATCAACTTGATCTGGGTCAAGTGCGGCTCTCTTTTTATTGGCGATGTTCCCCGCGGTGGAGAACACGCGCTCAGTGCGCGCACACGTGCCTGGCACACACAGATTTGCGCGTCAATGTTGAGAGAAGTGGTATATGGTGTAGCTGTAGAACCCAAAATATTTCCAGACTCGACTTTTTAGATGAGTTGAGGTCGTAATTCTCCGCTCGGGCTGTCGTTCTGTGCGTTATCTTCCATTTTCAAAACAGGGAGGCTATTATTCGCTTGATTTGGTCATGGGCTTACGCTACAATACGTTTAGAGCGCCCGCTCCTGGATGAGATGGCAAACAATAATAAAAAACAAAAAACGGTCTAATCATTGACTGTAAAAAATGCGCTAAACATGGCACTTTAAAAACCGGATAGTTTATTTATAGTTCGAATACGGATATTTCACGTCATGTTCGAATGCATATTCGAATATCGAATAAAAAGTGACAGGCCTAACCCTGACTCACTAACAGTAACCTTATACCAGTCAACACCAAAGTTACACGGTCATAGCTAAGCCAGTGTAACGTTAGTTATGCTTCGTAACGTTAGGTAGCTATATTAGGTAGCTACGTGTGCTAGTGATACATGCTTCATGAAAAAATAAATGCCATCAAAATGAAAACAGCAAGATTACCTGTCAAGCAGAAATAAAGCCATCATGGAGTCACTTTTCAGCCCCTTGAGATCCCTCAGTTGTCGCCACCGCTGGAAAAGCCACGCCGATATTGACTCTCGTATGATTTCTTGATTTATCCAAAGACTTTTTTTTTCATAGCTTTTTTCAAATACTGTCTTCCTTTTTTTAACTTGTTTTACTTCATTGCCTCTATATGCAGGTACTGAGAATTTTGACTGTTCTTTCTCTGCCATAATGGTTATAACTAGCTTCCGTGCCTCTTCAAACGGGTGCGCGCATTTGGGCTGCTCCTCTATCAGCAGAGGTGGTATCCATGGTAGCGAGGGAGAGTGTCTGTCGCCCCAGCCAGTCATTTCTTTCGTCCCGAATGGAATAATGAGCTGTGTTTATTACAGTCCTGAGAGGACTACAGACACTCGATTTTTATAATTTATTTTCCAGAGTACTTACATTTTAATTATGCATTGATATATAAAGACAGTTTAAACAAATTTGGAAAAAAAGTATTTTTGGGGGAATTCTACCTACCCTGCCTTTAAGGTCTGAAATAAAACAAGTAAACTTAAATATTCCCAAGCACTTTCTGTGATGTAGTATGCAGGCTTATCATAGGAAGTAATAAGAGATTAATCTTTACATTAAAGGTATAGCGGAGGATCTTTCCGAGTTTTAAAGAAGACCCGCCCTCTCCAATTTTTTTTAGAAATGCACATGCGTCTATTAAACGTGTTGAGTGACCGAGGACTCAAGACATGATATGCAAAGGAGAAGTAGCTTGTTGCATTTGTGTAATAAATACTATGGTGAACACATTGTAATTATCGAAAATGAACACACAAGGTTTTAGAATATTTCCGCGTGATACCATTTACCATTTGGTCATAAGGCTACTTTAGACAAATTGAGGTGTCTACGCGGTGCATGACTTGTGCCAGGGCTAGCATCGCTAGTCATAGCTTACATTAACTTTTACTAGCAGTGATTTTAAATGGATTTCTCCAAATAGCATGACAAACTTTACCTGTCTAGTAGAATCTTCGAGACTGCGGCATCAGTGGGAAGCACAACCTGTGCTTTTAGCGCACGCCAGCGTGTGAAATATTCACCCAAAATCTCTCTGGTCTTGTTTCTATATTCTGCAGCCTTTCTCTTCTTATCATACACTTCGTATACATTTTTTTCTCTTTCGACCCTCAGCCATTTTCAAAGGAATGGCTGAAACCGTAACTCATCACACATAATACACCTGAAAGTGCGCATGCGCAGAAGGGACATACGACGGCCTTACGTAAACATATCACCAGAATGATTGACACTTAAGTGGACCAATAGTATAGGCTACCCACCCGGAAAAAGAAAATCCTCCGCTATACCTTTAAGGTAGTAGCCTAGTGAGAAAAGGGTGTTGGGGCAATCACTTTTTTTCTCTTTTTAGAAAGTTTTTCACTTTTTTTTTGCAAGTTCCCGCAATTTCATCGCATAAAATTGCATAAATATCCCGCATATTCCAACACATTTTTGAAGAAAACGGGCGGCATAATCAAGGATTTTTGCCTGCAACAATCACAAAAAAACTCTTTTTTTCTGGAAGGACTGACTATCTCCACGCTTTGTGGCGTCTTGATTGGCTGTTTAATAGGGTTGGGAATCATGAACCAGTTCTTTTAAACGACATGTTTGGTTCTTTTGATCTTGCATTGAATCCGTAGCGTCTGTCATGATGCTGAGTTGTGACGGTGCCGTCTAAACTGAATGTGATGAGAGAGGGGAAATGGGCGGCCCAAGATAATACAGTGAAAAATAATCACTTTATAATATTGGTTATGCTGTCCTCAGTTTGATGAAATTTAGGGTCATAAGTCTTAAATACCTTAAAGGACTAATTATTCTAAGTCTTAGATTTGGGCATGGAGATACAGGAATCGCAATACAACCTAATATGATTAATTAAATCATTGAAATCATGGTAACACTTTACAATAAGGTTCATTGGTTAATGTATTAACTAACATGAACTAACAATGAACATTTGTTACGGTATATATTATATATGTGTAACATGTTCACAGTGTATTAACCAATTTTAACAAATACAACCTTTGATTTTAATAACAAATTAGTAAAATTCTTAGTTCATGTAAACTAAGGTTGTTAACTAATGTTAATTAATGAACTTTATTGTAAAGTATTACTGAAATCATTTGATGTTTAATCATTAAATATGAGCACTACATGTGTCAAAGTAGCAACACAGTGCAGTTGCACATTCCACATCCTGAAATGTATTTTATTTTCCCTCACTCCACAACAAATCCTTTAAATGTAATGGTATTCAGAACAGGAATGAAGAATATAAGAATTTAATAGGGGTTAAAAAGACATTTATTTTCGGTTCACAAATCTATCATTCGGCACAAATCCAAATGTGTCCACTTTTCACTTGTGTGTGTGTGTGTGTATGTATATGTATAAAATATTCTATTATATAATGCATTATAGAAGTTGCTTTGGAATAGAAGTAGCTGCACGTTTCAGATGATACAAAAACCTAATAATATGGAAACTATGGCACTCACCTAATCGCAAGCCATTACTTCCAAAATAAAAAAAACACCATATGTTACTGTTATGTTGTAAAATGTAAATCTAAACCCATAAAACTTTTGTTTATCTTTAAAACACAAATCAAGATGTTTTTAATGTAACCAGAGAGATTTGACTTAAAGTGGATGAACAAAAAATAAATGTTCTATAGATGAAAAGTCTTATGTGTTTAAAACGAGATATGTATTTGTTTAGGTAAATAATAAAAGTTATGGCAATCAAATCAGAACCAGAATCGTTAAATTCCTTATGATTCCCAACTCTACTGTTCAACCCACTAAGTTATTTTGTACATAATTGAACCTTTTTTTTCTTGCAGAGCAAAGTCGGAGGGATGACCTTGAGGCCTTGGGTCACATGTTCATGTATTTCCTCCGGGGTAGTCTCCCTTGGCAGGGACTAAAAGTATGTTGAACCAGCCTGTTAACGCCATTAAAATTGTTACTGATTTTGTTCTGGAAAATGAGCTGTTGTTTTGTGCTTTGCAGGCTGACACACTAAAAGAACGCTACCAGAAGATTGGGGACACAAAGCGAAACACTCCCATTGAAGTTCTCTGTGAGAACTTTCCCGGTGAGACCCCCTTAAACGACAGCATGTGCTTCACTTGGAACAGCTAATCTTAAAGTCAACATGGAATTAAAATCGACCCCATTTTCATTTCCGTTTGTGGTCTTGTGCACAATTCATAAATGCACATTATTCCAAAGAAAATATAATGTTTCATCAAAATGTAATAGCTCTTTTGGCTGATGTGGACATTACAGAAGTAAAATGGGTTGTTTAAAGTTGTTTTATGTTGACTTTAAAGTGCCCTGTTATGCTTTTTTTAAAGGTTGCTTTTTTAATGGGTTGTTTTGAAGGTCTCCTACAACAGGTTTTCATGCATCCAAGGTCAAAAAACACTTAAATTTTCTTATAATGTACATTGCAGCATCAGCTTTTTTCTTACAGTGTTTGAATCTAACATGTCTCTCCAAACACCTTTCCACGAGACCAAGTCTGGTCTACTCTGCTATGATTGGTCAGATGGCCCAGTCTCTTGTGATTGGTCTACTCTTCTCTGATTGGTCAGATGGCCCAGTCTCTTGTGATTGGTCTACTCTGCTCTGATTGGTCAGATGGCCCAGTCTGTTGTGATTGGTCTACCGCTTGCAGTGTGTGTGGAAATGAAACACCCATTCCTATATCCAAAGTTCAGCTGCGGATCTTCCTCATCACTTGATACACAATGATACAAACAGTAACGATGGTGTCGTTTTTACCGTATCAATTCCAGCACGTGTCCTAATCCTTTATAAGTGCGTGGAAAGTGGATTTGCTGTGGCAGTGCAGAAAACAGTGTCTTGACATGTTGACAGCACAAACCAAACTCTTCCAGGCCTCAGCCACAACTACAGTGTTTGAGGGCGGGGCAAAGTAGACGTTGTTCTCGGGCAGCCAATGATGACCATAGACTGGCATTAAGCAAATTTGTTACAAATCTACCTAGGTTCGAATTACTGATTACTCATTTCAGCAGTTCAGAATCAATTATTTATTTTGGGAGCCAATAACTCTTTTAAGACCTCTTACTATGTGAAGCGCTTTGGGTCTGTGAAAGCGCTATATAAATGCAGTCCAGTTACCATTTACATTCACAAACAGCTATATGCACACTGCATGAAATGTGATCTCTGAAAAAGCATAATAGGAGCACTTTAAGACCAGACTGGCCTTATCTCTTATTTATTGTGATTATTGTCATTGTAACTTTGTCCTCATTTGTGCTTTCAGAGGAGATGGCCACATATCTGCGCTATGTCCGGCGGTTGGATTTCTTTGAGAAGCCAGATTACGAATACTTGCGGACCTTGTTTACGGAGTTGTTTGAACGAAAAGGATATACCTTTGATTACTCTTATGACTGGGTTGGCAGACAGATTGTGAGTCAATATGTTGTCTTTATAAAGAATTTCTGCATTCCACTCACGCTAGCGCTGTTCGTGCTCCTCCCTACATGGGTAGCTATTTTCTAAGGCATTAGCATACCAAACATTTGACCTGATTTGAAACAACTTTGCAAACCACATGGTACCGTAGTTGGTACTTTTGACAACGCTACTAAGTCGGTACTGAAATTTAAAAAAATGTGAATTTCCCCCTAGCATTTTGAGCTCTGTTGAAAGGATTCTTAAACACCTCTGATGTTGGTACTTTTGACAACACGGCCACATAGTGCCTTCAATTGACTGTGATATTAGCATGTTGCTAAGCTAATAATGCAATGCTGTTGGCATAAAATTACATGACATTTTTTCAGCTTTGAATGCACAGAGTAATGTACAGTCATAAGTAAAACCTGGCACAGTTTACTCCTCCCTGAAGTGTTGCTGCCTATATTCACTGGGACACAGAGCTAGTTCATCTTTGGCGTTGAAACTGATGTTCTGTGTGTTTTGGCGTGTCTTCTCAGCCCACACCAGTGGGGTCGGCCCACGTGGACTCAGGTGCATCTGCCGTCACGCGTGAGAGCCACGCTCACAGAGACAGACCCTCCCAGCACCAGCCCTTAAGGAATCAGGTAATCTTCCACTGTTCATTGAGGAAACTTAAGATCTTTATTTCAGAAAATGTACTATGTTCAAGGTTTAGTCCATTTAGTAGGGGTGGATAATATTTCCCCTGAACCAAATGGGTGAATCTCACTAATTAAGTCGGGGTCATATTTCACCTCAAACTTATTTAGCTTATTTTGGATTGGGATATTTAGTTAGACAGTTAGATACCCCCACTTTCTCATGGCTGTATTGCAAATAAAGACGCAATACTGTTCAAGGCTATGGAAAAGTAAAGCTGCTTGGAAAGTAAAATGGAAAGTAAAGCTTTTTATTCAGCAAGGACACATTAAGTTGTTCAGAAGTAACAGTAAAGAATTTAACATCATTACAAAAAAAATTCCATTTTAAATTTGATGCTGTTCTTTTGAACTTTCCTATCAACCGTGATAATGGTAAATGTTTTTTGAGCATTTAATCAGCATATTAGAATGATGTCACACAAACACACACACACTTTTGTTCCACTATATTACTGACATATTTTCTATGACCTTACCCAACCCTTTCCCCTAAACCGAACCATCAAAGAAACGTGAAAAAACACTAGATTTAAATAATAACCTGTTTTTGGCCAATTCATAGGCTTTTTTAACTAGAGAGAACTAGTAAAATGCCCTTAGTCGGTTGTCATAATATTTCACTAAGTATCCAAACTTGTACACACATATACTACAATTTATTTATATGTATATATATATATATTAGTATAATGAGAATTCCCAATGAAAATCATAGAAATTACCCCCAGCATTACCATCACCAAAAAAAAAAAATCATAGTAATGAGAATTTGGTTGCTTGACATAGAAATATCCCAATGCAAACAAAAAAGATTTTGTTTTGGAGTGAAATAATGGCCTAGACATTTTTCATGAGATCTGCTCAAGCGTTATTAAAGCTGGTGGAGTTGATTTTCGAGGGTTTCTGCAGCAACACATGAAGCTGTAAACCAAATCATTGACCCGTACACTCAGCAGCCGGCTGATACAGCATGCACTGCTTTAGCATATCATGGCTCAGAGTGCATGCTGGGAATAGAAGTTCCTAAAAATGTCACTGGAGAATATTTTTATGTTGATTCATTTGCCAGTTTCTATAAATTGCTTATTGTGCCCCTCTAACATCTGCAAGAGCAAATCAGCTTTGCACATCTCACAAACTTCCCCTGCGTCAAACTCATCTAGCTGAAGCAAACATTTAATTTTGGCTCATATTTTAGTTGCACTCAAATTAGTGCTTATAGTTCAAGGGTGAAGGATTGAAGTCATACAGAAATTATACTTTTCCTATTTGTTCCCTGAAATTAAAAGTAATAGTAAAAAGTATTGTTCATATGGTTTTTCAGGTTGAGGGTGAGTTAATGAATTTATGACTGTTTTCATTTTTGGCAGAACTGACGTCATAGATTTAAGATCTTTCTAGTGATGTGAGTTTACAGTGTTGCTCTTTATTCTTATGGTTCTTGTGAGGGAAGAGGAGTGCAGTTATATTTAGAAATCCTTGGCTGAAAGACACAAGCGCCCTGTAAACTGCCTCGTCATCAGTTTAGTGGAGGCTCTGGTGTTTAACGAGTCAATTTTCACCACAAAAGGCTTTGTTAAATTAAAACAATCCATTCCTATTGACTTGCCAATGAGATGAAGGTTAAAATGGCGCTAAAGGCGCACAGGAGTAAAAGGCGCATTTGATTTTATGTATTTTATTAAACTCGCCGTTGCACTTTTCTAAATATTGTCTAGGAAATTTGGCTGATTCTTGACGCGATCGCGGGCAGCAACGCAAAGTTTATTCTGCGCTAATTTAATCTAGTTTTTAATGTTTTTTTAAAATGTTATAGTATTTAGCAAATGAGAATCAATAAAATTAATGAATATGTTTTGAGACAAAGGTCTTGTTAATGATTTTTAGTTTTGTAATTAAATCAACACAATCAATAAATCAATTTTACTATAAAGTATTTGTAAACGTATGGTATCTGGAGTCAAAAGTGTCCCTGCTGTTGGGGTTAAAGACACGATAATTAACACGAGTTGGGTGTCCACCTTCGAGATAATCAAATTTATAATTAATTATTATTATTTTTATTATTATTATTTATAAAATATCATGTTTATTGTTGTAAAGCTATTTTAAATTATTATGGCATCTCCCTCAAATCTTTCAGAAACTTTCATTTCTTTCATTTCATCAAACTTTGCTGAAGTGATTGTTTTGAACAAGTATTAACTTGAATATTATGCAAAACGTACAACTTTAGCTGAAGTATTTGTATCATTACTGAGCGTCTTTTGCTTTGCCCCATGTTAATGAGCCTTTTACCCGTAAGTGTGGGGTAAAAGACCCCCCTCATAGCCTCATAAATTATGATATTTAAACACAGCAAACCACAACATGTTTCTCCCTCGATGATCAATAAAACAAATATATTTTCTGCAATATCATATCAATACACGCTGGGTGACTTGTGTTGCTACTTGCTAACGCAGTTTATTTTAAAATATACTGTATTATGGAGAAAATGTTGTATTACCGTTACTTAGGGGTGACCCTGAACAGTCGAAGATTCGATGCATCGATAGGAGGAGCCTGATTCGACTACCAATCTCACAGTCGAATCTTCGCAGAGGTTATAAGGGTGCTCAATGTCTGATTTCACATAGAACTACCGGTTTTCTGTCAATACGTTAATATAGGAGCCTATTATGATAATGCTGTAAATACAAATGTGCAAAGGAAGAAGCTTTAAATAAATATTTTTAACGTGCATGAATAAATCCAAACACCCTGTGACCGCTCTAAGTTTCACTTTCGATACGTGACCGATAGAGGAGCGTTTTGGCGGCAGGGATTTAAATCTTTAAAAATGTCCGGGATAAGAAAATCTAAAGGTTTGATGCACACCATCAGAAAGGATATTTTCCCAGACTGGATTTAACATCAGGAAAACCATGATCGCACTTCTGCAGGCCAACGTTAACAAGTTGGTTTTCCTCTGGACATTTTAAAACGCTTAACGTGAAAAAAGCTTTTAAAACGCTAGGGCACTTTTACATGGCTTTATTAATGTATAGTACATACCTCATTAAGAAACCATACTATGTGCAGATAAGCAAATGAACCCAGAATATGAACGCAACGTGTTCCTCCTATAGAAAGTCACGTAAAGCGTTTTCTTTATAATAACGGTTTTCAATAGGAGGAAAATTAGAGTTTAATTAAACGCGTTGCGTTCATATACTGCGCTCATCTGCTTTTCTGTAGGCTATAGTCAAGTCATCCTCATCCTCAAGTCATCAACTATATAGTATGCTTTATTAATAAGGTGTGTATAGAAGTTGATCTTTTAATATAACTATCTTAGGACATTAAGCCGTTAAACGTTTTAGATGTTAAGCGTTTTAGAATGTATTTTATCCGCGCACACAATTTGAAAAGACTCAAACGGACACAGAGACACAGACAGAGTGAAAGACTAGATTTTTCTCTCTCGATCAGGTAGTGTGCAAGCGATTTCAAAACATTTCAGCCGGTTCTAATGTGATTTTTGGATGCTGTGAACATGGTTAGATAAACTGTCACTCGAGTTCAGCGTTTATTGTTGATTCTGCAGTTAAAAAGACAAAGTTGACAATTCTCGCTATACTTTCGATATTTTAATAATATCTTTATTTTATTTTTTTAATTTATTGATCACTCAGGGTAATCTAATTTAACTATTTGTGGCTTGTGTTTTGAATACATGTTCCCCTGCACTTTAGGCACTTTGCACACATTTGTTCTGCATCTTGTGACTTGATTCAGACTTATTTCGTTTTTTTTTTTTTTTTTTTTTTTTTTTTTTAGAAAGGTATATTCTGTTCTAATTTAATTCTGTAAATTAATTTTTGATTATTTTTCGGTGCATAGATGTTGCGCCCTGTAGGTACTTAGAGCCTGCTCGCACAGGCAATTTAGCCGATTTAATTTGATTTGCATGTGAAATGCAAATCCTGTCTGCAGTGTGGCTTTTCTGCAGTTATTTATGTTATTTCTTAGTTGTATTGATCCAAAATATTTTTCTACATTTTTTTTAGGGATGCTCCGATCAGGAATTTTGCAGCCGATACCGATAGCCGATTTCTTGTCATGGTGATTGGCCGATACCGATCCCAATCCCGATGCTTAATATACTTAATATAAGACAAAGATAAATACAAACAAAATGGAGCAGTCTGATGCAGCCCATAAGGTTAAATTAAACATTGTCCAATAGTAAACTTTGGAGGACAACATAACATGTAATCACCTAAAATAGAGAAGTCTGATGTAACTTAAACCTTGTCCAATACAAGTCTGAGCAGGACAAAAATTAAATAAATAAATAATTTAAACTCCTAAAAGAACAAATTGGAGTAGTTTGATGCTACTCATTAGAAGGGATGGGCATTTCAAACAAAAATAATATTCGAAGATGGCTGGGTATTATTCGAAAATCACACCCCTCCCCCATATGCACGCACACATGCATATATAGGCCACACACGAGAAAAGCGGAGTGATCTGACGTTTAAATATAACTTAAAAACGTAAATATTTCATATTTGTTTTATATAATATAGTGTTCTTTTTTAAATTTCATCTGTTGATTATATGAAAAAGGAACCGCATGAGATGGGTAAGATAGGATCATAAGATGCCCAATATATCAGGAGACATTTGGAGTGGGTCAGATATGATTTTGACCACTTAATTAAGTTTTGTTTTGTAGAAAGCCATTCTTTAAAGTCAATTTCGTTTTGTAAAAATTGTATCTTAATTTAAATCCCTGTTTCATCAACCAATTGGCTGGATTTATTAAATAAGAAGCGAAATATAGCAGACAATATAGGATACGGAGGCGCTCGCGCGTGAACTGGAGCGCGTCTCATAAATGAACCGATCAACTCTGTGTATAAATGACTTGCCTCACAGACCTGGAAACATATAGAAAGCTTGAAATGCTTTAAAAAAAAAATTCAAATCGATAAGAAATGGGCTACTATCTGCTTGTAGGCTAATCCGTATGAAGTGTGCATTTCTCTCTATAGGCGCACAACATCACCCAACTGTATCTTTGCAGCCTGAAATCACTAGTTTATTAATAAACAATTCAAATGTACCATGCTGCTTAAACATTACTTTTGCCGGTTTTCTGTGGCAAGCTTTATGCATGCGCTTGATATGCGGAATATGCAATATTACGATAACGCTCATTATGGTTTAGTATTTTCTCCCATATATATTTAAGTAATTAAATTAATATAAACATGCAATTAGACTAATGGCTTAAATGAACTACTACTAGTCAACTAGTAAAAAACTTAAGTCGTGCACGGGCAGCCCAATTTATTTCACATATTTCCTAACCAGCACGTCACTGCGGGCGTTCTGAGTGAGCGGCGCTGTGTGGACTGAGCGAGCGAAGCAACTCTCCAGAAAGGCGATCTCTCTGGAGGACAATGCTCCTCCACGTGAGATTCCTTTGAAACATACATGGCAAATTTCTCAATTTTTTCACTGTTTCTCGACACATCATAGTAATTCCACACCGGCGATGACATGAGTGCCAAATCATTTAAGTCCCCACGCATCATGCACCTTCTCACGTTTTGACGTAATCAAATTGTGATCGGTTTGTGAGATCGGCCAAGTTTAGTGAGTACCGATCGAGTCATAAAATGTGAATATCGGCCGATATCGATCTCCGGCCGATCGATCGGAGCATCCCTAATTTTTTTTCTATATCTTTGTGTGATGTTCTGTACATCGCGGTTTTAAAATGTTAAAGCCCCGCCCCCTCCCTAACCCCACACACACGATTCGACTATTAGTCGACTATAGGGAAGACTTGACGATTCTGATTCGACTATGAAAATCCTTAGTCGGGGACACCCCTACCGTTACTACATATAAAGCTTTCTAATCATGCAATGGCAGCCACTTGACAGAATAGTGTTGTCTCTGAGGTATTCGTGGTAAAAAAAAGGATTTTAGAGATTAAAAAAATAAGAATAGCCGTGTTGAGCTATATAACAATGATTCGTTTTCTGTCAATAAAAGTATCCAAACAGTTGCTCACCTGTCTAATAAAATGCGTAGTATATTAAAGGGTCTTTAGTGTTTCCATGATTGTTATGGATGTAAAACTGGAAATCGAGGGTAGCGTGGATATGACGTCATTGACAGGTGACGCAATGACTCGCAATCCCAAATATTTGTGATTTATGCAAGTACACAAGTCAACAAATTGTTTCAGTGTTTTTTAGTTATTTGAATCCAAAAATCTTACATATTGTGCCTTTAACCCTGTTGTATACTGCAGTTTTGGTCATGTGTCCAGAAGCAGTGTTCCAGTAACTCTTAACTCTTAACTAATCTCCACTTGAACGGAAAACGAAATTAATTTAGATCCTACCACTAAATGCAAAAGAAATGAAGAAATTAAAATTAAACAATAAGATGAAAAGTCCCACCACTACTGAAGCTGAATAAACTGCACATCACAATTTCAGAAATTGAATTTGGATTTGTGTTTGTCCTTGTGTTCACTCTGTCTCTGTCAATGTCTTGTCTAGTCAAATGGCAGAATATGCCCCATCAGTTTGAAATGGATGTAGCTGTAGATGATTTGAATTTATGCTGTCAGATATTCCTATCTGATCTCCATGTTGGATGCCTGATTTGCTACATGTAGTCTCCACTTGGCATTCACTAGCTTGGAGAAAGTTTTCCCTTCAGTTTCTTCTGTTTTGATGTCTCTTTGTGTTTATTTTGCTTCTTGGTTTGATTGGACGATTGCGTCCACAGTCACTAATGCCATTTCCTGGCTTTGACTGGCTCTTTTTGTTGATTTTCCTTTCCTTCATTGTGCTGCATGCCACCTGGCCTCACTCGCCCTCTCTCGCTCGCTCACCACACCTCCTCCTGTCCCTGTCCTGCGCCTCCTCCACCCGCGCAGACGGCCGTCTCCGACCGCAGAGGAGCATGGGAGGTGCAGCCCAACCGGCAGACAAACTCGTCCTACCTGACCTCTCACCTGGCAGCGGACAGGCACGGGGGCTCAGTGCAGGTACAGCTTCACCCCTCGCTCTGTGCGCTCATGTCTATGGCCATCTGCAACAGCATCTGCTCTCACACCTGACTACAACACTTCCTCTATGGGTTACCCTCTTTGGCTGGTCTTGCACTTATTAAAACAACACTGGCTACGTTTACATCTACGGTTGTATGAAAAGCCTTTATGTAAACGCATGAATCGATCCGAATTAAATTTCGATTTGATTGAAAGGGGTGGTTTATTCCTTTTCTAATCCGATTGAGAGGACGTGTATAAACTCTGTAAACTAAATTCTGTCAGTATTTACTCACCCTCATGTTGTTCCTACCCCGTAAGACCTTCGTTCATCTTCGGAACACATATTTTTGATGAAATCTGAGAGCTGGATCACTCCTCCATAGGCTTCTAAGGGATTGACACTTGCCTGCCCCGAAAAGTTATTAAAGATATCGTTAAAATAGTCCAAGTGACTACAGTGGCTCAATCTTAAGTTTATCAAGCGACGAGAATACTTTTTGTGCGCAAAAACAAACAAAAATAACGACTATATTTCAACTATTCATTTCCTTCTCTGTGGGCCTCTAGTCAGTTAGCTTAGTGCGATTGCGTAGAGCTACGTCACACGTAGGCTCACTATTGGCCGACGCTGGTCATGTGTGTGATGCGTGTGACGTACAACACAGAAGCTCTACGCTGTTACACTAGTGAACTGACTCAAGGCCGACAGAGAAGGAAATGAATAGTTGAAATAAAGTCGTTATTTTTGTTTTTTTTTGCACACAAAAAGTATTCTCGTCGCTTGATAAACTTAAGATTGAGCCACTGTAGTCACTTGGACTATTTTAACGATGTCTTTAATAACTTCTCGAAATAAGCTCTCAGATTTAATCAAAAATATCTTAATTTGTGTTAAGATGAACGAAGGTCTTACGGGGTTGGAACAACATGAGGGAGAGTAATAACTGACAGAATTTTAATTTATGGGTGAACTATCCCTTTAACCCGATCACATGTTTAGCGTTCATGTAAACACAACGTTCAGAAAGTTGTGCATGTAAACATAGCCACTGTAGAAATGCTGCGTTTCATTCAAAGTTGGACATTCCCCCTCTCTCTTAGTTCCAAACGCATGATGAAGAGCGTCATCATCATCACGTGGTCATCATCACGTTCTATTGGAATTTTCCAAATGTGGTGTTTTCTTGTTCTATCACTTTTGCAAGTTGGAGGATGTAAATTCCAACTTTCTGAGTTGAATAAAACGCAGCATAAGATGTGACGCAGACTATCAGGGAAATATGTTGTTACCTCTGTTGTATTTGGTACAGCTATAATTAGATAATAGTATTTCCGAATATCTCTATGCAGTGTCACAATAGAGTGTGGGTTCTGGAAGTAAAAACTCCATTCATTTTCTCCATGGGAATTTTTTATTATTTTTTATGATAACTTGTAAACCTTTAAAGACAACCATACTATGAGCTACAAGGTTGTAAATCAATGCTGTTAAAGCCGCCAGCCCACATTTTTCTTATTTTTAAAATGATCACCGTTGCGAATAACTACATATAACTGATGATGCTGTGCAGAAAATTCCACCAATCAGAGAAACAAGCAAAATGCCCCAAAAGAGCTCTTTAGCTCTGTCCATTTCCATGAAGCACTGCAAATGATCTACACTTACACTTTCAAAATACATAAGCACATGCATATTTTGCATTAGACTTAAAATATATATGTATTGAATATTAAAATATATACACATGATATATATACACATACACGTTTAGGGTCCAATTCTCACTACTAACTATGACTTTTGCCTTAATAAACTCCTAGTTGCTGATTGTTAATAGTTAGTAAGGTAGTTAAGTTTAGGATTAAGGGATGTAGAATATGACATTAATATGTACTTTATTATTAATAAACTTTATACTAATAAACAGCCAATATCCTAGTAATATGCATCCTAATAAATAACTAGTTAATAGTGAGAATTGGACCCTAAACTAAAGACTAACCACATTTTTAATCGAGTAGTTTTATATTTCTCCATTTTTAAATCGATTTTGCCGTTTGCGATGCTTCATGTGATTTTCTCACTAACGTTTTTTTTTTTTTTTTTTTTTGCTCCCAGGCTACACATAAGGCTAAATAAGCAAGCATTCCTTTACAAGGACTTTTGAAAATTTTGTTTTTAGAATTTGGTGGTAATAAACACATTTGAAGTTTGTTCAAAGCCCAAACTGAATAATTAAAAACAAGTTTGATGGGTACATTTTCTATAAAATGTTATTTTCTTTATGTTAGTCTTCGTTTCCTTTTCTGACACATTGCAATTCTTGTTAAAACACACTAGACATGCAAATTCTATGGGTTTGGGGCACGTTTTGTGTGAAATCTTGTTAATTGTGTCCATCGAAAGTGTGCTTTCACTTTAATTGAGCGTGAGCAGCGTAGCAAAAATAAGCTCGAAGCCGAAACCCGCGCTTCACTGCTGCTCACGCGACGCTCCTGCTTGACGCTCACGCGCTGCTCCTGCTCGCGGTGTAAACGCACTCATTGATTAACATGCACGCCGAAAAAAATACGAGCTTCTCACGCGCCGCTGACGCTTGCGGTGTGTAAGTCTTGCGCAGTCTGCTATGTTTGTCTTATTTTCAAATTTTTTTTTGCTTCAAATCAAATTTTTGTAGTGTTCTGATTCACCTTGTAGCTCTTTGACTTGGTTCATGGTTTATAACGCTTTAACAAAGATTTATTTTTAAAATCCCTAAGGGAGAAATGATTGGAAATTATATTTCCGGAACCAACGCTGCTGAAAAAGTAGGCGGGGACTAATGCACTTTATTCAGTGCATCTTTATGATTGAAACCACAACAAATGCGCAGAATCACCATCTTGCGCTGCTTTCTTCACTTTTATAGAGTAGAGACCTCAGAAACGACTGGTAACAGTCCTTGAGCTTATTTTGATGGCGTCTTCATTCATTTATATTGTAGGAAATTATATAAAATATATTGATGACAAAGTATCAAAGCAAGTGGTGTTACATGTAAGTGTACAAATATGTTTTGTGGCCACTGTAGACCAGTGTTATTATTACTGTACATTCGTGGATCTGGTCAATTCTAAATGATAGCATGAATATCATAATCTGGCTACATGAGTACATTTTTATTTGATTGCGTGCTGATTTCGAAGTAATTTAAGCAGCATTTAAATATTGCAAGTTAAACTCTATTGACAGCATCTGTTCGCCTGGTCGTAAAAAAACACACAAGGAAATTATTTTCTTGTGAGGAAAACGCACATTATTACTATTAATGGCCCTATTAATGGATTTTTTCCTTTATAAATGCATTACTGTAAAAATCTATTTACATCTTATATCTACTATTCTATCTGTATATCATATAATCTATTATAATCAATAGGTTATATATCGTATAATCTATTGTTATATCTATCTATGTATTTAACCAGGAATATTTGATCAGTTCTCCCATAAGTGAAGTAGTAAATGATTTTCCTCATTTATTGCGTACGAGTAGTTACTTGCACAGTTATGGTCTGAACTGTGTAATTAAAATAACATTATTACACTGAGGCCACAGGATAATTATGTCTTTCTTTTCTAACACCACAGGTGGTGAGCTCGACTAATGGTGAACTGAATGCTGACGACCCGCTGGCGGCCCACTCGAACGCACCAATCACAGCGCAGGCAGAGGTGGAGGTGGTGGATGAGGCCAAGTATGTGCACATGACTTCTCACAGGTTTCTGTACTTTGCCTTGTGTCTGATTGGCACAAACTGTCCTTTAGCACATGATTTCACCCTTGCCCTCACTGGTCCGTTCCCATCTGCTCCCCTGTAGTGCTCTGTGTCCCGAAGGTGTGTAGTGGAGCGTTATATCGGCTACTATCATCCATTTTTAAACCTTTTTTTTATTTTATTTTTATTGGTACTTTTCAGTTTTGAATTAAATGTGTGGCATACACTACCGGTCGAAAGTTTGGCATAATTACAACAAAAAAAATGTTTTCATGTTTTTTAAAGAAGTCTCTTCTGCTCACCAAGGCTGCATTTATTTAATAAAAAACAAAACAGTAAATATTATTATTTAAATATTAAAACAGTAATATTGTTACAATTTAAAATAACTTTTCCTTTATCTATAAAAAAAATGATAGATATATGAAAATTATCGGCACCAATTATTCGTTTTTGCTGCTTAATATTTTTTTTGTATACGACAACTTTTTTCATGATTCTTTGATAAATCTAAAGTTAAAAAAAACAGTATTTATTTGAAATAGAAACATTTTGTAACAATATAATTCTTTACTGTCACTTTTGATCAATTTAATACGTTCTTGCTGAATAACTGTTTTTTTTCATATATTTCTTACCCCAAACTTTTGCATACAGTGTATCACGTTTTCCCTCAAAAATTATTTAATCATTGATGATAATCATAAATGTTTCTTGAGCAGCAAATCAGCATATTAGAATGATTTCTGAAAGATCATGTGACACTGTAGACAAAATTCATTGATCACAGGAATAAATTACATTTTAAAATATATTCAATTTTAAATAACTGTTTTCTGTTTGAATATTGTTTACTGTATTTTTAATAAATAAATAAAATGTAGCCCTCGTGAGCAGAAGAGACTTTTAAACAGTTTATTCCAAACTATTGACCGGTAGTGTATATTTTTTTGTGCTTTTTTCTAGACTCTTAGAACTTGTCCAGAATTTCCATAAGAGCGGAAACGGCAGTGTCCATAATAACTACGTTCATTTAGTTTGCCTGTTTAAATTCAGAGGCGATTACATTCTTTAGTTTAATTTTCTTCTAGAGCACCTGATGTGCATTTGAGTTTCAGTCATATAAAACACTTCTTCTCCTAGTTCTTTGATATCTTAAAGCCTCTGTCTTTGATTTATTGATGCAAAAGCTTGAAAGTGGCGTAGACGGCAGCAGCGTCTATCAATTAACATTACGGCACAAACACGAGGTCGTCATGGTAATTACACAGTATTAATGTCACCGGAGGTCTTTCTTCTAGAGATCTCTCTCATCTCTTTCTCTTCTATATTTCCTTGTTTTCTTGAATATAGAAACCTTTTTTTATCATTGTTACGTTTCATTATTTAAAGATTGAGCCTGTAATGGTGAAACAATGCCACTTGAACCAAAGCTTTTGCCTCTACGATGTTAAATCACATTAAATATAATATTAATATTTATTAATGTTGATATAAAATGGAGAATCGTCAAGCACGATTCACACAATTGTCAGATGAGAAGAACTTCACACGACTTGGCTTATGGCTGAATGTGTCTGGATAGCAGATCATGCATTGTTTGGCATGTAGTAAGTAGAGGAGGAAATGAGCTCATTTGATGCTCATTCTGTTTATTTATAACAGTGGATGCTTTCGTAAGTTTGTTAAACCTTACAATGAACGTTTCCTCTGTAAGAATAGGTACAACAGTTCTTGTTCGTTTTTCTGTCCCAACACAAACGTTAAAATCATGTTAATGAGATTGAAAATTTGGCTTATTACTCTCAGTAAGTTATAAAGTATTCATTCTATAACATTTTTTTTTTAAACCTTTAAACCACAGGGTATACGGGTGTTACCATTGGGTGTTACAATTCATGTCACTTGTCATTCCTATGAGCTTTAAAATCTTAAAAGTTTGTAGTCAGAAGTTGAACACGTTCCCCCTCACCTCGTCTAATGTCTGTATAACTCTTGTGAGCTAGATTACTGTGAGTTAAAAATTTAAAATGGTGTTATAAACTTATAGTTTTGGTTTGAGATTGGAGGTGCTGCGTTTGACGCTGTAAAACGAGCCCAAGCCTGTTGAATACTCCATTAATGGGTGCATGTCCAGGTCATAAAATAAGAAATATGAATTTGATATTTTGCCTATTTAATTACAATTAAACCTAACATGCTCTCACACACACACTAAAGCTAATGAGCTAAAACACTATGAAACCTGCCTAATATGCTGTTGGTCCTCCTGATGCTGCCAAACCATAAAGAGTCCTGAAGGCGTCCTGTGGTCTCTGTGGTTTCTGGCACCAAGACATCAGAAGAAGATCCTTCAAGTTATACGAGGTGGAGCCGCCGTGGATCGAACTTGACGGTCCAGCAATTGGATTGAGATCTGTGTAATTTGGAGGCCAGAGCAACAGCTTGAACTCTTCATCATGTTCCTTAAACCGTCGATGTGTGTCGGGTGTGTGTTCTCCTTCTGAACGAGCCTCTTCCAGCATTATCATGAAGGGCTGTTCCTGCTCTGCTGCAATGTTCTGGGACACGTGTAAAACACACGTCCACGTTAGGCTTGCTACGGTAGTCGTGTTACACGGTGTTCAGTCGCAACACCGGTTTCATCACTTTGCCCATTGCGGCACAGAGAAAAAAAGAAAACAAAAGTTTAAAGCGTTAAAAATATTTAACGCAATTACGCAGTATCCGTTAAGTCCTGCCCGTTAAACACACACACGACCCACACAAAAGACGCGTGTCAGTATTGAGTTGTCTTTCGGGCTTGAACAAACCATAACACACACAAATTATGCCAAAATGTCCGTTTTGTCGAGTGTCTCATAAGAGGAGTCTTAAAGGTCCCCTGACATGGGGTTATTTTATAATGTTTCCTGGGTTGTTCTTATAATGTTAGTATGTTTTTTAGATTTAGAAATAAAAGGCATTTTTCCTAGCCTCTGATTTGAACACTCTGTTTGAAGGGGCGTGTCTGCTGTGGGATTCAGTGTAAACGCGGCCACTGCTGTGATTGGCTGACGTGCGTGTATATGAAATAGCTACGTATTACATGTGAAAGTCTCTCGAATACCTTTACTACTGCTATTATACGTTTTTACTGATACAGCTATCGAAATTAACGAATCGTGAGAAGTTTTTAAAGTATTTAGATCTATTCCCATCACATAAAATGTTGCTGTGATAAGCATTGAGCAAGCAGATGACAGTCTGTAGATCGCGAAACTGAAGATCTTAGCATTGCAACGCAGTTTCTGCACTCTCTCTAATGCTTTCACCAATGCAAACACGATGATGTACATACAGTAAGAGCTTCGTTGTGCAGTCACGTGCGTCGATTTCATAACGAGTTGTCCAGATAAACTCGCGCTGTGTGAAATTGTTCTTTGATCGATTTCTGTATATAATTTGTTCACAATTTAAATAAGATTATTTTCATCCTACTAAAAGAAACGATGTGAAGCTGATATTTTAGACACTGGCTTGACTTACTGATACATTAACAGTATTGAACGATTTTGAGAGAAAGATTACCTTTCTGAACTTGAACTTGAATTGTTGCTTGGTAGCTCGATCGATTTATTTTCAGACGTTCATCGAGGCCAGCTCTGTGTTGGCCCAAGTTGAGGAAACAGTCGTCGGTGAAATGTTTGGACCATCCAAAACTTTGGGAAGTTGTATCGGCGCATTTCCAGAGAAAATAAAATTAACCCATTGTTTCTTCAGAGGCTCGGATGAAGGAACTAAAAAATACTTTTGTGTTCATTTGTACATCCGAACACTGGTCAACTGCCATGCTTTGCTCGTTTGCAAGCCATTATATCTTTCTATTCAACTTTAGTGCTTCGATCAGTCACACACCATGATATCTCTCGAGGATAAATTAAGATCGCACGCGCGTTCGTACTTCCTAGCTCGTTTTCTCATGGGCGGGTCAAATTCTCTGGGCGGGCAAAGCAGAGAAGGGGGGGTAACCTTTCCCCTATATGACTCGGCCAAAACTCGGTTTACACCGACTGAAATTTCTAGACACGAGGGGACCAAATACATGCTAGGGGAACTAATATTAATGTTAAAAAACTTCAGAAAGTGAAAATTACATGTCAGGGGACCTTTAAATTATTTAAGTAAAGTCTTAAATGAACGTAGAGATGTGAGAAAATGGGACGGGTGTCAGATCGCGTCTCTGTCAGCAGCGGCTGGTCTTAAAGTGTCATTACTCTTACCTTTGTTCTTTGATTAACATTAAATGACTCACTCAGACCCGGCGCCAGGAGGATTATTATACCGGTAGCCTAATAATCATGAATGCACTCCGCTATCTTTTAACACATCTCCGGCGAACGGCTTCTTCACGCGAAAGAACAACTCTTCATGAAGCGCAGTGAAATTCAGCGACCTATGGCATTTCCTGATGGATCGAGGTTGTTCGTTAACTTCATTTTATACATGCAATTCACACGAGTTCTAAGCACATGCGAGACTGTTGCGAGTAATCAAACTTTTTAATGAAACCGAAAATCAGAGGGAATCATTTCTTTAATTAATTTCTTTAATTTAATTAATTAATTAATTTCTTTAATTTAGTATTATTATTATTATTATGAAAGATTGCCTCAGTTAAAGCCAAGGTTAAATCCACCGTTAATCTACTAACTCTCCTGACTGCTTTGTCGGACATAAATGGTGGATTTTGATTGGTCAGATCGCATGTCAATCAAACTCCCTGTGAAGGATGAATTGACACTAATTTAAAAGTGAAAGTGAAGTGCACACTGCCGCATCAGCTTTTTATAAGCGATGTAAAAAAAATGTTTAGTTTTCAAATTAGCGCCAATTCAGGGCACAATAACCAAACAGTGGTGCTCCGCACGACCACCATTATGCATGGCGGTGCAAACGCGCGCATTTTACGATTGCCTTTAAATTAGCGATTTAAAAGCCCCCGCCGGTGATACCGGTATTACCGGTGCTGTCACGCGTCGATTAACCGGTGGGAAAATATCCTCACTGTCACATCCCTAGTCCACGTGAATGTCCGAATCCAAGGTTTTCTCAGAGCTTCACACTCCCTCAGTGATCCTGGTGCATCACTTCTCCAGGTGATCGGCACACACACACACACGGCCGTCCATGAGATGTAAAAGAAAACGGGACTCGTCGGACCAGGCGTCCTTCTTCCTTTGCTTCAAGATCCAGTTCTGATGCTCATGTGCTCATTGTAGGCTCATTCGACGGTGGACGGGGGTCATCATAATCATGATTGGTCTACACAGCCTCATACACACCAGAGTGAGATGCAGTGTGTGTTCTGACACATTCCTCCAATAACCATCATTACAATTGTGTGACTTGTGCCACAGTAGAGCTTCTGTTGCTCCGGAACAGACGGGATAGCCTTCATTGGCCTCGTGCATCAATGAGCCTCGGCCGCCCAACTCCGTCGCCGGTTTTTTGTGGTTTATCCCTCGTCGGTCCACTGTTGGTAAACTCTGACACACAAGCCTTGATCCAGAGATACTCTGACCCAGTCGCCTTCCCATAACAGTTTGGTCCTTGTCAAAGTGGCTCAGATCTTTTTATTCCTGCATTAAACATGTTGATTACGAGAACTGATTGTTTGCTTTCCATCTAATCTACACAGATCTTAAAGGAATAGTTCACTTCAAAATGAAAATTTGTCATATTTACTCACCCTCAAGTTGATGGACCCCATTGACTTCAATAGTAAGAAAAAAAATACTATGGAAGTCAATGGGGTCCATCAACTGTATGATTACCAACATTCTTCACAATATCTCAGTGTTCAGCAGGAGAAAGAAATTCATACAGGTTTGAAACAACTTGAGGAAGAGTAAATATGACAATTTTCATTTTGAAGTGAACTATTCCTTTTAATATGTGGCCTTGTTTAAGAGATGATCAACGGTATATGCTTCACCTGTGACTGGTCATAATGTTTTGGCTCATCATCTGACTTACTAAATGTTTTTCAATGTGCTAAAACTCTGTGATTTTGTGTTTGTTTAAAAGTGACCTGGGTTTTGTGGCGTTTTTTGTTGCTATGCTTAGAGACAACTTCTAAAAAGCTTATTAATATAAATATATATATATATATGGCTGTGATATATTTTTACCCATTCACTAGTGGGCTGGTGAGCTGAGGACGACACTACATTTCTCCAATCCCCCTCTGTTCCTATTCTTCTCCTCCCCTTTTTCTCTCATTCTTGTTTTTTTTTCTTTTTCTGTTGATCATCTGTTTTACAATTTAACACAGGTATACAGAAAATGCCTATTATGATATTAGTTGATAAAAAGCGAACTTGAATTGAGTAGTTGTTCTAGATCTACATCATCCCCTGAGTGTATCCCCCTCTCAATCTCTTTTCTGTTTGTGTGTGTCTTCCTGTTGGTCTGTCGTCGCCGACATTAGGTTTGTCTCATCGTCTCACCTCTGTGTAATAATCTGTCTTTTCTCTTTTCACACTCTTCTGTAGCTGCGTGAAAATGCTCAACCTGTGGTGAGTCCCTCTCTCCAGTCCACATCAAACCCAAGGGGAGTGGACCAGCCTAGACTGTGGCCATACAGATCACACTTACACCAAGATCTACTTACACAGTTGTAGGCTAATGTAGCTATTCATGGTGTGAGTTTGAAAGGGAAAGAGGGAGGTCTGTCCGCACATAAAGTCTGATTTGAGAGGCTGAAATACCCTAAAGTTGATTTGAGGTACGATGAGAAGTCTTTAATAGCCCAACTTCAGCTTATTTACAGGAACTCAATGAGAATGACGAGGTCTCTACTTAAACACACATATTCGGTGCCTTAAGAAGTATGCAGACCCTTAACTAAAGCTCACCACTGCATTAGGAAATGTATCTGAACTTATAGATTGAATTCTGATATATTTATTTTTTTCTCTCTTTTGCAATTGCACAGACATTAAGTTCTTCCAATTTAATTGACAGAATGTTGCTTCACATTTTTTCCCAAAATTGTTTTATATTAATTGATAACATTTTATTTTAAAGTGTATTTTACACATGGTACATGTAATTACTATAGTAATATCTATAAATTATGCATAATTATATGCAAGTAACCCTAAACCAAAACCTAACCCTAAAGTAAGTACTGTACATATAGTTGATTATTATTACAGTCATTAAATGTATAATTACACAAGGACACATTAAAATAGTGCAACTTATTAATTTCATGTTATCAAGTCCTTGACATCCTGAAATTCTGAACAATGTTTCAGATGACATTATTATTTATTTTCATTTTTTTTTATACTAATTTACAAACCCTCCAATGGCTTATTTAATATTTTTTCTGGATATTTTATAACAATAAAGTCATTTCTTTGATCAGATTGGTTGACGCAATCTAACCATTTTAACTCTTGATTTGAACAGCCACATAATTGTTTCAGGGTGATTGATGGCATATGGCTAAAAATAGTAAAAAACAATAAAAAAATTATCCAAACTAAACTTCATATCAACAAAAAGTCCTTTTTATCAGAACAACTATTTTCAGATGACTACAGTTTTATTGATGTTTATGTATATATATATATATATATATGGACATAATAAATGTGGTCATCATCTACCAGGCAAACTTAAGTATCCCTATTTTTTAATAAATCCTTAAATAAATTAATTTCTCACTGTTTGTGGACATTGCTTGCATTCCCTTCCAAAAAAAAAAAGGTGTAACAATTAATAATGGAATGTTGAAGAAAAGTTTGACAATTTTCTTAAATGGTTTGTGCTTCTAACTAAACTATTACAGGGAAATGTAGTGTTTGGTAAAGTCAGATTTAGTCAAGGATCTGCATGTGTTCGCAGGGCACTGTACGTCCTCATTAATAACCGCAGTGAACCCAAACGCTTCAGCCAGCGCCGCTTGCGTCCTTCAGAAACACGTTTAGTGAAGTCTCTCACTTTTCAATGTGTCAGTCTGGAGCTGTTCTCTTCCACTGCATGTGCCTTGTTTCCCCTAAACCCATTCTGTCGTGTTGTTGCCGTTTAACATTGCCATCGATGCTTTTAGCGTACCGTAAATGTCATTTAAGTTTCCTTTTTATTAACTTTGACCAGTTGTCGTTCATATGCAGCGTTTAGGTTGGTACGAATATACTAATGCACTGTTTTTGATCAGCGCTGTAGCATAACCCACAAATCTGCTTGATGTTCACGGCAGCTACAATACTGACGGCGCATGTGTAGATTTACATAGAGGCGCTTCATTATTAGGTTGGAGGAATCAGCCAATCGTCTGACAACACTGTCGTTTACATGTTTTTTCTTTTGTTTTTCCGCAGGTGCTGCTGTTTCTTCAAGAGGAAGAGGAAGAAGAACACGCCACGGCACAAATGAACCTCCGGCCTCGCGGCGCAGTCTGTTCCTTTTGGTTGTTTTTAGAGCGTTCAAATAAAGAAATTTTACAAGACGACAACAGCCGAGCCCTCCAAACGAGTTGGGGAGCGATGTATGAAAACCAGGAGGCACGCACACGCTGTCTCTGTGGGGATTGTTTTTTTTTTTGTTTCTTCCACTCCGTCTTGATTTAGGCAGCGACGGGCCTCGTCCTCGGACTGCCTCTAGGATCTTCACACAAAGCTAAGGATCTCAAAGCACTGGAACAGCACTGCACTTCATTTGCTGTTTTGCTTCTTTTCTCGTTCTCCTCGTCGGCGGTGGACGTTCGTCTCTGAATGTGTCTCTTCCTCCACGACCGGTGCGATATACAGGGAGAGAGACAAATTCGCCCACGCTGGACCTTTTTCATCCCTCTTAGCACCTCGAGACGAGACGGTGGCTTTTTATTTTCAACTTAACCCCTATTTAAATGTTCGTTTGTGTCTTTCGGTGGCTGATTGTTGGTTCTCGCAATGCCAGAAAGTGGTCGAAGCCTTAGAATATGACTAGCGGATTTCTTCGTCGCATCTGTCGGATTGAAGCGCAAAACAAATAACTGTTGTAATGATGCTAGCCGGCCTTTACACGTAAAACTTTGTGAAAGTGTGACGTAAGCAGCTGTTTCCAGTGGCGCTCGTCGTTTCACTGACTAGTATTTAAGCTGCTTGTTCTAAAGCACTCGTCCCACTTCAACCCACCAGCCAGTCATGCTGCTTTCCTCTCCTCTTACTACGATATCGTGTCGCTTTGACGTACAGCTGGCTGCTTTTCTATCGGCTGAGGTGGCCGGTAAGACTTTTCCCTCTGCGCTTTTGTATCTCTCTGTCCATATAGTCACTTATTATTCCCTCGACCAGTTCCCGATCGATGTTTTCTTTTTTTATGCCTGATAAAAACCTGCTAATTATTCAGGATGACAATAACCATTTCATGTGCCAGAGTGGCTTGTGGGGCCTCAACGTGTTCATAGTAATCCGTAAATAATGCGATTTAAGTCCGTTCGGCAGCCTTTTAGTAGGCGTAACCTGGGAGGATGCAGAATTACGCTCCAAAACATCTCGATTTAATGCCTTAACACTGTTCGGCAGGGTCCACTCTGTGATGAGACGTGATAATTCCTCCCATGCCTTCATACTGACCTGAAACATGTCTCAATCCCTTTCTGGAGGGGGTTCGAGTCACCAAATCCAATTATGTGGCAGAAAACGTGAGCAAAAGTGGCCCGTTCTGTAAATTCTGACTGGTTTGTTATAGTGGCCATACGCGATTTGAGACGGGGCAGCCCTTGACCTCTTGCATGGATGAGGCGGTCCTTTTCCAAACGCAATCCTTAAAACAGGAATTACGTCAAATTGGGTTATATATGAAATAATTACAGTAGTTCTGTTCTCGTCGTCGTCTTTTTTTTTT
The DNA here is from genome assembly GCF_051911475.1 of Siphateles boraxobius. Lineage (NCBI taxonomy): Eukaryota > Metazoa > Chordata > Actinopteri > Cypriniformes > Leuciscidae > Siphateles > Siphateles boraxobius. The sequence continues at coordinate 4,540,911 of NW_027509119.1, read as the reverse complement.
TTTTTTTACTCTTCGGAAAATCGCTAATCTCAGTCGTGATGTTGCCTTGCTCATTTTATTGTTTTTTTTTTTTGTTCGGTCACCATTCACCTATTTCACAGCATTAAATCCGTGTTTTTATTTCGTGATCTTTCTAATGTATAGTAAATGTGAATTAATGTAAGAGAAATTATATACAGTGACTATTATTTTATTTTATTTTGATCACCGTACAAAACGTTGAGAGAGAAGCCATAGGAGTGTGTGACTGCACTAGAGTTTCGCTGGGCCCTTGTTTACTGAATCCTACTGACCTCTGAACTCATCTTTCATAAGGAACGGGGGTAAACTGGGCCGCTTGAAGAATCTACCGGGCCCGTTTTGTGTTTTGGGGGTCCTTTTCGGGGGCCTACTGGTGGATGCCGTGCTTCGAATGTTCCTATAAAGCTGTGGATCGATAGATAGGACCGTGTTGGACCAAATAGATCCGCAAATGGCCACAGATTCTTTATTAGCATGTTTCCACCATTCAACTCATCAGTTATCCAGCCATGTAAATAGTAACTCGGTGAGCTCTCACTTGACCCTTTCACTTTCAGGAACGATTTCCACGATCAAGGAACGGGAGTTGCGTTCAAATATGCCGGTTATAGGGACTAATGCGTGTGTGTTTCCGATGTGACGGTTATTTAATAGATTTTCCTTGTGCTTAATCCACTGTGATGCGAGTCACTTTGGGTCTAAATTATTCTGTGAAAAGTACTTGAATGATACTCTTGGAAATCCGCGTCGGGGCGTGACTCTTTATTTAACGTTCTTCTCTTAACGATATGTATTACGTGCCTCGCTAGAGTTGGAAAATGATTTCGTATTTCTGGATGTGCACTGCTTGCTATCGCCAGGTGCTTCGGCCTCGAAGAAGTGTGTTTTTTTTTAGTTTTGTTTTTGCAGGATTTAACTCCTTTAACCCCTTAATTGACGTCCAAAGGCCTTGGCTTGTTGCAAGCCACTCCGGAATCGTTTTACGGATATAAGCAGAATGTGAAATTGTTGGATTTATGGATGAGGAAGCTAGTCCTGCATGTCCAGATGTGCAGAATATTTTTGTTTTTTGTTTTGTTTTTAAGGCACCATCTGCAGGTTGAAAAAGACACTACATTAGACACTGAAATCATGCCCTCATATGCTATTTGAAGTAGAGCTGACGTTATTCCTCATTACTGGGATCTTGGTTAATGCGATCGTAATGACTACTGGCTCTCGTCGACTGCAAGGTGATGATTATTCCAAACCATCTTTCAGCTTTAATTTTCCCTTTTTTATTTTATTTTTAGGATATGTTTTTGTACCGTAATAAAGATGGTATCCTGGCATTCTGAGGTTTAAATACACCATTATTGTATGAGAAATATTAGGAAGCATTCCCAGAGGCGTTTGTGTACCATTCCCATTCATTACCTTTGCTTCTGTGTCGCGGTTCTGGTCACTTTAACGTGCTGCAGATGTACATGCGGAGAGGTAAACTAGAGATATTCTCCTAAAGTTGAAGTTAGTGACATTAATGCAGATTTTATGTGCATGGCTTTTGATTCCCGAAAGCAATGGAAACTACTTGTGTAAATGGGGCACTGAAGAACATAGTGGGCATGAAGTTGATACACTGTTATTCTGTGGCTGCATAATGCCTTAAACATGCTACTGTCTGTGCGCTTGGGTTCAAACATTGTGTCTGCTACAGTCATAGCTCTTTTTTTCTATCTCTCTCTCTCTCTCTCTCTGGAAAATGTAATCATTCCCGTCACAAGATTTTAGTTAATGTGGGAACCTGTTGGATTTCTGTTTTTTTTGTTTTTTGTTTTTTAACGACCACTCATTTTTAATGACCTCGGAATGATTATATTACAGGAGTCTGGTAGGAAAGCACTGCAATATTTGACTTCTCTTTTTCACGTTTTTTTTTTTTGTAGTGTTTCTTTCAGTAAGGATGTTTCTGTACTTCAAACATTAAAAACTAAATTGTACAGTAATGCAAGAGTCATTCTCTTGTTCGGGTCATACTTACAAAGATACTTTAAATTTCATTGTATTATGAATTTATTGTGTTGAAATATGAATGTTACTTAAATGTACTTCGATGATTTTACTTTCCAAGGGCTTCAACTGTGATGGACCCATTTCTTTATCTCTCTCTCTCTCTCTCTCTCTCTCTCTCTCTCTCTCTCTCTCTCTCTCAAATATATTTTGTTTTTAAGTTGCAGAAAGATTAAGATCTTAATCTTATTTAAAATGCCTATTTTCCTGAGGAGTCGTATAAAATTCCATACATAACCTTTCAAATTAAATTTTTATTCCCTCCACTCTTAAAGGGAAACTCAAGTTTGCACCCTTTTTTATGTAAAATAAAAGAAAATGTCTCTTAACCTCTGAGTGAGTCCGTCTGTCTTTTCTAGAGCTACTTTTTGTCTTAACTGAAGAGTTCACACACACACACAGAAAAATACCATTACAGCTTTATTAGAGTACCACCAGTTTATTAACATAACAGCTACAGATAAATATACTGCATATAAGCTATATAATTGCTCTTTTTATATATAAAATAATTACATGCATCAATTGTAGGAAATGTTTGTCAGAATGTTTTTAGAGGGAATGCATTGACGTCACTTTCCCGCCGGACTGAGTGGCAGAAGAGCAGCTGCGTGACCGGATTTAATAGGGGAAACTGCGAAAACGCAAGTAAAACAAACGATTATCAGTTTAAACTAAAGATTGGACTCAATACGGTGTTCCTTACAACTTACTAAAGATCCAGTGATCCATGGATATTGACATGCAGCCAGGAATCGTGTTTCCTGGCATTTATTTGTGCCTGATTTTGACACCGGGGAAATACATACAGCAAATTTGCCTGTGAACGCTTTATATAAATACAATATAGGCAGGTCTAAATCCAGGTTATAACTTATCAATGTTATATGTATCATCATATCGTCTAGACTTAAAACTTGTATAGTTTTTTTGTCAGTGTTTATTTAAAAATGTCAAATTATACAGAATATACAGTGGTAAATATTTGATTGATGAGTTGTCACTGCAATACATAACAATACAATATATAGAGAATGATTTTACCACTAAATTCAGCATATTGCCTGGAGTCCAGTTGTTTCTATGAATTGCAGCGATCTATTTGCTTCTCTGTTCTGTAGCTTTAGGTAGTCTGTAAAAATATACCTCAGATTTCTTGTCAAATGTAGTTGTACAGTCAATCGCTAAGCTCGTTCCTGTTTTAGATGTATTTTTTGTGTTTTTCACGGCATTCACGCTGAAAACCAATGCTGTCGCTCAGTCTTTTTGCCACTCAGTTCGCGTGGCCTCAATCACTCCAGCTGACGGTGACGTCACGCGCATTCTCTCTCTCTCTCTCTCTCTCTCTCTCTCTCTCTCTCTCTCTCTCTCTCTCTCTCTCTCTCTCTCTCTCTCTCTCTCTCTCTCTCTCTCTCTCTCTCTCTCTCTCTCTCTCTCTCTCTCTCTCTTTCTCTCTCTCTCTCTATATATATATATGCATATATGCCTGTTTATAGTACGAGGACACAACGGATTAATTTTGGTCTCCTTTTATTAATTTGTATCCTATCTACTAAGACACTGTTTATAAAATATTGCTCCCAATATTGCAAAAAAAAAGCACCCTTCTAACAAAAGTGAAGGTATGTTGGCTTATACAATTGTGTGTGTGTGTGTGTATATATATATATATATATATATATATATATATATATATATATATATATATATATATACACACACACACACAAACATAAAAATGTTAAATAAGGAAACAACTACCAAATATGTAAGTGAGTTTATATTGTAACTTTCTCATCTTTCTTCATTTTGTTAAAAAAATATGTTCAAGTTATTAATAAAAACTGGCGTTTTTATTTATGTCTGCCATTAATTTGAAGCAGTTGTCTTATCCTGAGACTTTTATGTCACTTCCGGAAGAGTGTTATAAGCTTCCGTTCCGGACGATCTCCATCCTTTTCCTCTCTAGACCGTGTGAATATGGTGTGTATGTTTCACAGTGAATCCTTTTCAATCCGCTCAAATCCGTGTTTTTAGCAACTCTCATTGCGTTTTAAAGCACCGGAATGTTTTGTTAATGTTGTTACGATTCTTATGTACTGAGTATTTTGACTTTCTGCATTTGCTTTATGTAGGATGTTGAATGAAAAAAAAAAAACAGCGTCATCTCCCGCTTCACAACTTTTGAATTTCAGACGTTAAAGTCTGCCAGCGAGAGTTAGACAATATTATGTTGGATTTCATTGATTTAATGTGATAATATAAATGTATGTGATGCTCTTAAACTGCGTGTTTATGGGTAAATGGGAAAAACGCTGTTAAAATCATAACGGGTATTGACGTTAGCAGGGTTGCTAGTTTTTATGAGCTTAAAAAACCGTTCACCCAAAAATGAAAATTCTGTCATTTGCTCTTGTTTTAAACCTGTATGAATTTCTTTCTTCTGTTGAACACAAGATTTTTTGAAAAATGTTTGTAACCAACAATTGTGGGGCTCCATTGACTTTTTTTTTCATACTATGGAGGTCAATGGGTGACAGTGCAACTGTGGTGACAGAATTGTCTTTTTTTGGGTGAAATATCTCTTTAAATGTTATTAATTAATGTGATTACAGATGTTTTTGCAATATTCACATTGTAATCAACAATCTCAGTATTCACACAAGGCAAAAATATCATTATTTTAACAGTGAAATAAGCTGTTTCTGTAAAGATGCTTTAAAACATTTTGTGAATATAAACTTGGAGTGAAATTGAATTGAAAGTACAAAAGTGACCCATGTGACCCTGACTGACCCTAGTGTGTGTTAACAGGGGCGCGTCAGGACCAAGACCGTGAAGAAGGCCGCTCGGGTCGTGATCGAGAAGTACTACACCCGACTCGGCAATGACTTCCACATCAACAAGAGAGTGTGTGAGGAGATCGCCATCATCCCCAGCAAACCTCTGCGCAACAAGATCGCAGGGTGAGTAAAGTCCAGCACTTCCGATGGACGGATACTGACGACATGGTATCAATGCGTATCATGGTAATATTGTGAGATTCTTTAAATTATCTCACATTGCCAGGGAAAAACCCATGCTAGATGGGGATCAACAAAGCTTTTTAAAATCTTTATAAATTTCTTTGCACCTTTTTTTATTATTATTATTATTGACAAATCCAAGCTCACCAACAAACCTGCATTTCTCTTCTTCTTTTTTTAAAGTAGGCATAGTCAAATTCATTATGTCCTAAAATAATATCCTTTAAAGTATGGTTACATTTTGCAGGTTATCAATCGTAAATGTGCCAATAGTTTTTCCAAAGTTGTTCAGTAATGACAGGCCTAAAATAAATAGCCGTGTTGGTGAGTTTGGATAAATCTTGCATCAATCAATATATCAGTTTTAGATTTAATCGTGTCATGTAAAGATAATTAACAATAATTTCAAGCCCTTTTCAGAAATCATAAAATTAATTCTGTGCCATTTGTTTTCAGCATAAATTAACGGTGCATTTTTTTATGTAGTATAAAACAATTGTAATATTAATTTGCAATAAGTTTTATGTAATGCACATGTATAATGTAGGCATATGAGGATGGATGGATTGAAATTGACATATCTATACAATATTTCTATATGATATCTTATAATGGAGATCTTGCTGTGAAATCCAGACGACTGAAACAAAGCCTTGTTTTGTTGTTTGTGCAGATATGTGACCCACCTGATGAAGCGCATCCAGAGGGGTCCCGTCAGGGGCATCTCCATCAAACTGCAGGAGGAGGAGCGAGAGAGACGCGATAACTACGTCCCAGAGGTCAGCGGCGACTCGCTTCACAATAACATTCATCTTTTAAAGAGCGCGATCTCAAACACCCACAATATCTTTTCCTTAATAGCAGCGATTCTGCTCTCTATTAAAGCTTTAACAAGTACGATCACAGAGAACACCCTGACCCAGAGAGAGCAGTCGTCATGTGTAGATATGAAACGGATTCACTAACTTGTCTTTTCACCTTACAATTAGGGCTGAAACAACTAATCGATTATTAAAATGGTTGCCGACTAATTTAGTCATCGATTAGTTGCTAGATAACTTTGATTTGCCGTAAGCGGCTCATTTCGTAAATATTTTAAATCTGCGGTGAACAAAGTGTGGCAGTAATGAGCCAGCGGAGGTTTTACTCACCGAGTACAGCAGGAGAAGTAGCGAATAGCCAATAGCTGGCCTCGTTTTATGTCACGTGCTTCTCGCACAGCCGCTCTGCGTCTTTGCAGCATTCAGCGAGATGGCGGAGGCAGGCGACAGTGGAGAAAGCTCGAGAAAGAAAAAAGCGGAAGATAAAACTAATCGAACGAATTAACCAACAAATATATAAATAAAAGAATGAATAAATAAATAGATGTTCAGCTTCTCATCTGCGGTGATGCGTGTTGCAGTAGCGCCGTCATATCTGGCTATAACATTACATATAGCCTATATAACACGCTCTCACATGTTTATTTTTTTGCATTTTTGGGAGTAAAATTTACATGTGGTTTCAACAACAAGATGCATTTACACTTGTCCAGTTTCGTCTGGAATGAGTCTCGGATCTCCTCCTGAAGCGGTTGGAGCGATCAGATTCACATCCGTCTCGAATGCGTTTCGGAGGGCATTTACACTTAGTAGCATTGTTTTCTCAGATCGGATAGCTATCTGATCGTGAAAAGACCATGTAAACAGCTTTGTTTACTAACTTCGGGACAGTCACACTAGATCTATTTTGATTTGAGCATCCGATTGCGCAATCAGTTCGCTCGCAACATAAGTTTTGGATTAAAATCGCGCTACCAAAGAAATTAAAACGGTGTTTACAAAGTGAAGCACTAAATATAAAGGCAGTTAATAACAGCAGCAGTAAAAGATTGTTTTTTAGTCACTGTAGTCAGTGGTTTTCAGCGAATGCTTGTTCACTAATGCATCATTCTTCCTGTCCTTTTAATCAAGCCTGTACCTCCATTCCCTTCTCTTTTTATAGCATTTGTCTACTATTAAGTTTTAATTGTTATTCAAACGCAATCTACTGCGGCTCTACTACGTTCACACGCTTGTTTTCAGTCTTTCTATATTTAATTTATCAATATATTAAGGTTTAAAATGTAAAAAATAAAGATTATATTAGTAAAACTCAATGTGTGGCTTCTGCACTTTTTAAAGTACACTTTTACACATAAATACCCTGATTTAAGGTTTTATTTAGTTATAATAGACAAACAATCAAATTAAATTTTCTAAACTTATCCGATTAATCGAAAAAAATAATAGTCCGATTAATCGATTATCAAAATAATCGTTAGTTGCAGCCCTACTTACAATAATTCAAATGATCACACAAGTACTGAGATGAGTTTATAGTTCGGATATAAACACTGATGTCTACGGTAGTGATCAAAACAGAGTACATGACCTTTTGAAAGTGACTTGATGCTTCAAATAAAGATTCAATCCAGTGAATTCCTCAAAGAGCTGTTGTTCCTATAAACCGTTAACCCTTTATTTGCTTATGTACTAGTAATATAACTTGTTGCATGATACCAAATATCATAATGATCAACGTTGAGTAAATGGACCTCATTAGTCCCTCATTTCATGTACTTGTTGTTTGTTCTCAGGTCTCTGCTTTGGATCAGGAGATTATCGAGGTTGATCCAGATACAAAGGAAATGCTCAAGGCTTTCGTAAGTTGATTTTACCTTAATTTGTGTAGAGGAGCTGCAAATATTCAATCTGGTAGTTTTACGGTGGTGTAACAGCAATGGTGAAAGTGAATGATGAGAAAGAAATAGCCGTCAGATGTGATGTTGATGTGAAATGTTTTTAGTGTTGAACCGACATTAACCCTTTCTCTCTCTCACTGCAGGACTTCGGTAACCTCCCTAACCTGCAGGTCACCCAGCCGACGATCGGCATGAACTTCAAAACACCCAGAGGAGTCTAGTGTTGTTTAGCACATTAATAAAGACTGCAAGGAAGAACAACCTTGTGTTTGTCATTTGTGATGAGTTCTCATCATCATATTCATCCTGCAGATCGGGCCTGTTATAATACAACGCAGTAAATCCCTGCTGAAGCAAGTTAGTGTAACGGCACAGTCTAGAAACAATACAACTGAATGTGATTTAAAAATGATACACGGTTACTGAATAATACTGATGTTTTAGCAATACATGAAAACCAGCTTTCCCAATGGAAAAATTAAGTTGTAAAAATGTAAATTTCTGGCATAAATGGAAATGACCGAAATATAAATTTTTACAACTTAATTTTTCAATTGGGAAAGCTGGTTGTCATGTATTGCTAAAAGTTTAGTATTTTTTAAGTGTATTATTTTTAAACTCTTCCCCAGTGCCAGCAATTTTGCTGAACTGAACATGCAATATACCAAAAGAATAAATGGCTGGGAAAAAAAAAAAACATTTTATTCTAGCTTCACTATTCTATCACTTGAATGTGGGTATGTATCTTTCTTTTCTTTTTTTAAGCCAAATTTTAATTAAAACCTGAGGAAATTGTTTTTGTCAAAGACTGTCTGGATCTGATTCACAATGATAATCAAAACACGGATGGAGTAGATCGAGTCCATCAACTCCCCAAAGCTTCAGTCCTATAGCTCGTCCTGGGTCTACTAACCTTACACAATTTTAATTTAAATGCTGTTAAATGTTAGACGATCACATCCGCTTACATGTGTGTAAGCAATGCTTATATATCGCTTGAATCTGGATATTCTGCACTCTTTGCGTAATAGCGCCCTCTACCGTCTAACAGTGAAAATACTGATTGCCCAAAAAATCAAAATGGCAGGGAAAGAGTTAAAAGCCCTTTCAGTAATCGTGTCATACAGGAAAATGAAAGCAGATTTTAAAAAAATGTAAAGAGGATGCATATCAATAAACAGTCAAAAGCAGTGTTTTTAGAATATTTTTTTTAAAAAGCCACAAGAGTATTTCTAGAGACAGCGAGAAGATCTTTGTACAGAAATAAGCAACAACAGAATTCTGCATATGCAACACAGTAAAACCTGCCGCTCAAATATTATTCCAGAGGCAAAAGAACAAATAAGACCAGCTGCCTATGCTAAACTATGACACTACATTACACAAATAGAGCTTTATATTCAAAACACAGGATATGTAAAAGGTTTTTTTTCTTGAAATTGTTGAAAAAGTGCAATAAAGGTTTGACTGTCTACAACTTGATCGGTTAACCCAAATAGGTCGTATCGTTTTTACCAAGGTATTTAACATGTTCCTAAAGTTACCCGGAATTTCTTACAGTCCGAACGACATTCAAGAAAATGTTTGAGGAGACATTAACGTCATAAAACAAAATTATGATTGCTGTTACATATTTTCTTTGGGTAAAAGTACAGAACAAAACCATATCCAGCAGGGTAGGAACAGTTTGGGGGGGGGTTTGCCTCGCAGGTTGAGATTTTATACAAGTTCTTCATATGAAGCGAATACAAGAAATATAATGCCAAATAAAAGATGAGCACTGAGAGTTCTGCATAAAAGTCTTGTTGCATTTGCACTTTGTTGCATCAAGTGCCAAGAATGTGGCCTGTAAAATCTCACAGTGAACGTCATTCATTGAGTTTGTGTAAACTCTGATAAGAGAATTCAGACCAATGCAGCAAGAGGAAATAAACCACATAAAGCACTTTTAAATGTACCAAATTCATTCATTTTTCAGTTACATGTGTAGAACCTGAAGTGTTTGACTTTCAGCACCAAGTCCAGCATGTGTGATGGAGGTCCACATAGTCGTATTGACAGTTCAGCATTACAGAATAAATATCACAGTGTTGTGTGATAAAACATTTCCCAGTTGAAACTGATTTCTGCCATTCCATACAAATTTAATAAGGCATATCTGAAGGGAACTCCCATTTAAAACAGGCAAAATGTTGAAGGGGAAGTGACATTGCAGACTGCAAAAATCCATTCTAATTGCAAAATTAAAAAGCAGCGTGTCTCTGACTTAACGGAAACTGTCACGAGAGGTCAAAAACTTTACTGTGGTGACAACATGAGTCCATATTAAACATATATACAAACTGATAAGTGTATATGCATATAAAACAATACAAAACATGTTTAAGAAAATAATAAGACATGGCACATTATATGACATACAAAAGAGAGAGAGACGTCAATCAAAATGCTTAATACAAAATGCCTTGCAGAAATAAAAATGACGTTGTCCAACGTTCACCTCACTGGAACGCGGGCAATATATATATAGATACAAAAACATACAAAAAAAGACACAAATGAAACACTGTAAAGTGTGCCTTACAAGCACCAACACGTACACCAGCATAATTGTAGCTTTCCTTTTTTTCGTAGGATAATAAAATGGTGTCTTTTTAAACAGTCTCCACTAAAATAAAAGGAAAATTTTACGTAGGATGCCGAGAGAAAAATCGCAATATTCTCGTTGAAGTAACCACATGTCCTTTCTCCGAATGTCCACAGTCCTCGTTTGATGGGTTTCTCCGTCCTGAGAGTAAGCAAGGTATCCCAAACGTTATTGTTTTTTCCCTATCTCACTCTCCTTCTCTCTCCGTTTAGCGAATGATTGAGAACTCCTCCGTGCTGAACGTCCTCCCCGTGGAGGGGAAGGTCTAGTGTTATTGTGAGGATTGTGCTCAGGCTGTCGTGATGGCGTTTAGGTCCTTCATTAAGCCCTCCAGATGGGCCATTTCCTCCGTCAACTCGTCCGTCTCGTAATTCTGAAGGAGATGAAGAAGGTTACTGCGGGGGGGGGTGGGTTTTGGGTGAGCTGGGGTTTGAGGGAATTGGGTTTTATAGGGGAAGGTCAATGGTACTGCAGAAGAAAAGCAGGAAATCAAATAGCACAGTTACATGCGTGGTAATGGATGAAGGGGTATGGTAGTATGGTGCATTATATCATTCAGCATTCATTTATACAAGCAAAATTTCCAAAATTAATTGTAATGAGCAGACAATAAATACAGCCGTTAAAAGGGGAAAGCAGGTAAAGGTTTGAGAGAAAAGGAAGAAAAAAAACATGTTAAAATGTTATCATTATATTGTACATTTAAATATATATTTGATATGTAACAGTATCCATAGAACATTGTAGTATGTACTATAGTACATGATTTGTTTTTTTAGATTTCTTGTAGCTCAAAGAGTAGAGTGTGGCGCTAGAAACTCCTAGGCCATATGCATAATGATGAAATGTATACTTTGAACGCATTGCAAAATGTAGCAAGTAAGTCATTTCTACTATGCAATACATTGTCATGTCCCTATCATAAAAAATTGGATAAAACGCTTTTTTTGGAGCAGATGGCTAACTTTAACTCTTAATTTCTAATCTTTTAGACAAATTTTATTGCCGCTGTATAAATAATCAAACTGTATTTATTTTGGTTTAAACCCCCAGGCTTGACCAGAAATTATTATAACACAAGCATATTCAAAAGTAACAGAAATGACTCGTGTAGATGGATTTGTTGGATTAAAAAAAAAAAACTAAAAAAACACATGGACGTTTGTACAGTGAGTGATATTCCAGATGTTTTCTAACCTCTGTAGTACAGAGCATTATAGAAACAAAAGTACTCACACTCCCTGCATCTTCATGAAGTCTGATGCCTTCCAACCCATCCGGTGCACTTGGAACGATGACAGGCATAGGAGTTCTCGTCCTTCCCAATGTACCGATAGAGGCTGTTTTAACTGAGTGAGGCCCTGAAACAATCGCACAAGTCAGTGTCTGTCTTTCTCCTTTTTAACCATGAAACTTTTTACTATATACTATACATAATAAAGATGCACAAATTGCATTTATTTTAGAGCATTTGGAGTGTGACAACTATTGGAACTGTACAAGGTACTGGAATAAATTAGTTTTCCGTTTAAAAGACAGAACCTTTTCCATCAGTATTGGTAATTTACCTTCCTATTCAGCAACTCTAAACTGTGGCGTCCCACAAGGTTCTATTTTAGGTCCTATTATATTCACACTGTATACGTTTAGGCTCACTTAGTATGTAACAACTATTGCTACTGGGAACTGTAAAGGGTACTGGCATAAATTAGTTTTCTATTCAAAAGACAGAACCTTTTCCATCAGTATTGGGAATTTGCCCATTTATTTAGCAACACTAAAATATGGCGTCCCACAAGGTTCTATTCTAGGTCCTATTATATTCACACTGTATACAGTTAGGCTCATTTGGAGTGTGACAACTATTGGTATTTGCAACAGTACAAGGTAATGGCATAAATTAGTTTTCTATTTAAAGACAGAACTTTTCCATCAGTATTGGGAATTTGCCTTCCTATTCAGCAACTCTAAACTGTGGCGTCCCACAAGGTTCTATTCAAGGTCCTATTATATTCTCACGTTATATGTTTAGGCTCAATATTCCACAAACATTACTTATGCTACACATGCTCTCATTTTATAGCTTGGGATAGGGTAAATCTTGGTAATAGATAACCTTTCATTTCAATGAATGTGCCTGACTATGTTAAACGTCTTTTATATGTTAAATGCTATTATTTTAGACACTGCAGATTGGATCACCCAAGATAGATGTGCAAATCTGGTGTAGAAAGGGTAGTTACCTGTCTGAGACAGCAATGGAGTGCTAGGCAATGCTGCAGAGTCATACATGGGGTGAGCTGGGACGGCCGGCACTGCAAAACTCTTGAGTGGGTGTGTGGGACGAACGTGTGCTGTGGGCGTAGCGAAAGCTGGCTCCTCCTCAGTGACTGAGCTGTGGTAGCTAATGTCTGTCTCGGAAAGGTCAGTGGTACAGGAGGGCTGCCCAGACGGAGGGAGTAGATCGGCACTAGGAGTGTTCCTTACAGACTCTGTAATTACAACGGCACCTGGGTCAGCACATGTGAGGTTTTGCACGTGAGCAACCTTAAAGACTGAAATCATTAAAAAGCCTGCTTATAGTCAACATGAATCCGCAACAAATTTAACGTATTTCTGAGTGAAACAGGAAGTGAAAAGGGAAAAGGGGCCTTTCCTTAGTGGACTAAATGATTTAAGTATGGTATGCGTCACCAGAAAGAATTCTGCCATTTGACCAGGAGATAAGAGTTTTGAAATTTTGATTAGATGAATAGTACTCAAGATCAATAACATGCATTTAGAAAACAGATCAGAATCTTCATTCCATGTAGACTTCAAGAAAGTAGATAGGGTAACTTTTAATTTCATGTAGCTTTGAAATTGATCAACCATCTAGAACAGCTTGAACCAGTAAATGACCCACTTAAACCAGCCAAAACCATGTGATACCAACTACCACTTTAAGTTGGTTTCAGCTGGAGGGAATATGAGAAGTGATACAAATGTTATGAAGCTTTTACTTGTCTAAAGCAAGTGCTGAAGAATGAGGTATGTTCACACAGAGAGATAAAGAGGAAAGTAAAGAGATGTGGAAAGTTTCACTACAATCCCTTGTTCACCAACCAAGTATACCTCCATTTTGAGAGGAAAGAAGAACATATTCCAGCTTCATATGGAGTGACTCAACGTGGACTTAGGGCCTTAACAAAAGCCCAGTAATGCACTCTCACCTGTGGACTCTGCCCTGTCTAGATGAGAGATGGGGGTGGCGATGGACCGTGTGCTGCTCTGGTGGTGGAGATAGCTGCGTGTCGGCGAGGCCAGGCTCCCCAAGTGATAATGATGGTGATGGTTATCAAGGGAATGGATGGGGTGAGCACTAATCACAGCTGCGAACGGACACATAATAGAGCGCCATGGTTTAGACCTCGCACACAAGGCTATGAGATTATGGAGAGCATGGTGCATCTATAACATCTGCTCATGCAAACAAAGAACTACAGAGACCGAAAGACATGCTATGTTGCTAGGTTAAAGAATTAATGTAAGACTATAAACATACTCTAGACAAATGCAGACGCAAATGTTCTGTGGTGCTAGGAAACCTCTGTACTCAAAGGGGTGATATTAACTGTTTTTATTAAGGTAGTTAACTATAAACATGTAGAAAGTTAAAATAACTTTAATTTGGTGAGCAATAAACTGTTACTCGGCCATCATAGCATTTGACCTGAACATTCTGATGCATTTTGAAATGCAACAACAGCTAAAGACATTTCCATCCATGTACTTGAGTAGAGTATGTTTTTTGGCCTACAACTACAATAATGAACTCTGGGAACCTTGTTGGAGGACTATATGTTATTCTAAAGAGCATAAACGGTTTAATATCCTAACTGAAAGAAAAGGGGTCCGGTCCCTGGTTCAGGATAATACACTTACGCTGAGGGGGTTGTGCATCAAAGGGCATCATCATTTTAGGTCTCATTCCCCGACGGCCTGCCAGTGTAGACATGCTGTCCTCTGATTCATGGCCTGCAAATCAGACAGTGACCAGCTAATCAGATTGAGACAGGCACCCAATACAAGAGACCTGTGAAGACTACCAGCTGACTTCCTAGAGTAAGTTGCTAAGATTATGTGGTGTTTTCACTAATGCAGTGAGATTCTATTGTTTGTCCATTAGAGGGCAGTGTAAACACGCACATCAGAGAGCTGTAGGAGTAGGCAGAAGCAGATGGATATCACCATTCACGAAAACAAAAGAAACAAGGCTGCACGTTTTTTAAATTTTAAGCAAGGAACATGCCAATCTCAAGCAATAATGACAAATAGAAGACATGACATTGAAGCATCCATCAGAAGCAGCAGCCGGAATGATGTCATGGATGATGCAGCAGGTGAAGGTGGTTTAAAGACCCCATGAAATTGTTAGACATTTCTTTACTAAGTTGGGTCTTTTTTTTTAATTGCCAATATCCTTAAGTTTACATAATAGCGTGGCAAAACAATGATTTGCAACTTGGTGTTGAAGGGTGGGGGCGGGGGGTTTGGGGTTGGCTTTCCATTTTCCCAGAAGAGCAATACTATAAATACGACAAAAATATCTAGGAGTTTACTAGTATAGACCTTATGTAGCCCCGCCCCACAGTGTTCAGTCTTCCGGTTTGTATTTCCACAGCATGAAGGTAAGATCTTACAGATTTATGAATGAACCGCTCGGATGGCATTTGTTATGATAAGTAAATCATAAGTAAATCCACTTTACCAGCTAATTACTCTTCGGTAGCAAAGCCCTAGAAATATACAGAGCTACCGCAAAAACGAAAGTTCAAGCACAACATTTTAAACATGGCTGCAAGCTTATTTCTCCAGGATATAAGGTCTATATAGATGGCCTTAACAGACCAAACTTTTCGATTTCATGGGGTCTTTAAATCACAGTTCTTACCACGGTACGAGTTACGTCTCTGGAGCATAGGATCCATAGAGCCGTCCACCGGGGTGATGTCTTGGGAGGATCGAGGGATTGGTGTGTCGGTCATTACTGGATTGGTTTCGGGCGATTTGTCAATAGGTTTTAGCTCCAAACGTTCGTGGTGGATCCAGAGGTCTGGTGGCTTCAGATCTTTGGAGTTGCCCTTATACTTGTGGGATCCATTGGCGGACTTGCAGGCTGCACGTTTCCTGGAGATCATATCAAAGAGTTTGAGGGAAGGTTGTGGCAAACACATTTACCCTTACGCCAGGACTGAGGATTAGGACTGCTCATCATCAGGAGATCTGAACTTGAACTTTGTGAGGAACTTACTTCTTCTGCTGTGTTGTGGTACGGCGTGTACACAGGAAGGCGCCAACCACCACCACAATGATGGTAAATGCTCCCACTGACACAATGATGACAATAACCAGGATGTGGTTATCACCAGTGCCAGACATGTCTGGTTTCCCTGAAACATGGAAAATCTGTGGTTACAACGTTATAAGGAAAGGAACATTTATCAAGGCAAACTGTTGGTTTTTCAAATTCTAGCCTGAAAGTTTTTAAACCCTTGAATATATAGGCAAGAATGGCCTGACAGACAGAAACAGAGAGAGAGTTGGTTGAGTACTGCTATGTGGCTGCTAGGGCATTGGTAAGCTATTGCTAAGTTTTTACAAGAGTGACAAAATGTATTTGATATGGTATTACTAGGTGGTTCCAAGAAACTGCTAAGGTGTTGCTAAGTGGTTGCTAGGTTGTTATGAAGGTGTTGCTAGGCTGTTAAAATTATTGTTAGGGACTAGTGGGGCACTGCGAAGTGCGAAGCAAAGTGTTTTCTAGGTGATTAATATACTGTTGATGAGAATTGCTAGGGTGTTACTAAGGTTGTTGTGGGTGGTTATTAAAGACTAAGGGGTGGTTCCTGTGCCATTGCTAAACTGTTATAAATGGTGTTAATATGTTAATAGGGCATTGCTTGGTGGTAGCTAGGTTGTTATTAAGGTGTTACTAGGTTGTTGGAGTTGTTGTTAGGGACTACGGGGTGGTTGCTATGGAAATTGTAAAGCTGTTGATATGCGTTTCTGGGGTGATAAGGACTATTGGGTGGTAGTTATGGTATTGTTAAGTAATTAGTAGGAGACTGCTAAGCCAGGCGTTTTCTGGGTTATTAATATATTGTTGATGAGCTTTGCTAGGTGGTTGCATGGCTTTGCTAGGGTGTTACTAATTGTTATTAAGGTGTTGCTAGGTTGTTGTGGGTGGTTGCTTAAGACTAAGGGGTGGTTCCTATGGCATTGCTATGCTGTTGCAAGGTCTTTGCTATGGTGTTAATGTGTTGTTGATAGGGCAGTGTTAGCTAGGTTGTTATTAAGCTGTTACTAGGTTGTTAAGGTGGTTCTGGAGACTACCAAGTGGTCGCTAGTGTGTTAGCATATTCTATGTTAGTATGTTGTTAATTGGGCATTACGATGGTAGCTAGATTGTTATTAAGTTGTTGCTACGTTGTTGGGGGCAACTGAGTGGTCGCTAGTGTGTTAGTATGTTGTTGATAGGCCATTGCAAGATGCTGCTATGGTGTTCCTATGTGGTTGCTACCTTGTTATGAAGGTGTTGCTAGGTACTGGGTTGGTTGCTAGGGCCTACCGGGAGGTGTCTATGGCATTTGCTTGATGATTGGTGGGGCAATGCTAAGCTGGAGATAGGTGTTTTCTGAGTATTGGTAGGTTGGTACAAGGCGCTGCTAGGGTGTTAATATGTTGTTGATAAGGTGTTGCTAGATGACTGCAAGATCCCGCTAGGGTGTTGCTAGGTCAGTATTAAGGTGTTGCTAGGTAGTTTTGGGTGGTTGCTAGGGACTGGATGGGGTTTGCTATGGCATTACCATACTGTTGCAAGGTGTTTATATGTTGTTGATAAAGTGGTTGAAAGGCACTCCTAAGATGTTATTAGTGTGTTAATAAAGGGTTGCTCGGTTGTTATTAAGGTGTTGCTAGGTTGTTGTGGGTGGTTGCTAGGGACTACTAGGCAGGTGTTATGGCATTGTTAAGTGGTTGCCAGGTGTTTAATTGGATGTTAATAATGTTGCTAGGGTGTTGCAAAAGCGTTGTTAAGGGACTAGTGGGTGGTTGTTATAGTATTACTAGGTGATACTAAGTATAGCACAAAGGCGTGTTCTTGATTGTTGCTATGCTACAGCATTGGTAAGCAATTGCTAGGTTACTTCTAGAGTGTGTTTTCAGAAACATAAAAAAAAAATCGAAATTACCGACTGGTCCAAAGCCTTGGTCTGGTGTTGAGGGCCTTCCTTGTTTCACTGGTCCTGAAGCTACAAGAGGTCAAATAAGAAGAATTTGCAAGTGGCACAAGAATCTACAGCTCTTGTGTAAAGTTCACATCAAGATTTGTTTCATTCATTGGTAAAATAACATGCAGTTTAAAAAGATAAACCACCAGCTGTACTTCTGAGAAGAACATGACGATCATCTTTTGAGAAAAACTTGCTTGGAGAAAGACTGTTAGTAGTATGAAGGTGTAGCCACATGCATCCTACTGATAAAACTCTTAGAAAACGGCAGTCAGGCAAGCAAATAAGATTTTTTCCAGCTATACACCAACTGGATCTTTCCGTGACTGCTGTTGAATTTCAGTGTAAATGGAAAACATGCTGCTCACTTCTATTTGAGGACATTAGTGGAATAAGAGAAGAGAGAGCAATTACCTTGGTCATTAGCCATTTTGTCAGAGGGCTCGGCTAGCATGGCAAAGCAGGAGAAGAGATCAAGTTAGAGGGAGAGAGGGGTGCAGTCAGAGCTAAGCATGAAAGATCAGTGATGTCAGGGTAAACGCAAAGGGTTAAGCTTGAGATTAGGTAAAAAAAATAGCGTATATGTTAACTCTTTCCACGCCAATGACGTAAATTTCCGGCTTTCCATGTTTTTTATTTTTCATTGATAGGGGGCGCTATTACGCATCTTCTGAAAGAGTACTGAATCTCCTTATCAAATTACATGCAAAGAAGATGCAGAAACAAGCGATAGCATATGTAAGCAGATGCATATGTAAAATAACGCGATAATCAACATTAAACAGCGTATAAATCAAAACTGCCTAATGTTACTGAATGAAATGTCGACCCAGGACGAGCTACATGACTTTGAAGCTTTAGGATGTTGATGGACTCGATCAACTCCATCTGTCTACATTTGACAAACACACAATTTTCTCAGCTTTTTGCTCAAAATGTTGCTTTTCTATGAAATTGACCCCAATGTTGATTAAAAAGAAATGCATTAAGCTAAAATAAAACAGGTTTTTTGTTTAAAAAAAGTTTCCAAAAAATTCTGGCGGGAAAAGAATTAGCATAATTTAGCAACCAAACCCTGCAGGAAAGAACAGCATGCTAGTTGGTCTCTTCTGGTAGATAATGGACATCTTGATGGTTAGGCCACATATGAAGCCTGGCGGTTACACCAGTATCCCATCGTATCTTAGGATTCATATCCCTACATATGCTGGTCTTTTCATCAGGCAGCAGTGATTGTTCTCATTCATATGATGAAAGCTGTTTCCGTGAATCAGCTGGTTTACCTTTGGGAGTGCGAAACTGGACAGCTTCAGACATGGGACCCATCCCCTTGGAGTTACGCGCCTGGATCTTGAAGTAGTAGGTGGTATCAAGGGTCAGCTCCTGAATTTGATGGGTTAGCCTGTTTCCCACTACTGGTTCAATGACCCAATCATGAACCTCTGCATTCACATCAGTGCTGTAATAAATGATGTAACCTGGGAAGGCAGAGAAAGTGATACAGAGGCACGTTGTAGATGATTATATGTGGTTGTCACAAAACACCTGTTTTTATTCCACTTACTTCCATTTACGGGATGCAAATGCAGGCGAGAAACGCAAGCTCACACACATTTCGCTGCGTTCTCGAGTTTAAAGTTGAATATTGTATCATGTGAAAACGTGTGACCAATAAAAGACTGATACGTCACACAGTGACCTCTTTAAATCTGCAGGATTGCAGTAAAGTGGAGAAGATTGCATATTTTTAAAATTTTGATGTATTATATGTAGAATAATGGTATCAAAAGAGACACTGCGGTCAAAAGAGACACTTGTGCGTGTTCAAAGTCTAGTGTGACCATGGTTTAAGGCAAAATAAAATGTCACTGTCTATAACCGGTGCTAAATCTTTAATAACATTGTCACCTGTGATCTTGCCATTGGCTTCTGAAGGCGGCTGCCAGTTGACGATGATGGTTCGTGGTCGTCCCTCTTTGCTCACTACAGTCACATCTTTAGGTGCAGAACTTGGTACTGGGGAGAAAGGTAAAAAGATTCAAGACTACAAATAGAGAAATTCCCTCACACTCGATGTTAATTTCAAAGTTTAATGCTCATTAAGTGCGTTTACATGCACAACAAAACAGCCAAAAATCACCTTATTGTTATTACTTTTTACTTGATGGGTAATTAAACTGAATCTTCTCTTGAAAATGGCATGCAAGTTTGAACGCAAAGAGTTCATTTCTAAAGCCCAAAATATACTTATAGGCCTCAAAGGGATAGTTCACCCAAAAATGAAAATTCTGTCATTAATTACTCGCACTCATGCCGTTCCAAACCCGTAAGACTTTCGTTCATCTTCGGAACACAAATGAAGATCTTTTTGATGAAATCTGAGAGCTTTCCGTCCCCCCATTGACAGTTTACGCAACTACCACTTTGACTCTTCAAAAAGTTCATAAAGAGATCGTAAATCTAATCACATGAATTGAGCTGTTTAGTCCAAATTTTCTGAAGAGACACGTTCGCTTTACTTGATGAACAAATTTAATTTAGTCTTTTTATTAACATATAAACATTCATCAACACATCAGTTGTGGTAAACAGAAGCTCAATCATGTTCGCTTGACGTGTGAGAACCAATGAGGATCATTCTCGTGTTACGCATCACATTTGAGCTTCTGCAAGAACCAATGAGGATCATTCTCGTGTTACGCATCACGTTTGAGCTTCTGCAAGAACCAATGAGGTTTGTTCTCGCGAGTCAAACAAGTGAGGTTAAGCTTCTGTTTATGTTCGCTGATCAATGTTTATATGTGAGTAAAAGACTAAATTAAATATGTTATCATATAAAGCGATCGTGTCTCTTCAGAGAATTTGGACTAAACTAAAATTCATATGGATTAGTTTTACAATCTCTTTATGAACTTTTTGAAGCGTCAAAGTGGTAGTTGCGTATACTGTCAATGGAGGGACAGAAAGCTCTCAGATTTCACCAAAAAGATCTTCATTATGTTCTGAAGATGAACGAAAGTCTTAGATGTTTGGGACGACATGAGGGCGAGTAATTAATGACAGAATTTAAATTTCTGGGTGAACTATCCCTTTAAGAACTTGACATGTAAGTTTTTATGTAAGTCTTTTCTTTATCATAGACACTCTTACAAAGTGATTAGTATTCAGTAACATGACCATATATCACAATTGCCACGTTGAGGCCGCAAACTGCCCCATGTATAGTACGTACTTGTTTCAAAAGTTGTCCCATGTGCAGTCATGCTCCAGGTGCTGGTCCTCCGGGCCTTCGTCACCATGACCGAGAACTCATACAAAGTGTTGGGCTTAAGACCCACCACCGTGTGAGTAAGTGTGGTGGTATTAGCCAGCTAAAATTTATAAATCAATAATAAATGTCAGTGGTGCATCAACCAAAAATGATCCACCTTATCCTTCGGGAAGATGCTTTGAGGAGCCTGGATTCTGTTAACCATACCTTAAACTTTGTGTTTGCAGGTATGTTGGTCTTCCAGCGCACCGTGTAATAGCGTGCATCTGTGATCTTCTGGTTCTTGGGCAGCGAGTTGTCCGCCCATGTGACTTTGATGTTGTCGTGGCTCAGAACAGACGCCTGAACGCCCACAGGAGGCAGCATGGGTAAAGGTTCTGGTACTGGAGTGTATGGAGCATGGAAAAGTTCGTACAAATCAACATCAGGGTCTATGGGGTCTGCAAGCAAATTACACAATGTCCCATGGAAAAAATAAAAAGGTGAAAGGCGAAAAAAGGGAGTACGATTACGTGTACAAGGGGAGGGTTTTAGGACGGGAGACACGTAACGAAGCGGGAGAACGGGTTAATGGGTTAAAATGGGAGTGAGGAGGGGAGGAATGTGGTGGTGGGATTGGGAAAGGGAGAAAGAGAGAAAATATTGTATTAGAATTGGATATCAATCCAGAGCTACAGAGAACTACATCTATAATGAGTCAAGAAACTACATCAGCTCGGTGCACTGGCATCTACATTACAAATAAAGAAGGAAAACGATGGATCTTAAAAGGCTGTGAGGGACAGACTTAGTGTTTAGATAAAGGTCCTAGTACAAAACTGTTTAATGGAGTTTTTGTCTACTAATATTGTTCATTTTTCACCCTCATGTCATTCTAAACCTGTACGATTGCCTTTTTTCCCCATTCAATTTTATTTAATTTTGGTCTGTTCTTCAGATAAACCTATTGTTTACATTTGAAAGTCTTGTTTATAAAGCACAAGTTTGTATCGTAACAAAACTTATTACACCTTATATTTCTTGCAAGGTTGGAAAAATCTATTGAATTATCAGGATTAAACTCATTAGTATGCAGCTAACAAAAAGGTTAAGATCTGTTGCTCTAATGAATAATGCTCTTACTGCAATTTGACCAAATGTGTCCCAGGAGGAAGCAGAACAAAAAACTTTTATTTTTCTTTCCTGTCTATTCATTTTAATTCGAGTTGTGGAAACAATGACCTTGTCTAGGTCAAGGCACTGGAGATGCAAATTTTTCTCCATATCAAGCTAAATCTTTCAAATAATTTCAATGTACGATGCTGCTCGGGTTTGCTGATATGATCCTGTCAAATACAAATATAGGGAATGAATCTGGAAACCTTTTTATAGATGTAAAGCTGTTTGCCGGCCTTAAATCACCTGTTTTCCTAAACGCTCCCTCCAAGAATAACAATTCGCAGTGGGAAAATATGCTCACTTGCTTTTATGTGTGTAAAAATGAGAACACATTCTTCCTGGCTTGTTTTCAAATGGAAAAGTGGGGAAAAAACAGGTTATTTTCCAGAGTGATGAAACAGACC
Source organism: Siphateles boraxobius (assembly GCF_051911475.1). Taxonomy (NCBI): domain Eukaryota; kingdom Metazoa; phylum Chordata; class Actinopteri; order Cypriniformes; family Leuciscidae; genus Siphateles; species Siphateles boraxobius. Next base: position 4,518,342 of record NW_027509119.1, on the reverse strand, counting down.
TCTTTCACACAGCACTATAAGTATGTGAGGTTGATATTTGCTTGTTCTCTGGAACTCACTGTCCAACTAACATGCAATGCCTAACATAACACTACATACACTGCCATTCAAAAATTTGGGGTCGGTAAGATTTTTAATGTCTTTAAAAGAAGTCAGTTATGCTCACCAATGCTGTATTTATTTAATTAAAAATACAACAAAAAAACGTAATATTGTGAAATATTATTACAATTTAAAATAACTGTTTTTGATTTTAATATATTTTAAAATATAATTGATTCCTGTGATCAAAGCTGAATTTTCAGCATCGTTACTCCAGTCTTCAGTGTCACATGATCCTTCAGAAATCATTCTAATATGATGATTTTATGCTCAAGAAACATTTATGATTATGATCAATGTTGAAAACAGTTGTGTACCATTTTTTTTTTTGGGATTTTTTGATGAACAGAAAGTTAAAAACAACAGCATTTATTTGAAATAGAATCTTTTGTAACATTATAAATGTCACCTTTGATCAATTTAATTCCTCCTTGATGAATAAAAGTATTGATTTATTTTATTTATTTCCCCCAAAAAATAAAATTAAAATTCTTACTGACCCCAAACCTTTGAACGGTAGTGTTTAATGTGACAAAAGATTGTATTTCAGATAAATGCTGTTCTTTTGAACTTACTATTCATCAAAGAATCCTGAAATGAAAATATAAATAACCGTTTTCAACACTGATAATAATGAGAAATGTGTCTTGAGCATCAAATCCTCATATTAGAATGATTTCTGAAGGATCATGTGACACTGAAGACTGGAGTAATGATGCTGAAAATTCAGCTTTAAATCACACTTGACTATATATTCACATAGAAAACAGCAGTTTTACATTGAAATAATATTTCACAATATTACTGGGTTTGTTTTGTATTTTTAATCAAATAAATGCAGCCTTGGTGAGCAGAAGAGACTTCTTTTAAAAACATTAAAAATCTTACCGACCCCAAACATCCAGTAATAGAATATTAAAATCTCTTTCTCTATGCTAAACATGTCTGTATATCCTAGAAAAGGGGAAATTGTCACCTTTTACCTCTTACTAAACAATCCTACACTCTCTCTAATGGTGGAAGAGATGCTTATGTGTGAAGGAATGGATAAGCGAGATCTTACAGCAGATTCCCTCGAGTTCAGTTAAAGGTAAACCACGAGAAATGAGAAATGCAATGAACCACACTGCATGCTGGGAGGTAATAAGTGTGTACCATTGATCAAAACAGCTGGTGAGAAATCATCCAGTGTTCAGAAAGTGGCCAGCTTTAGTTTTTCTCTCTTTCATTACTTGTGCAGCGTGAATCAAGTTCTCTAATTATTATTATATAGCCATATTAATATATAATCACAAAAAGTTGTCCACATTATGCAGCCCTACAACAAGCACAACAAACCAGTCGTTTTTGTTTTTATATCACAAATCACAATATCAGACAAATTGCAATTTAATAAATACAAAATTAAAAAAGTAATGATTTAAATTAAACAATGCAGACCTACTACGTTGTCTATAATTCAAGTCCAAATTTGAAGTTGATATAAGTTCCTATACCAGAAATAGCCACCGGATGACACACATTTCATAGAATTATATTAATTTTTTTAATATTTTTTTTTTGTCACAATATCACTCATATCACAAAATAGTCAGCAAATATGGAACCTTTTGACTCTCAGACCTATCCGACGATGTTTTGTCAAGTTTGCAAAATAATGTGATTATAAAATAGTTAATAAACGTAGCAATATGAAACCTGACTCCGCCCACTAGGGGGAGGAGCCTACTAAAAGTTTTCAAAGTAGCGTTTCCGCTTGAGGGATGTTGACAGTTAACGGGTTAAATCTAATTTCGAGTTGCAGAAGAAAACTGTACTTACAGGACGAGGAAAACATTTAGCACTTCAGTTGATAAAAAAAATGTCAATTTCACCATGAACAACGAGAACGCCAGTGTTTTATAATGTTAATTTTAATCATGTCGACATGCTCTTGGATGGTGGAGTGACTCATTTCCTGTGATGTTAAGATGTTCCTGTATGTCAGATAAGAGCAGTGTTTAATCAAAGCTCTGCATCTCCATCATGCTCAGCGCTATTAAGCAGCCCTTCAGTTGTGAAGCGCAGATGCTTTATCTGCATCTCATCATCATGACAATTCCTCTGGTTGCTAGGAAGAAAAGCATTGGAGACCACCGGGGTCTGCTGGAGAACGCTTACGACGGTCTCTAACGAGAGAACAACACGCAAACACTATCCATAACCGTGGCATCAATATGATCCCCTAGAAAGAACAGAAATCCAACAGAGACTTCAATGAGACATGGCTTAGACTCCATTAAGTTTCTTGAGCTAAGAAAATAAATGTGGCATCATTATCCATAGGGATGTCAATTTACATAAATTAAAGCGATCGTTAAAATGAACAATCATTTAATCAATTAATTGCTATCTCAATATGCGACGTGCAAGGACAAGGGGCGAAAACGTTGTGTGGTAACGCAAAGCGGGATGGGCGGTCACCCTAGTGTACACACACCTCTAAACTACACACTCTAATGATGAACTTGCTTAAATCAACCATTTATACGTTTTGTCAATTTAACTATTATCGACAATCAGGGATGTGCAATATATGTCGTCTACGATAATATCATGATTGTTGTTTTAACGATGTGTGAACTGACATTATCGAGTATGTCTCACTTCACAAAAACACTCCTAGAAGAGACCGATACGTCACTATGAGATTTCGTCTATTAAAATGCGCTTATAATGCCTCTAATATTCAAGATAAGGGGGCAAAAATACCTCTTTATGTCTTTTATATTTACATTGCCGTTCAAAAGTTTGGGGTCGGTAAGATTTTTAATGTTTTTAAAAGAAGTCTCTTCTGCTCACCAAGGCTGCATTTATTTGATTAAAAATACAAAACAAACCCAGTAATATTGTGAAATATTATTTCAATGTAAAGGCCTGTTCACACCGGGACGAATTTCACGCGCGATATTCGCCGACGTTTAACGCCTCGTGATTAAACAAAGGGCGCCAATGTGAGTGTGTAATGTAAAACGCCTCGGGTTTGTTTTTTTGGTTTGATGCGCCGCGTCAAAAACTATCCGACCTATGAGATTGGCGCTTTTGCTCAGGTGTCTGGAGCGTCTGAAGTTACAGTAAAACACAACTTGGGAGCGCTCAAACACAAAACGGTCTTGCCGAGCACACATACGTAACGGCGAAGAAGATATACGCCAAGTAGCGTCCACACACTGCCGGGAAGAAGACGAGGAAGATGATGCCAAGATAAATGTAGAGCTGCTGGTCTCGGTGGTGTCGGAACTGTATGACAAACGCGACAGCGACTACAAAAACATTGATTAAAGAGAACTGTTATGGAGAAGTATTGCAGAGCAAATGGGCCTTGATGGTGAGTTTCATTTCACTTAATTGTCTTTCATGTACATAGTGTACATGTCATGTACGCCATCTAATGTCAGGGAATGAATTTGCATTTTCACTCGGCTCATCGTCAGCGAAAATCGCTTGGGTGTGAACACAAAAAACGTGGGCGAATAACGCGCGCCGATATTCGTCCCGGTGTGTACGGCCCTTTAAACAGCTGTTTTCTATGTGAATATACTGTATAGTAAAGTGTAATTTATTCCTGTGATCAAAGCTGAATTTTCAGCATCATTACTCCAGTCTTCAGTGTCACATGATCCTTCAGAAATCATTCTAATATGATGCTCAAGAAACATTTATGATTATTATCATAGTTGAAAACAGTTGTGCTGCTTCATATTTTCGTGCAAACCGTGGTTCATTTTTTTTTTTCAGGATTCTTTGAAAGTTCAAGAGAAAAGCATTTAATTAAAACAAATTATAAATGGCTTTACTGTCACTTTTGATCAATTTAATGCGTCCTTTCTGAAGAAAAGTATTAATTTCTTTAAAAAAAAAAATAATCGCATTGACCCCAAACTTTTGAACGGTAGTGTATACAATTTAATAAAGTCAATCAATATCACACTGAAAAGTGCTGTTTTTTTTCTCCAAAAATCAGCATGCTTACCAATGTGATATTGATTGTATACACCACCACACAGCATATGAAGAATATCAATAAGTGACTGTAGAAGTCAGCAGTCCATGGCAGTCATAACCTGCTAAAGGTCCACAATAAACACACTCAACAAAATAAAGATTAATTATTGTTATCGATAAAATCCCAGAAAATACTGAGACATAATTTTTTGTCACACTTGACAATTAATCGATTGTCGATTAATCATAAGCATCCCTACTATTATGAATACAGCGATGCCAAACATATTTGATGAGGAAGTAAAGGATTTACACTGCAGGACGATGTGTGTGTGTGTGTGTTGTGTCATGTGATCTACCTGACTGGGGTCGTGTGATGGCGCTCTCGTACACAGGGATTCCCTCGCCCACGTTGTTGAAGGCCTTCAGTGTGATGACGTAGTGTGAGCTGGGATCTGCAGGAGAAAGACAATCAAACCCGTTTCTGCAATCAGCTTATGTAGAGGTGTGTTGCCATCAGTTGATATGCCCATAATTAACCCAACTGATACACTATGTGGTCAAATTTGTTTTATACAGTCCAAAAACAATAACAAATCTATTCATTCTCTATTTTTAAAGGAGGTCGTCACCAAATCTTGCTCTCTTGCTTATTGGACCTAATTTCTTAATGACATTGATCGGGAAAGGGTTTGGTTATTACCTCGCAAGTTTTTTGTTACAAACAAGGTCAAAGAAATCTCTTTCAAGATATTGCACAAATTCTACCCTGTCAAACATTTCCTTTGTAAGTTTAAGAAAGGCATTGATGTAAGCTGCTCTTTTTGCTCTTTGCACTTGGAAACAGTTCCCCATATTTTAGTAGTCACGTGAATATGTTATGGTATGATATGTCTATGTTTATTAAGGAAAAGGTACTCTTGTACCTTGTAAATGTAATTTTTGGATATTCAAAGTATGCTAACAGTGTGGTTAAGGAGGCTTTTGTAATTAATCTGTTAATTTTATTAGTCAAATTTCACATTTCACATCCATAAGTGTAAGTTTTCTAACAAAAATCCCCTTTTTTCAGTATTCCTTAAAGAATTTGAAAATTACTTTTCTACTATTCAAGCTGGTACTAATAGAAAAGCTATTAAGACCGTTCATTTATGTACTGTCTTTAAAATCTTGAATTATCATAAATTCATGCATGAATTCTGCATTCATTCATGCATTAATATCTCATGAATCATCAGGAACAAACACGAGTTCAACGTTTTTCATTCATGACTTCATGGATGAACAACACCTTTATTAAAACATTAACTAAGATGAGCACATCATCATGAGTTATGATTTATTACGCATGATCATGATGTTTTCTTTGTTCACAGTTATGCCACCATTAATAGCACATTGTTCATCAGTGTTTCAAAGGACTAGTCACCACTTTAGTTGAGGGGCCACACACATGATGAAGTCATTGATAGATAATGCTTAGTTAATGATGACTAATGTATTTGAATGTCAACAGAATTTGTGTGCTATGACTGAGTTGCGATTGGTCTATTTTGGGGTCTGTCCAATACAGTAGTCATCATTAACTAAGCATTATCTACCAATGACTTCATCATGTGTGTGGCCCCTCAACTAAAGTGGTGACTAGGTCACTGACCTAGACAAAGAACAAAGAAAACATAATGATCATGCGTAATAAATCATAATTCATGATGATGTGCTCATCTTAGTTAATGTTTTAATTAAGGCGTTGTTCATCCATGAAATCATGAATGAAAAACGTTGAACTCGTGTTAGTTCCTGATGATTCATGAGATATTAATGCATGAATGAATGTAGAATTAATGCATGAATTCATGATAATTCATGTACCCTTACCGTAAAGTGTTGCCACATCTTTTGAGTGATACAAAGGTCTTGTACTTTTCATTATTATTTTATTTATTTATTTTTTATGTATGTGTGTTTTCTTTGCTTCCCTGGCTCTAAAATGTATGTTGTATTGTTTTGTTGTTTAATGCAATAAAAAAATAAAATAAAAAAAAGACAATCAAACCCACAGCTCCACTGAGAGCTTCAGACATATTCATCATCCTAGCGGGGTGCAGATTTAAACACTATTATTGATTCTCGCTCGTGTAATTAGATGAATTACGAAAACTGAAATTATGCCGTTTCTTTCTGATTAGATATTTTTTTTCTCTTTTCTTTAAATGTAATTACAATGGGGTGAAGAGAGGGGTAAATCTCCCACTCTCGAGTCTCACAACCCATTTCCCCAGTTCAGTTTCCTTATATTCACTTTTATAGGCAACAGAGCCGTTTAATGAGCGCTACAGTTCTTCATGTTTGTCTGATAATGATGAATGGTGTGAATTAATAACTAATGTGTGAATTAATAACACATGAATAAACAGGTGTGAATGAATGTGTAGAATCATAAATTGAACATGTGACCAATTCAGTTACCAAAAAGTGCAGCGGTATTATTTCAGGTTTAAGGATATGGCGGTAACGTTAACAATAGTTAACATTATTTAACATTTACTAATAATGAACAATACTTCTATAGCATTTATTAATCTTGATTAACGTTAATTTCAACATTTACTAATACATTATTAAAAAAAAAAGTTGTATTATTTAACATTAGTTCATGCACTGTCAACCAACAGTGTGCAACTGTATTTTTATTAACTAACATTGTAACAAATGTATTGATCATTGTTAGTTCATGTTAGTTAATAGATAAACTAATGTTGACTAATGAAACCTTACTGTAAAGTGTTGCCGATAATAGCAATATTGGAAAAAACATGTTTGCAGCACAATAAGATGTTTTTGTTTTGTTTTTGGAAATGTATCATGGTCATAACACGGTATTCTTTGAAGTATCAAGTGCCATCTTTTATGCATATGACAATAATTATATTTCATAGTAGACATCAAAACAGCACAGTATTGAAAATCATTACCATGGTCATTGTATATTTGTATCATAATTTACATTGAGGAATTTACATTGATTCATATAGTTACATCTAAACTATTTTTTTTTTTGTTTGGTTGATTTATTTAATTTGAGTTCAAACACAAATATAATATAAAGTTCAACCTAACTTCATTATGATACACCAACTAAAAATTTCACACAATTTATTATAGTCCTAAATGACAAATAAATAAACAAATAAAATAAATTGTATGTCAAAAAATAAAATAAAAACTTTTTTTGTAATAAAAGCTTGAATATAAACCTAATATAAGTTTTAATTATATTTATTGTTGACCTTTTCATACCTAACTTCAACTAACTTCAGTCTGAATGTTTATATATATATATATATATATATATATATATATATATATATTTTTTTTTTTTTTCATAAACTACTTTAAAAATGTATTTGAAGACTGGAAATATATATTCTTGCCTCTTGAAGCAAATTTTGTAATATATTTATTCATAAACAAACTATATTTTTTAATCTGAAAAAAAAAAAATATATATATATAATTCCTTAATCTGTGCTGTTTTGCATTTAGTTAAAAAAATGTATTGGTGCAAAGCATCATTATTATAACGAGGGGTCTTACTCAAGTTCTCAATGGTGTAGTATCTCTGTTTGTAGTCCACTTTAATGGTCTGTGCGTGAGGGCTGCCGATCCCATAGCCGATACTGTAACCCCTCACCACGATGTCCTGGTTCTCCGGGGGCGTCCAACTCACTACGATGCTGTTCACGAGAGGCCGTACGTGTAAGGAGCTGGGGACGTCCGGCACACTTGTCTCTGAAACCAGACAACGAGCCAAATTACACTTTGTCATCCTGATCGAGCACCAGTTTTCCCAGGATTCTGCCTGTTTTTACCGTCCAGATCGCTCTCAAACGTCTCAGCCGTGGTCCAATCTGTGGCGGGACCCGTGCCGTTCACAGAGATAGCCGCCACTCGCAACATGTATTCAGTGCCTCGCTGCAGACCTGAAAAATATAGGGAAAAAACTCAATACAGCCCTACAAGCTTGGTGAAGTAAAAGACAACTTTATAGTTGTCATTTAATTTAATATTCAACAATATTATTGATCTGCCTGCATTGACACCATTATATGAGAACTGAACTGAGCTGGACAATGACATCACTGTTTTCTCCAGAGCGGCTATATATATAAATTAATAACCTTTTTATAACAAAAATGAAAGCTTACTTAAGCTGGACTGTGACGCTATTTCTGGAAACAAACTTTGTTGCATTATTTTCATGTTATCTCTGTAAAGCAGCTTTGAAACAATCTGCATTGTAAAAAAAACACTATACAAATAGACTTGACAACTTTTTAGGTAAAACTGCACTAGATTTGCCATTTTTTTCATCTTCCTAAGATGTTCTGCGTGGTTCCTATACAGCTGCTCGCCACATTAGCAATAGCAGCAGTAAAGTACTACATCTCAGTCAAACAGTCAGCTCATTTCTCTGGAAACAAACAGAAAGACGCTTCAAGAAAGACGCTTCTGAGACAAAATCCATAACCACCCCGCATCATCATCATCATCATGTGCGACATACTGACCTACAAGCTCCAGCTTTGCCTCGAGTGCTGATTTATACAGTAGACTGACATGAACAACTGCAGTTTGAGAATGCCTGCTGTCTTTAAATAAGCCAGATGTTGTAATTGCTTTAAAATGTTAATAAGCGTGTGCTTAGAGCGTCGAATGCACAAGGCAGAGCTGTTCCTACGGCCTTGTGGGATATAGAAACCCATGTCTTCTTTTAACCCTCCACTGTGAATATCTCATCTCAACACAACTGGAATAGAAAACAACCATTATGCTCTTTGATGCCTAACACAGCATGACACCCATGAAGCTGTTGATATCTATTTGTGATTTCATTTATGTTTTATTAATGGATGGAGTTTGTCACTTGAGGATCTATTTTTGCAGGCTCCTTCCTTTAGGAATATGTCTGAGAAATTAGTTTGTCTACAGACGGTACATGGGAAAGGACTAAGTTTACTGGTGCCTTCTAAAAAAAAATAATAATAATTAACAGCCAATATGGGTTTTTCATGAGTATCAATCATGTAATTAATTTGGTTAACAAAATCAACCAATTTAATTACATGACACACTAATTAATTATTCAAATAGGATCAGGGCGCATGAATTAATGTGTAATTTTTTATGAATTGTGCTAAATTAACAGCTGACAGGCCTATAACATATTTTTGCATTGTCAGCAGATTTTAGAACAGAGTTATTAATCGGCACAAGTGGCACAGTTATTGGTGCCGAGGTCGACGATAACTTGAAAGCCAGCGTTGTGCCTCAACGCGTTCATTGAACGATAGTTATATTTTGGGCGAACGTGAACTGAACGTACTGTATTACTGCCTGATGAACGTTACTGGGAACTCGTTCATTCTGGTGTCAGTTTAACTTCGTCCAATAGGGTGCCAGATTTCTATAGAGCCTTCCAGGCGAAAACCCGGATAAAACACACCGTAAACAGGCCTTAATATGTAGCGGGAAAACACCCAATCTGGCAACACCAGCACCAGTGTCGCACCGCCGCATCCGTCATCAAAACATAAAAGAAGCAAGGAGGCGTTGTATGATCATTTAAACCAGTTTTATGACACAGTCGGTGAGGATGGGAAAAATCGTACATTTCTGTGCAAACTTTCCCCGCCGATAAAATAATTGCTGTCTGTGGTTCAATATGGGCTGTGGCAATAATTTGGAAAAATAATACCTCGCAGCAACATATGGAAAAAAAGAACTCTAAACTAGATAAAACTAGTTCATTTTCAAATTTGTGAACTTTGAACTAGTTCATGTAGAAAGTGAACTTTCCCAACACTGTTGAAAACAATCAAATATCATTAGTCCTTCTGAGTTTGACACGAGCTTACCATCTATGAGCTGATAGAGCTGCGATCCTGAAGTGATCTCCGCCACCTCGCTCTTCCTCGTACCCTTCCTGTAGCGGATCTTGTAGCCGATGATCTCACCGTTCTGAGCATCTGCCGGTGGTGGTTGCCATCTGATCATGATGCTCTATAAAGTTAACAGTTGGGAAAACCCAAAAATATCCTCAGTGTCAGCAATAAACACAGTCGCTGCATCCAAAATCGAATACTTCCTGAGTATATAGTAACAGTACGCCAACCGAGTCGTAGAGCTGAACGACCTCGACTCAAACACCCACATGATCGCATTCTTAAACGACAGCGATTTGGCCATGTCTATTAAACCAAATCTGCGTTTGCACTGCCACTGATCCAGATAAAGCAGTTGTCATGTATATATATGAAACAGCTTCACAAACAGTCTTTTCAACCACACAGTATCATTATTTCCGTGTTACAAATATTCGAATGATCACAGAAGTACTGGGATAAAAGTTTATAGTTCAGATATAAACACTGATGTCTACGGTAGTGATCAAAATAGAGCAAATCACCTTTTGAAATTAACTTAACGCTTCAAATAAAGATTGTATCGATAACATTGTTACACCAGTCACCTACTGACTGGTGACGACAAGTGACTGTTAAAAAAATGAATCATTGAATCATTTATTCAAGAGATTCATTCAAAAACGCTGATTCATCCAGCAAATGAAACAAGTCTTTATGAGTGAGTCGTTGAATCATTCAATAAAAAAATTCATTCAAATTAATTAAACATTTGAAATAGACTATAGCAATTAACATTTAGCCAGAACCTCTAGTAAATTAGTTTGTTTAGTTGTCTGTTCAGAATCATGATCTCCATTTGAAACAAAAAAATCATGATTCTCAATTTATCCAAAATCGTGCAGCTCTTCTGAGTAATATGACCCAATACATATTATTCGAAAAAACAGTAGGCGAAAAGTGACCTACTACTTTCATTCAATGGACACTTTACTATCCCATGATGCCGTGAAGCCACACAACTGACAGCGTGGGTCAACATGGCAATGACAAAATGGCGAATATAGTACGTCCAAATTTTATTCACAAAACCCATATTCATACTATACAGACATTCTTTTTAAACGGTCGCAAACAAAATTTAGTACCAGTATGAGATTTCGAACACATTGAGTATATTAGCTGTGTTATATAGCTCTGTTATATCTATTAATTAGAGTATATAGTATATTCCTCCGGGCTTCTACATGCAAAGCCATAGTAATAAGCCTGAGCACAGGCATCTAACCCTAAGTCATTGTCTCCCCGAGGCATCCATTACAGAACATGATCGTCTTCCACATAAAGCATGTGTAAGTATATCAGTCCTGCAACAGAGGGCACTGGGAGAGCAGTGGAGGCCGGCCTGCGCCGAAACCCATGAATAATAGATAAAGCTGTGAAGTGTAGAGGAGCCTGAGGGACTGAAGCTCGGGATAGATGGAGGAGGCCTGCAGTGCATGCTGGGATAATGAAGGCTGCCCAGCGTGGGTGGGGAATTAATTAATAGTATCCACAGTTGCCGTGTTCACGGCCCATGAGGGAATCAACCCAATTAAATCTGCACCAAGTATGCAATTACTGTATTTCAATTTTCTACCAATTCCAGTTTACCCCGCTAACTGCTGCTTGTGTTTTCAGCAAAAACAAACTTGTTTTAATTGACTTATGGGTCACTGGGGTGTGCAAGGTGGTACCAGAGTGGGCCTCATATACTAAGTCACTGTGTTCATTACACACACCCAGATTGAATTCCCCCCGTCTGTTGCGTAGCCGTGCAAGGGGACCCGATACAGTCCGTAGGATCCCGCTAATTAACCATCTTCTCATGCAATATACAAAACTGAAAGAATAAAGCTTCTGCCTGGGACGTAAAGCCTTCGTTATTATTCAGAGCTAATTACTGAGCCATAAAAACCATTACAGGCTTGAAAGTGTGTGTAACCACAATGCAAATAGACTTTAATACTACTGGATTGTTACAGTTTTGTGCTGTTACGATGCTAGACTGCTAGTAACTGCTGAACAGTTACTGTGCAGTTGCTAGTGTTTAAAGGGTTTAGTTCGGCGTTTTACAAGTATAGCCCTGTTTAAGATCGTTTCTGATTAAATCGAACGGTTAAGATTAAAATTTGGACACATGCTGCTGTCCCAAGAATTTTAGGTTTTTGTGTTAGCACCCCCTCCCCCCCCCCCCCCCCCACGTATACAATGGTTTTATAGGGGCACTGGAACAATCATTCATATAAATGCATTAAACTTTAGTTTACAAAGACGTGAAACTCACCGAGTGGTCTGGGGTGTTCACTGATATGCTCACACTGCAAAAGATGCTTTCCAACAGGTGTTTTACCATTCGTTGTAAAACTGTCGACCTATTTTTCCAACGCCTCACAACCGGACATTCTTCCAAAAACTACGATAAAACCTGTTGGAAAGCATCTTTTGCAGTGTGAGCATATCAGTGAACACTCCAGACGACTCGGCGAGTTTCACGTCTTTGTAAACTAAAGTTTAATGCGTTTATATGAATGATTGTTCCAGTGCCGCTATAAAACCATTGTATGGGGGGGGGTGCTAACACAAAAAGCTAAAATTCTCGGGACAGCAGCATGTGTCCAAATTTTAATCTTAACCGCTCGATTTAATCAGAAACGATCTTAAAACAGGGCTTTACTTGTAAAACGCCGAACTTACCCTTTAAGTCTTGACCTATTGATGGGTTTTTTTAAAGTATTTGTTGAATGCTGAATGTATTTCTACCACCCATGTACATAGTACACTCACAGCAGGTGCTATGTACTATATAGCAAATCACACTTTATTGTACAGGCCTGTTCCAAATGTACACACTATGTACTTATTACAATAACTGGGTACTAACCCTGAACCTAACCTTAACCCCTGGAGTTGCTGTATATTACCCAGTACTTTCTTGGGTAAGAATGCTGTAAGTGCACGTACTGTACAATAAAGCACAACCCAAATATCAACAGCTTGATTTTTATATTGTCAAAAAATTTAAACTATAATTTTGGCCAGCGATATATTAACTCTTTCCCCGCCATTGAAAGAATTTTCCGTCATTTATTACACAATTCCCCGCTATTGATGTCATTTTCTGTCTCTCTCCTTCTGAAAGAGTACTGAAAAATAAAACGCTGAGTGGACACTTAAAAAAAAAAAGAGTTAAAAGTTGCACATATATATATATATATATATATATATATATATATATATATATATTATCGCCCAGCTCTAATCTGCTAAATGCAACTATAATGCATGAACACTGTTTATTATTAGTAATAGAAAATAGTGATGTTTATGTTTATAATATGTCTATAATTAATACAAATACTAATAATACTTTTTATAGTGGTTACTTGTAAAAACATCTATTCTTTATCACTGGCATATTTTGGCCATCAGTGTTTTTTTATTAATCATGTCTTTTTTATTATTTTATTTTTTTATTATTATTGTGAGATTATTATTATTATTATTATTACTGTTGTTGTTGTTATCTGTATTGATGCTTTGGGAATATTGTTTCAAAATAGTCATGGCAATAAATAAAACAATCTATAATGTTTTGGTCCTTAGATATGGCTTATGTTCTTCATCCTAAATCTTCAAACAAGACTCTTTGAGAACTGAGGTGCAATTATATTACGGGAAAATAAAGTGTTTTTTTATTTATTTTACCATGGATGCATGTGAACCTATTGTACGAGATTACAATTAGGAACTTTTAAAATCCCATAATGGGGCACTTTAACACTTAGGCTTAGGGGTTTGTTCAAACTCTAAAAGTAATTATTGCCTTAGCAAACACCATGAAATAATAGTGCTAAATGCATTTTCACAGCCCGAGACGCTAGCTTCTCTATATATGACTACAACAATAAACACACTCATGAATAAAAACAACAGGAGGAAGACTCATATTCCCCGGCAGCTAAACAAATATAAATTGTATCTTGAGAAAGAGGGGGAGGAGAACGCAGAAGAAGAATTAATGAGGATGTGAAGCTTTGTGACAGCGCACAGATGTGCAGTTAAATCTCAGCAACAGATCATCGAATCTACTGTACACTTCACTGTTCACGGTCATACAGCCTTACCTTCGAGTTCAGCACTTCAACCGTCATGTTCTGTGGTGGAGCGCTGGGGACTGAACACAGGGACCACAGGGTTACTTAACAACTGAGATTTATTATCCACATTTATTACATGGGTCTACTGCATTCTGATTGGTTGATGCCAGTACTGAGCAGTCAAACAGTTTTATATAACGACCACTAAACTATATATTTAACTATTGTCAATGGCTACTTTCATGTTTCTCAAAGCACTCCACTATGGCATCTACTGTATATTCAGGGCTTGACATGAAATGTGTTGCTCACCAGCCACTGTGCAACACAATTTTGACATCGATACCATGGGGATAAAAATCGCATAGATATTTTTAATATTATCTCATAATTTGGCAGCAGGTTTTTTAGGCTGCTGTCACTTTAAGATCAAATGCGCGGATCCCTTATACTGTTATGCTGCATTCACACCGAACGCGAATTGAGCGTCAAATTCGCTTCTATCGCGTCTAGTTGGACGCTTGAACATTTTGAATCCACTCGCGCGTCCAATTTACTTTATAAAGAGTGCTTGAAGCGAAATAGACGCGCGTTCGAGGCGAAGTCCGCTTCTTGTGGGAGGGGCGAGTGCTAGGCGGTTGTCTGTTTCCAGGATGGCTGATGTTGATCGAGCATTCATCGAGAGAGTCAGCGCTCTGTATTTTCCCTGGAGAGCAGAACAGCGGGGTAGGGGTCATCGTCGCCGTACTGGGGTCCAGAGGCGTTCCCAGTTCGGCGAGTTTCACCATTTGCTCCAGGAGCTGTGCCTGGACGACGGCCGCTTTCAGCGGTACTTCCGCCTGTCCCGCGGCCAGTTTGATGATCTGTTGTCCCGCATCGGAGCGAGGATCACCCTCCATGACACCAACTACAGGCGTTTATCACATCACTTCACCATGTGACAGCAGCAGGCTGCTCCTGATTGGTTAAAGCGGTGCGAACAGACGCCAAAGTTCAGATTTTTCAACTCGGGCATCAGACGCGAATTCTCTTCAAACGCATCTGATGCTTCGAATGCACAAATAGCACCAAATAAAATCACTCAAAATGCGGTGTGGGCCTCATATACTAAGTCACTGTGTTCATTACACACACCCAGATTGAATTCCCCCTGTTTGTTGCGTATGGGGTTGCCAACTTCAGAAAAGAAAAATGCGGGACAATAGTGGGGGGGGTTATATATTTACACACAAAAAGTGCCGCTCTAGGCAATTACCTAGGTCGCCTATATGGACGCGCCGGCCCTGATCGTGGTTCTTTACTGGATCGAACCGGGAGCGAAAAGACACCAGAGGATTCTGATTTAAATGATTTGTCCCAAAAGAATCATTAATTCTCAATTTAGAGTTTGTTATTCGTATGGTCTGATGCGCGTGAGTCTGGGCTGTGATTGGATGATGACCGGTGTCGTGATCGTTCTGAAGTGTTGTGTTGATGTTGTATCAGTTAGTGCTTAGCACTCAATAAACAGGACAAGTGCGGTCCCGTACGGGACAAATAAATTAGGCCCAATAATCGGGACGTCCCGGCTAATTCGGGACAGTTGGCAACCCTAGTTGCGTAGCCGTGCAAGGGGACCCGATACAGTCCGTTAATCCCGCTAATTAACCATCTTCTCATGCAATATACAAAACTGAAAGAATAAAGCTTCTGCCTGGGACGTAAAGCCTTCGTTATTATTCAGAGCTAATTACTGAGGCATAAAAACCATTACAGGCATGAAAGTGTGTGTAACCACAATGCAAATAGACTTTAATACTACTGGATTGTTACAATTGTCTCAATTCCCCAATGAGTTGAAATCGCGTCCATTGTGCCGCGTTAAACGCGTCTAACGCGTCGCAGGACCTCCTTTATATTGACTTAACATGGAAGTCACTCGCTCCAGACGCTCAATTCGGTGTGAACGCAGCATTACACATGCGTTTCCTTTCTCTTAAGTTTACGTTCACTTAAAACATAAAGACTGGCATTTTGACATTATTTTGTGTGTATTTCACTGTTTAGGCGCAATAAGCAGCAAAAAAGAACTCAATTTAGTCCTGAGAAGCGGCTTTATGTGCGCACACAAAATCTGCGGGAGTGAGTAAAAATTATCCGCAATACGTGCAATCCCACGACGAGATTCAAGCCTTGTAACACCAACAATATTCATCAAATGAAAGGAGCGAGTGAGGAGAGGCGGGTTTGTGTGTCACTCGGAGAGATGAGAGAGAGAGAGAAAGCGCAGCTGGTATCGTGTATTTATTCAGCGGAAAATTAGTATTGGAAGCGTTTCAGATTTTTAACCGTTTAACCGATTTTTGACAACACTACATTGATTGCACTTAGTTTATTTTTTCAGATGCCTTTTTAAAAGACTACAATTTAACAATGTATGTGTTCTATCAAAAATTAGGTAGTGTAGGAGTGACTGTTACACACCACTGCTGAAATCGGGTGTTAATGTCAAGCCCTGCCTATATTCACACTAACACACTTTAGAAAAGCTAGCTGACTCAATTTCACAATAACCGTAAGAAAAATGGCCTAATTTTACAGTGAGCATAAAACATTTAACAGATGGCTAGAAGCCTCCGAGTCCCAGTTGAAGTATATAGTAATAACTACAAAATACAGTTTCATGGGAGGTAACAAACCGGTAATTCACTCAGCATTGACAGGTATGGCATTTTTGGATCCTGCTGATACAACAGGGATATACTGTAGATGATAGTTGGTTTATTGCCTAGTAGAGCTATACCCCTTATCATGGTTATTTTGAGGAGCAAAATAAGTGGATGAGTGGTGGAAACTGACTAGCAAGACGAAGCAAAAAGAGAAGATTGACTATAAGTACCATCCGAGTATGTGCGCACAGAGATGTCCTCAGTGGAGACTCCAGGTCCATGTTTGTTATACGCCACCACTCTGAAACTGTACTCTGTGAACTTCTTCAGTCCAGTCATGGTGTAGGACAGCGTGTTCACATCCAGATCCTGAGGACAGAGAGACATGGCAGCTAATGGAGTTATTATACACAGAGACTGCACAGATATAGAAATGTACATATTTTGACTGATACTGATAATTAGACATATTTTATTATATAAATATGATATAAAAATACATGTGTATGGTGTATGTATATATTATAATTTACGAATACTTGAATAATATATAAATGTGTATATATATATATATATACACATTTTTATTTAAAAAAAATTAATTATTAATATTTTTATTAATAATTAAGATGTATGTATTTATTTATCTTGATCTATGATTAATTAATTAATATTATTATTTTTGCACATCATTGTAAACCACACTTTAGATGAGAATATAAAAATACAATTGTATTACAGATTAGTAATCAATTATTTAAAATACTGGATTAAATTTCATTCATTTTTTATACAATTTTTAATAATGAATAATTAATTATATCTTTTTAATTGTATCTATTTATTTGTTAATGTGTCTTGGTCTATGATACATTATTATTATTATTATTTTACATCAATATTTTATGAGTTGCTTTATAGATGAATTGAACTGATGAACTGAATCACAATTGAACTGACTTTAGCTGAACATTGTTCACACGTATTATCAAATACCACAATGCTTTATCCACACATGAACGATATTACAGAGGCTGGGTGGAGATGGTTTTAGCTAGCGCTACCTGCTCAGTGTCCATGCCCTTCTCCATGTGGTAGATCTTGTAGTTTAGGATCTCTCCATTGCCTATGAGGGGCACGTCCCAGCTGAGACTCACTGTGGAGGGGGACGTGACCACTGCATGAAGGTTTGGAGCGGGACCAGGAACCTGGACTATTACATAGAAAGAATGGAGAAAAATGAGAGTGAAATGAGAAAAACAACATTATGAAAGCAGTGTGTGTGTTTGTGTGCGTGTGTGTGTCTATATATATATATATATATATATATATATATGTATGTAATTGTATTTTTTTAAATTTTATTTATTGTTGTATTTTATTTATCATTTATTTTTTATTATTTCATTTCATTCCATTTCATCATTTCATTTAATCTAATTTTTATTTGATTTCATTATTTGATTTCATTGTATTGTTTAATGAATCTATTTTTTTATTACATTTCATTATTTAATTTAATTTAATTTCACCATTTTATTTAATTTCATTTAATTTATTTCACTTCATTTCATTATTATATTTCATTATTTAATTTCATTTCATTTATTTCAATTAATTTCATTATTTTATTTCATTATTTCATATTTGATTATTCCATTTATTTCATCATTTCATTTAATCTAATTTTATTTTATTTCATTATTTAATTTCATTGTATTGTTTAATTAATGTATTTTTTCATTTTTTAATTACATTTCAGTTAATTTCATTATTTCATTTCATCATTTTATTTCATTTCATTATTTTGTTTCATTATTTCATTTAATTTCATTTATTTCACTTCATTATTTTATTTCATTATTTCATTTATTTGATTATTTAATTTATTTCATTCCATTTCATCATTTCATTTAATCTAATTTTATTTTATTTTATTTCATTATTTAAATTTCATTGCATTGTTTAGTTAATGTATTTTTTCATTTTTTAATTACATTTTATTTCAGTTACTTTCATTATTTAATTTAATTTATTTCATTTCGTTATTTTATTTCATATTTCATCATTTCATATATTTGATTATTCCATTTATTTCATTCCATTTTATCATTTCATTTACTCTAATTTTATTTAATTTCATTATTTAATTTCATTGTATTGTTTAATTAATGTAATTTTTTTTCATTTTTTAATTACATTTCAGTTAATTTCATTACTTCATTTCATCATTTTATTTCATTTCATTATTTCATTTCATTATTTCATTTTATTATTTCATTTTATTACCGGTACCTTTTGTCTGTCACTGTTTTTCTCTGATATGTCCACTGTTGCTTAGTCAACCTCGTTTGTAAACCAGTCACGCCAATAAAGCGCTTTGAAATGGACTTGAATAGAGAGAGTGAGATCTCTCATGACAGTGGTGTGTGTCGACAGACACCTCTGGCAGAAAGCAGAATAACACACACCAGCTCAGGCTGCAGGATTGACGTGATTTCATTTGCTCAGTAGAGCGGAGAGGATGGAAATGAGATTCTGTGTTGTTTAACTTCTGTTTACTTGCTAGGGTCATGAATCATTACATTCAATTATAGGCTCAGACGAGTGTCCGTTAAATCAGTTGTTTTCCAACACGCTCACGACTGACATGCCTTCAGGGACTCATCATACAGAGCCAATCGAAGCTGAGCTCTACATTAAATGAAATATAACTCAAATAGCATGGACATTAAACATAACTTATTATTTAATGCAATTAGCTGTAATAGAGTACTTTTTGATCCACTTAAGCACATCTTTATATGTAATTTCATAATTCTTCTTTTATTTTTGAAATATTGTTAAAAGGCCTGCTGCTAATTGTACTGACAAATTATAATAAAATAACTATATGTGCTTATTATAGTTTAGTGTGTTATTCAACAAGTGAGTGTATTTCTTTAAAGCACAACAAACGACTATTAAAACAATTATTTAAAATTTTGTTTCTTAATACATTTAAGTACACAGTTTTTTTAACTTTTTTAACTTTTTTAAGTACACTTGTAATTTGTAATTAAAATCAATTTCAAATTGCACTTTTTAAAAGTGTACTTAAATGTATTAAGAAACAAAATCATGACACTTAAGTGGCCTTTTATAGCATTCATATTATATTATCTGCAAGGTTTTTATATATTTTGAAGAGTTGAAGTGTACATTAAATACAATTAAGCACACTTTTTTTCACAAGGACAGGGATTGTCAAGCCCCAAAATTGACGAAACAGAATCATTCAAACGGTTCATATGGTTCACACACTATATTCCAAGTCTTCTAAAGTCATACAATAGCTTTAAGTGAGAAAGACACTAAAATATAGGTAATTATTTGCTGAAAATCACCACAAAGTGTTCACATGGCTTTAGTAGACATGGAAAACAGCTCACAAATATTGAACTCCTTCCTGAAACATGACAGTCTCTCCGGTCACTTCAGTAAACACACACACACACACACACTTTCACTGTAATGTGAAGAGCAACATGAACGGTCCTCATAATATCTCCTATTGAGCTCCACAGGGGCTTGAACCACTTCACCACACGTCTGCAACAACTCTATGACTACATTCATCCAGTTATGTTTACACTGAACCATCTTTCATATTCAAGCTCTAATATAAACAGCATTCGATGTCTTACATGAATCATTTTGCAAACTTTGATCGCGCGTTTCTGGCATCTGAGTGAGAAATCGCTTTATCTCAGTTCCACAGACATTCGTTCTGTCCCAACATCAGCGGCTGCTTCCGATACCGGGATGGGATTAAGTGCGTTCTACGAGTGTGTGAGTGTGTGTAGATCTCCACGCAGCAGGATTCCCGAGAGCGCAAGATTCCCGCTGACACACATTATGAAGTGTCAGAGCCAAGGACACACAGAGGCGCAGGACTGACCCAGAAACGGCGTCTCCTGCGCTGAGTTCCAGCTGATAATGTTTCACGTCGATGGAGTCAGGCCATTTACCCTCAAGAGGCATGTTTGCTTAAAAGTCAGCAGGTGTTTACCGTGTGCGCTTACCTCTATGATGAGATTTTAAACTGAGGCATTGGAAAGAAAAACTCCAGAGAAAATGTTCTGCATAATCTCTAAGGCCCAACACACACTCCAGACAAGTACGTGAGCGTAAACACTACGTCAGCTTGATTTCATGCATTGATGCCCACTGAAATTTGTCAGAGCGTAATTCGTTAAAGTCCCCCTGTGGTGAAAATCAAGCTTTTAATGTTGTTTATATGTCTCAGTGGTGTTTTTAATATGCTTTAAGACAAATCATGTGCAAATTCATAAGTCTAAGAGAATAAGAGTATTTTCTCCTTAAAACTGCAGTGAACCAAAGACAGTCTCAAAAACACGGTTTGAAATCGCTGGTGTTATTGACGACACAAACTACCTTGTAACCAATCAGATCAACGTGTGATCGTCAACGAGTGGATCGCTGAGTGAGTGAGGGGAGGCGGGGCTCATTTGCATATTGATAGAACTGTGTTTACTAAATGAGGCAAGGGTAAATATGTAATTTTGGTGATCAAAGATGAGTTTGAAATAAATGTATTGACTACAGGGGGACTTTAATTCAGTAAACATCAAATTGTAATTACTCCATGAATCTCATTAGGACATATTCTGATTTGATAAGTATGTTAAAGCTACACTGTGTAACGTTTGATCCTCTAGCAGTTAAAAATAAAAAGGGATGCATATCGCAGAGAACATTGTGTTGTTTGTGCTTCGGCTCTGCTCCTCCGCACGGATGAATGTGGTTTGAGACTCTGGTGAACATCTTATAAGAGCGGATAGACTAATAAATAACAGTTTCTTTGTACAACTGGCAAATGCATGTCGCTTTGAATGAACCATGGTTATTTTTTCTCGTTCAAGCATTCAGCTTCAAGCTACTCCCTGAATATACAAGCCCCACGGACCCACTTTATATTAAGTGGCTTTAAGTACTATGTACTTAGATTAAATGAATAATTTGATACAATGGACTTAATATGTACATACATGTTTTTTACATTACTTACATTTTTAAAATACCAGCATGTAATTACAGCTGTAATTAATGTATGTAATTACATTTGAAATTACACAGTTGACCCTTCCCTTACACCTTAACCCAGCCTTAAAGATACCCATACCACACACACCTGACCTTAACCTTACCCGTATCACACACACCTGACCCTAACCTTACCTGTATCACACACCTGTCCCTAACCTTACCCGTATCACACACACCTGACCCTAACCTTACCTGTATCACACACCTGTCCCTAACCTTACCTGTATCACACACCTGTCCCTAACCTTATCCATATCACACACACCTGACCTTAACCTTACCCGTATCACACACACCTGACCCTAACCTTACCTGTATCACACACCTGTCCCTAACCTTATCCATATCACACACACCTGACCTTAACCTTACCCGTATCACACACACCTGACCCTAACCTTACCTGTATCACACACCTGACCCTAACCTTACCTGTATCACACACCTGACCCTAACCTTACCTGACCCTAACCTTACCCGTATCACACACACCTGACCCTAACCTTACCTGACCCTAACCTTCCCCATATCACACACACCTGACCCTAACCTTACCCGTATCACACACACCTGACCCTAACCTTACCCGTATCACACACACCTGACCCTAAACTTACCCGTATCACACACCTGTCCCTAACCTTACCCATATCACACACACCTGTCCCGTAACCTTACCCGTATCACACACACCTGACCCTAACCTTACCCATATCACACACACCTGTCCCTAACCTTACCCGTATCACACACACCTGACCCTAACCTTACCTGACCCTAACCTTACCCGTATCACACACACCTGACCCTAACCTTACCCGTATCACACACACCTGACCCTAACCTTACCCGTATCACACACACCTGACCCTAAACTTACCCGTATCACACACCTGTCCCTAACCTTACCCATATCACACACACCTGTCCCGTAACCTTACCCGTATCACACACACCTGACCCTAACCTTACCCATATCACACACACCTGTCCCTAACCTTACCCATATCACACACACCTGTCCCTAACCTTACCCGTATCACACACACCTGACCCTAACGTTACTCGTATCACACACACCTGTCCCTAACCTTACCCGTATCACACACACCTGACCCTAACCTTACCCGCTTACCCGTATCACAGACACCTGACCCTAACCTTACCCGTATCACACACACCTGTCCTAACCTTACCCGTATCACACACACCTGACCCTAACCTTACCCGTATCACACACACCTGACCCTAAACTTACCCGTATCACACACACCTGTCCCTAACCTTACCCGTATCACACACACCTGACCCTAACCTTACCCGTATCACACACACCTGACCCTAAACTTACCCGTATCACACACACCTGTCCCTAACCTTACCCGTATCACACACACCTGACCCTAACCTTACCCATATCACACACACCTGACCCTAACCTTACCCATATCACACACACCTGACCCTAACCGTACCCGTATCACACAGACCTGACCCTAACCTTACCCGTATCACACACACCTGTCCCTAACCTTACCCGTATCACACACACCTGTCCCTAACCTTACCGTATCACACACACCTGACCCTAACCTTACCCGTATCACACACACCTGTCCCTAACCTTACCCGTATCACACACACCTGACCCTAACCTTACCTGACCCTAACCTTAACCGTATCACACACCTGTCCCTAACCATACCCGTATCACATCTCAATAGCAGCAAAAGTGTTTTACAATACAACATGAACACAATAAGTACATTTTACATATTTTTCAATGTAAGTACATAATACTTAAAGCCACTTAATATAAAGTGGGATCGCAATTTCCCTCAAATTCCATCTAAAATATACTCTCACCGGCCACTTTATTAGGTACAGCTTGCTAGTACCAGGTTGCCTTAAGAACTGCCTTAATTCTTCATGGCAATGATTCAAACAAGGTGCTGGACACATTCCTCAGAGATTTTGATCCATATTGTAATGATAGCATGACGCAGTTGTGCAGATTTTTCAGCTGCTCATCCATGATGTGAATCTCTCGTTCCAGCATATCCCAAAGCTGCTCTACTGGACTGAGATCTGGTGACTGTGGAGGCCATTTGAGTATGAACTCATGATCATGAACTCATTGTAATGATCAAGAAACCAGAGATTTGTGACATATAGGCGCACATTAATAACATGCTCTTTTAAATAAAAAAATAAAATACTGCACCATTGACTTTAGATCAGGTTTCAGTTGGTCAATGGCTCAGTCTGTTTCAGTTCCTCAAAATTGCAATGCACCAACAATGCGCCTGAACACCTGGTTTTCAGACCAGCAGCCCATGGGCGCACAAATGGGCGCAAATGCATTTGCTATTTAAACAACGTAGCGCAGGACGTGAAAATGAAAACTGTGTCGGGCTGAAATTAGCAAAACAACCTTGCGTCGCGCCTGGTGCTGCATTGCACTAGGGGTGTGAACCTACACTAGTCTCACGGTTTGGTTCGAATACGATTATCATGTCATTGATTCAGTTCAATTCGATGTGCATTACGATGCACTCCATACTCAATTTTCAATTTTGCTTCAAAAGTGATGTGTGCGTGCGTGCGCGTGTGTGCGTGTTTGCCTGTTCGGGAAATCGCAGTGACAGAAACAGTGACATTTCAGTTTAAGTTTCAAGGGAGTAAAGTCTGTTTATGCCATTAAGAAAATGAAATTCTGTCAAATCAATTTTGTTTTAAAGAAATGTTCATTTAAAAGCAGCACTCATTCATCAGTGTATAATGTTACCCTAGAGATGTGCGCATCAACCGTCGCCGAGTCCGCTGTCGAAAGTGACGATCATCCATTTATAATCACAAAGCAGTCAGACTCTGCCAGGCGTTAACAGCTCGCGGTGAAAACGGCTAACGTGGTTTATCAAGTTAGTGTATACCTCCTGCATATTCTATTTGTGTGTGATATGAGTGCACACAGCGCGTGTCTTCTCTAGGTCGTGTTTACCAGGTTGTTCATAAAAGCCGAAATGTGCCCAGATGTAGGCTTTTAAAGTAGTTGGAGCATTTTTAATTACTTGCACTCGCGTCTTGCCTCCCTCTGCCATTGTATGCTACCGCGACAAAGCACATACACGATAAATGACGTCAGAAAAGCGTCAGTACATTATAATCGGTTATGGTCTATTACTGAACCGATACCGAATCGTCCTCGTCTGCATCGCGATGCATCGTAGAAACGATTAATTTTTATACTCCTACATTGAACTTAGTGTATGATAGGGCCCATAGTTTTCCTACATCTTTAAACTTTTAGTTTTACAAATCCTCGCATTAAAAAAAACATTAAAATTGGATAATATTTAGCGCTTTGAAGCGCTGGAAAAAGTTTGAAGCATTCGAAAGCCTGTGTAAAGTGCTTGAATTTCAATCACAAATGGTTTACGAACCCTGAAATGAATAAAAAAAACATTACAATATTTATACTGCCACAATACCATGGTTACAGTTAGCGTTACTACATTAAATCGATGGTGAATGTTGGTGATTTGTTGATTGAAAAGCCTTCTAAAACTTGTTCTTACCTTCAGGCTGAGTGGCTACTCTCAGAGGCGCTGAACTCTCTCCAGGGCCGTTTCTGTTGTGCGCCACCACACGAAACACATACGTGGAGTCTGGAATGAGGTTCTGGATGGTGACCTGCATCTCTCCTGGACGACTGGTGTTCACTATCCTCTCCCTGTACAGGATCACAAGCGTCATATGAGACTGAAACAGGAGATGACTGCTGATTTGGTGGTTTAAAGCTTCTCATATTTTTCTGTAGTCAAATGCAGCTCATACAGAACATCGTTATAAATATGAATAAGAACAACATGTGACTTAAAATAATAGCAACAAATGAACAGAATACAATAATCGATAGCATCCATTATTAAAGGCTTCTCGGAGGGCGAAGGACTCGAAAACATGCATGGGTCACATTTCACTTCATAGTCAAAATGCAAATAAACTATTTATTACATTTTTAATATGATATTTCATTATATTATTTATTTATTATTATTATTTAAAATATATATTATATTTATTTGCATAAATTCGCCCATTTTTTGCGTGTATGATATTCTTTTATGACAATTAAGCACAAAAATTATCCTAACCATAATGCATATGAATGTTTTACTTTTTTGTAATTCTCATTAGAATCTAATTACCATAATGCAGTCTTTTTTGCAGTACAAAATATACAGTATACTAATACACTGATTCATTCAAAAAAATCATTAATTATGATACTTCACAAGAAAAAATACTAATAGATAGATAGATGTGTCACATGATCCTTCAGAAATCATTCTAACATGATGATTTGCTGCTCAAAAAACATGTCTGATTATTATCAGTGTGCTGCTGCTTCATATTTTTGTGGAAACTAATACATTTTTCAGGATTCCTTGATCAATAGAATGTTGAGAAGAACAGCATTTATTTGAAATAAATATTTTTGCAACATTACAATAGTTTACTGTAACTTTTGATTAATTTCAAGGATCCTCGAATAAAAGTACAAAATGTATGACCATCTTACTGAGCCCAAACTTTGATACAGTAGTAGTGTGTATATAACAGATAAATGGCGTGCCTGTTAGTGCCTTCCAGGCTGTAGTAGACAGAGTAGGTGACGTCTTCTCCGTGTGGTTCAGCGGGAACACGCCAGGTCAGTTTGATGAAGCGAGTGGACACCAGCGAGGCCACGACGTCCCGCGGGCCGGAGGGTTTGGGACCAGCGCCGACTCGGGACCCTGGCATTAGATGGTCAGTAGTGGCACGGGTCAGTGAGGTGGGAGGGGGGGAGGGCAGGGCTACATCTTTCAGTGTGTGAGTGAAAGCAGGAATAAAGGGTGGAGGGGGGCGGATTGTGAAGTCACACAGAAATACAGGGAGGGATGGATGGATGGATGGATGGAGAGCAAAACACAGGAGAACACATAAAAAGAAAAACAAAAAAACAAAGAAAAACATAACACAATGGCTTTTCCATGACAGGAAATCAACAAAACAGTGAAATAAATCACAAAGAAACATGAAAAATGCAATCATAATGGAAGTATGTCAGGCATGTAGTTGGAGAAAAACAGCTGAAGTGGAAAAAACAAGAATATTTTTCACTTTTATAATAGTTCATCTCAAAATTAGTTGTTTGCTAAAAATATGTCAAACACCTGACCTGGCATGGCGAATTTTCTTGCAGTATATTTGATTGTCGGGGGGGAAAAAGACTTTATGTGAATGGGTTTGGTTGTGAGTAAATTAATAAATGCATATATTTTTGTGTGGACTATTCCTTTAAGTAAAGTTGGGGGGAAAACAGGCTTTTTGGGACTGCAGAGCATTCACAGCTTATACTGACGTCAAAAATCTCACTATTTTAGGTTTTCTAAGGGAATTTTAGGCGACTTGATGTAACTGATGTCTTTATTTCATTAGATTCGATCGATTAGATAATACGTTATTTTCAGACATGTCTGAAATGTTTCTCGCATGACTATCAATGTTACGACAATCAACATCGACATACCCTTGACCCACACAAAACAATTACAATCGCAAATATTTCAGACATTAATTATACATTACACTCCCTTAAAGCACTACATTGCAACCTTACACTTCTATACTACGCTTACACAATTACATGCGAATTCTCTGGAGCTGTGAAAGAACAACCTCTGAGAGTTTAAAAGCAGCTTATAAAGGTTCAGAGAGATGTATTGTGTCGAGACGTGCTCTTCATGTTTTATTCTGAACAGACAGTAGGAGAAGAGACTGATAATATACACTAATAGCAGCACTCATTAGCTTATAGCTTCCCCTAAATGACAAAATCCATTAGACGGAGAACAAATTAAACATTAGTTGTAGCAATTACAGTTTTCCACAAAGACAAGCCATCAATGTTCATCTGTCTAGCCTCGGGGAGAAAAAAATGATATCACTCAGCATTTATCTCTGGTTCAGCTTTGTGTGGTGCGTGACAATCTCTCCAGCTTTTCTTCTTCCTCTGGCAAACTTCACATTTAAACTGTATATCTACAGCAGTCTATTCCCTTAACCAGTGGGGGTTTCTTTAAGACTGCAAGGGAAATTCGGCTTCCACTATAATGTCAAAAATTAATGGTCAAACATGTAGTCTACTATTGTGTTAACATTTTATTGACTAAAAATGCGTTAGAACACATTCATCTTGAAGACGAGTTTGTTCAGAATCGGCTACACATAGCAGATCGGCTGACTCGATTTCCTTCTCATTCATTCCCGGAGCGTCACAGAGCATTTCTCTGTTGAAGCCCAGCGTACATTGACTTCAATGGGGCTTTGAACAGTTTTTTTTCAGTGTTTCGAAACTAGACGGTCATTGGATAAATCTGTGATTATGCCACGGACGCTCAGCTTCTCTGGGGTGATGGAGGAGTGGGCGGGGCTGGACGCTGGGCTTCTGCGTGATGATTGGACGGTCTGTCCAAAGACTGCATCTCCTTTTGATTGACAGCGATTTTGTACTATAAAAAGT
The DNA here is from genome assembly GCF_051911475.1 of Siphateles boraxobius. Taxonomy (NCBI): domain Eukaryota; kingdom Metazoa; phylum Chordata; class Actinopteri; order Cypriniformes; family Leuciscidae; genus Siphateles; species Siphateles boraxobius. Next base: position 4,489,868 of record NW_027509119.1, on the reverse strand, counting down.
CGCTGATGCTGAAGCTATTCGAGCTCAGTCCCATCACGGATTTTGCAAGTGTAATCGAAAGACAAACTGCTGCAACCTATTTCTTGGTATTAGCTTGGCGAAATTGCTAGCCATACATTTTCAACACACATTTCACACAATTATATACTACATTCCTTTTTTCAGTTTAACCTAATTCCCACATTTCCCCCATCGAGTTCAATATATATATATTTTTAGATTGTTTGTTCGTTCATTCATTCATTCATTCATTCATTCATACAGTAGGCTAGGCTATAAATAAATTGACAATTTTAATTATGTAGGCCGAAAATGAGCATCCCCTCTTTGAGAGACCAGCAGCCGCCACTGCCCTTGCCATATTATAAATTCTACAACTAGTTAGTTAAAATTGACCATGATAAAGACCACGATAAATGTAATAGAACGTGATAAATTCTGGGAAAGGTGGTCATGATGAGAAGTTTAAAAACCTTTCTAATTTATATTGGTGCAGGATGATGTTTTACCCTCTTTTCTTCAGTCTTTTTAGTTGATGTGGATTTTTTGATCATGTTTGATTTTCTCCATAGAGTTTTAAAGTGGAACATTCTCAATAGAATTAAAATGAGTTTCCAAAATAAGAGCGGCTCATGCCAATCTCATCACACTTTTGCCTACGATGATTCGCGCCACTCACGCACAATTAAACTAGAAATGCACGATATATCGGCCACCATATCGGTATCAGCCGATATATGTTCATTTATAATGTCATCTTTATCGGCCCAAAAAGAAAATTAGGCCGATATATTAAAGCTCATAAATAATGGATTTTTTCTTCAGCTGATACGCTTCAGATGTGCACTGTTCAACATGTTGTTTTTGAATTGATTGAAATATGATTGGAATCACTTCAAAAAGAAAAATACAGTTAAGTGCAAGTATGTCATATAGACTACATTAAATTATGAGAACATCATTATAATTGTGTGCTTGGGACATGGCTTTTAATTGTGAGACTTGTGTTTATGTAATCAGGTTCTCAAATTTGGATTTATCGGCCAATTTATCGGTTATCGGCTTTCAAATATAACGAGTTATCTTATCGGCCAAAGTTTTCATATCAGTGCATCCCTAAATTAAACAATAGCGATTTAGTCCTTTTGCGCAAAATTGGTCTGTTCAGTTCGTACGGCTTTTTAAAATCTCAAAACACGCTATGAATATAATTAGCCTGATTGTATAATAGCCTGATTTGATGTTTCGGCAAAGAGTATAGAAGTACCAAGAGACGAAACTCAGTTGCAGTTTTGACAACAATCGCTAGATGGCGCTGCTGTCGCCATTTTGGACTTAACCAACGGGTTTACCGTTTGCACAACTGCACAGCATTATGTCTGGAAATAATTGGAAACAAAGAAACGAGTGTTCTGCCATCAACTGCGACAACTAGCAGTGTACAACCAATCAACTAGCATTTCATAAAGATCCATAGAGGTAAAGTAGAAAAGGTTTTTATTAACGTTAAAGTGAGCAGCGTACGAAACGTTATGTCTCCATACGTAAATAGAGGCATGGACGTGTACAACAGTGAGTGCAGGGAAGTTGTGTGTGACAAGGAAAAGTGCAAAAACACTCTTGTATACATGGTGAAACTATTCAATAGAGTCAGAATCCATCATATATTACGGACACAAAATCGACAACTCTCACAGTCCGAAAAGAAGCTATACAGAACATTTTTAAAGCAAAGTCATCTGTAAATCTGTACATTAACTCTCTTTCTGTATCAAATGTAACATGTGTTGTACAAAGTTTTTATCAGTCAAAAAAGACTAAAACATATAGAACAGCTAATATACTTACCATTGTCATTCTATTTGTAGTAAATGTGTGCATTTTACTTGCACAATGTTTGATTTGTTGTGTGTAATGCAGGCAGAAATGATGTGGTGATCTACTTACAATCACCAATTTTAATACTGTTCATTTTGTGATGATCTTCTATTACTATTAAATATTCTCTCTTGACTAATGTGTTGTCCCTTTCACCTACTCACTGTTCATTGTGTTTTGGCTTTTTCAATGAATTTGTCAATCATTTCAGGAGGACTATGGGCTGTTGTTACTGGTGTTGTAAAATTGTGCTGTATGAAAACGGGAGTTATCCCCAAAAGTTATTGGGGTAAATAAATCGCCTATTTCACAGCTTCATGCTCTATGATGAAATTGTTTAATTATAAACCGATCCATAAGCGTTATTTTGTTGTACATTATTCAACACGCAGTTTTAGTTTAGGCTATAGAGATTGTACGCCTCTTGGTACTTCTATACTCTTTGGTTTCGGTGTGAGCGCTCAGCGTGTGAGGAGTGCCGATACGCAAGAAGAAGTGAGGGGACACTACAGATTAAAATGTCCAAAATGGAGTGTTTGGACAACATAAATTTGTCAACTATGAAGTTATCAGGATCATCAGCTTCAGTCGGTCTGATGATGAATGCAGTCATGTGACGTACGGTGGTTAACAGCAGAAGATTAATACTGATTCTGTTCATAGCAGAGAGCAATAGCTGGTGCCACTGGAACAGATGGTGACTTCGCTTATTAATGATACACACTGAAGCTAAGCAAAAAGGTCTAAAGGCCTTTGATGTAAAAAGGAATTATTCTTAACTCCACTTTTGCTTTAAATCGATGTAATTATGCGTTTAATACTCAGCAAATTGTATTTCGAGTGTATGCAAATTAGTTTCTCCTTTTAAACAGAAACGGTTGCTCAGAGCAATGATGACTATATACTATGTAGGTCACCAAGAATCATATTAATATCCTAAATGGGTAATTGTACTACATAAGGACATGGGGAAAACATAAATAAAGGAAAAACGGCCTCATATAGACTATATATTAGATATATAGACATACAGACTATATAAACGGGTATAGACTATATGTAGGTCACCAAGAATCATATTAACATCCTAAATATAGACATATAGACTATATAAACGGGTATAGACTATATACTATGTAGGTCACCAAGAATCATATTAACATCCTAAATGGGTAATTGTACTACATAAGGACATGGGGAAAACATAAATGTAGGAAAAACAGCCTCATATAGACTATATAATAGATATATAGACAAATAGACTATATAAACGGGTATAGACTATATACTATGTAGGTCACCAAGAATCATATTAACATCCTAAATGGGTAATTGTACTACTGTAAATAAGGACATGGGAAAAACATAAATGTAGGAAAAACGGCCTCATATAGACTATATAATAGATATATAGACAAATAGACTATATAAACGGGTATAGACTATATACTATGTAGGTCACCAAGAATCATATTAACATCCTAAATGGGTAATTGTACTACTGTAAATAAGGACATGGGAAAAACATAAATATAGGAAAAACGGCCTCATTCACCTCCATGTGTTTATGATGTGGCTGTCGGAGAGAGTGCACTGCTAATAAGCACTTATTGAGCTCCTTCTTTCATCTTACAGACGGGTATAGACTGAAATGACCACGGTACAGGAGATGTGACACAAAAAGACTTCATCCATTGGCATTAAATCTAACACGTCTCTACTATTGATCTGAGGGAACATGCTATTATCGTGAGTCTGGAAGGGGTTTTCATATTGTGTGAAGACATAAAAAGTGGGTTATATCCTTCTTTCATGCCAGGGTTCATGTTCTTCACCTGTACTCATGTCCTGAAATCAGACAGGTTTGACTAATGCTGAAATGTGGAGCAGCTCTTGATCTATGGACACTGGATAAAATCATAATAGGAGTGATTGAGGAGGAGAAATGGACAGCTAAATCACACAGATCTCGAGGGTTTTACTCTCTTATATCGCTATATGTCTTCTCTTATTGAAGAAAGGTCATTGATAATTTATCTCACAACTCTGACTTTTTCCTCACAACTGCGAGTTTTTATCTTACAGTTCATATCCCACAATTCTGTGAAAAAGCTGAAGATATAAATTCGCAATTGTGAAAAAAAAGTCAAAATTTATATAATGTAATTCTGACTTTATTTCTTCCAATTCCCTGTTTATAACTCACAATTCAGACTCACAATTCCAAGTTTGTAACTCCCAATTCTGACTTTATAACTCACAAATCAAAGTTTGTAACTCCCAATTCTGACTTTATAACTCACAAATCAAAGTTTGTAACTCCCAATTCTGACTTTATAACTCACAATTCCAAGTTTGTAACTCCCAATTCTGACTTTATAACTCACAATTCCAAGTTTGTAACTCCCAATTCTGACTTTATAACTCACAATTCCAAGTTTGTAACTCCCAATTCTGACTTTATAACTCACAATTCCAAGTTTGTAACTCCCAATTCTGACTTTATAACTCACAAATCAAAGTTTGTAACTCCCAATTCTGACTTTATAACTCACAAATCAAAGTTTGTAACTCCCAATTCTTACTTTATAACTCACAATTCCAAGTTTGTAACTCCCAATTCTGACTTTATAACTCACAATTCCAAGTTTGTAACTCCCAATTCTGACTTTATAACTCACAAATCAAAGTTTGTAACTCCCAATTCTGACTTTATAACTCACAATTCCAAGTTTGTAACTCCCAATTCTGACTTTATAACTCACAAATCAAAGTTTGTAACTCCCAATTCTTACTTTATAACTCACAATTCCAAGTTTGTAACTCCCAATTCTGACTTTATAACTCACAATTCCAAGTTTGTAACTCCCAATTCTGACTTTATAACTCACAAATCAAAGTTTGTAACTCCCAATTCTGACTTTATAACTCACAAATCAAAGTTTGTAACTCCCAATTCTTACTTTATAACTCACAATTCCAAGTTTGTAACTCCCAATTCTGACTTTATAACTCACAAATCAAAGTTTGTAACTCCCAATTCTTACTTTATAACTCACAATTCCAAGTTTGTAACTCCCAATTCTGACTTTATAACTCACAAATCAAAGTTTGTAACTCCCAATTCTGACTTTATTTCTCTTAATTCCAAGTTCATAACTCGCAATTATCTCAGAATTGTGAAAAAAATTCAAAATGTATATCTTGTAATTCTGACTTTATTTCTCGCAATTGCAAGTTTTATCTTACAAATCACATTATTCTGTGAAAAAAATTCAGAATTGCAGATATAAACTTACAATTGAGAAAAAAGTCAGAACGTATATACTGTAATTATGACTTTTTTTCATCCAATTCCCAGTTCATAATTCATAATTCTGAAAAAAAAAAAATTTTATTGCGAGTTTATATCTCGCAAATCAGACTTTATAACTCACAATTCCAAGTTCATAACTCGCAATTATCTCAGAATTGATATAAACTATATAAAGCCAAAATATGTATCTCGGAATTCTGAGTTTTTTTTCTCATCATTCCAATTTTACAGCTCAATTCTGAATTGTGTGATATTAAAAGATATATTATTAAATTAAAAAGACAATTACAACTTTTCATCTCACAATTCTGACTTTTTTCAGAATTGTGAGATATAAACTAAAAATTATTTTAGTTATAAATTCCGAATCGAGAGATGTAAATCGCAATTATGATTAAAAAAAGTCTGAATTCTGAGATAAAGTCTCAATTACCTTTTTTATTCCATGGCAGAAATAAGCTTCCATTCAAATACATGTGTTTTTTAGTTTACACAGAGACAATAACGGTATCGTTTTCAAAAACTTGTACTTTGAAACTCGTTTTCAAAAGATTTTCAGCCTTTCAGTTTTCAGCCTCCCAAAATGCCGTGGTCATGTAAATGAACGACCGAAGCGCATAACAAGTTTTGCGTAAACGCCCCATTAAAAAGATCATATATATGTATTTTAATAATAAAAAAAAACATTCATTAGATATTTCCTGATACGGGCCCTTAAAATATCTACAGCCTTTTCTTGGTAATTCAATGCATTTTGTTGTAGCAAATAAAGACAAACCAAGGGAAGGACACAAAAATAAGCAGAGTTACTATGATATTAAAGAAGCCAAGTACACAATAGTCTCACAATAATCCAATTTTTCATTGGAGATACAGCTGGCCCGCAGCGATTGTGCATCGGATCTGAAGCCTGAACCGCTGCAGAGGCGACAGCAGTCTATCTCTTCAAAGTAAACATCATGAATATGAGACGATGATGGATTAAAGGCCATCAACACCCCTGTTGAGATTAAACAGGTCTCTCACGTGATGCGTTTCGTCTCCTGAGACGTCTTGCTTCCACAGTCTAAAGAGATGAAAGCGCAGATCTAGGGGGAGGAACGGGCACCTCGACGGGACGTCCCGCCCAGCACCAAAGCACAGGATTACGGGTCTCAGCGTGAAGCTGGCAGGGGACATCCTATGTGCCCATCTGGCACGTCATTACTGTGTGTCTATACCCAGTTACACCAGCCCTCGGGGTCAGTAAAGCATCGGCCCCATTCCCTCCTGCACCTGCTAAACCTCCATCAAACAGCGCCAATCCCTCGCGCTCCAGTCCGACAGCCAAATCACTTCTTTTCTGACATGCACTTCAGTCCCATTTGTCATGCTCAGTCCCAATACCAAAAACATCACTGTGCTCCTTTGAGAAGCTTGGGCTCAGGGTGTTTGTAGACTAGACACAAAAAAGTCCCAGTGATAGCACTTTGTTTCAAATGGCGAGCAAACATGAGATTATTAAATCAAACTGAACCCCTGGGAGTTCAGGATAAGAATTCGTGCAGTACCATACCTGTCAAGTTTTGGATTTGAAAATAAGGGAAATTTTCTGGCGCCCACCGCGAGCAGTCCCACCACCCCAACCAAGCTCCCGTAACATCATCCCTTACATTTTAAGACAAGTGTTATAGCTTAAATGAAAACACAAAAGGGTATATATGAAGAGCATTTGTTTTAAAGGCTTATTTGCATATTTTCTGTTCATTTAACATTGCTTGTCTCTACATTTACATTTTATTTTCATTCCACACATTCTTTTCAATTCATATTGCTTTTCTTTTACAGTTTTTCTTTACATGTCACATATACAGTAGTATATACAGTACCTGTAGTAGGCTACTGCAGGTGGCAGTTATCGCGTGGCTAGTGACAGAGCTCGGATTGGGAATGTTTTTTTTTTTTTTTTTTATCCGCCCGGGCCATTATTATTTTTTAATAGCGCAGGTTACAATACGGGAGATTTACGGGAAAATACTAAGACGGGAGGAAGGCGCGAAAGAAGGGTTAAATACGGGACTTTCCCGGCCAAAACGGGATACTTGACAGGTATGTGCAGTACAAATTTGCATTTCACAATGTACTTCAGCAGACCTTGTATATATCAGTTGTTGATAACACAGAGAACCCCTTCCCTAAAATGCAAAACTCACAAGTGATATTTACCTTAATTTGTTTTTCAGTCAACAGGAACACACCAAGCCAACGCCGACGGACTAGCGCCGATGAAAGCCGACTGTGTTGTCGCCTCGCGTCGGGGTAAAAAGCTGCACTTGAACACACCGATAGAACTACAGCCGACTGTCAGCTAGAAGGCGCGTTCTGCGCCTGCGTGTAAATGAGACAACTGTCTATTTATGCAGATATATTAGTCTATATTCGTCATTCAAAAAAGGAAACCGACGCTGCCGGCTGCAGATACACATACCGTAAACAAAGCAGTGTGTGCTCACCGTTTTGAATATCAATCCTGCTAAACACTTTCTTTATTCCACTCCGCTCATGTTAATATTAAAATATTCGCCAAGGAACACTCAGGTAAGATCATGACGTAACATAAGAACAGCCTTCTATCTGTACCGTTTTGACTTCTTTGTTCGCTGTTTTGCTTTTATTCTCGTGCACTGACTCTTTCACTAAGCTGAACAGCCAATCAGAGTTCTCTCTTTCCCCGACGGCCCGACGCCGATTCAACATGTCGAATCGGACGAAACAAAGCCGACGAGGTCCAATTTCAGCCGACGGTGCGGAACACACTGAGGAAACTTAGTCGGCCGACGCATAAAAACTGCCCAACGGCCGACCGTCGGCTTGGTGTGTTCCTGCCTTTAAAGGCACACTATGCAGGAATTCCATTTTTGTCAAACAGCGCCCCCTAGAGTCGCTGTAGAGTACTTGTATTTAACGTTACTATCGTAAATACCACTCACGAAGAGCGTCTCTGCACTCACATAATAATAAAGTAGCCTACCGTGTTTGATGGCTTATAACGTTTTTACATGATTGCATAGCTAATATAGGCCTACTGTATAATTTCATTTGTGTTTTTTGAGTGTAATGTAAACATTACAAAATGCCAGATGACATCAATAAAGTTGCATCATGTACGTCGCATTATTTCGTAACAAAGTCCGTTATGATGTTGTTAGACATGATTATTGCAATTTATCGTAATAGTTTGCAAATTGCGCTCATTTACACTATTTACAACGTGTAGGCTTATTTATGTCCTGATAATTATGTGAGATATTAACAACTGTTTTCATGATAATCGCAGGAATCAACTTTAACAGTGAAAGCCTGAGCGAGTGGGAGTCTTGTCCAGTTCCTCACGCGGTCAGATTCACTTTTCCTTTTTCTAGACTCTTCCGACCGTGCTTTCTTCTGGTTTTTTTCGCCAATCTGAAAGCGCAGGTCCGATGTTTACTCGTGTCTGACTCCTCGCTCGGTCAGTCTGCCGTTTCCTCTTTCTCTGTTTCTCCGACAATGCTTTCCTAGCTTTCTGCTTCTTAAATGCCGGCTTAGCAAATTCCATCCCTACCTTGTTCTTATAGCTAGCCGGATCCTGGATGGGGGCGTGTATGTGTGTAATGTGTGCAGTGCCGTAAAGCAAATCGTTACATCGCGAGAGCTGATATTACACGACACTTCCTGACGCTGGGCCAAAGTTGAAAGTGCATTTTTTCCACTCACAGGCAATGGTTTTATTCACACTCACAATTATTGCAATGGTTTAAGTCGCTCTTTCTTTCATATAGTCATAGTTTAACCTGTAGTAATTTGAATAATGGATTTTCAGATTCATGATTGAAAGTTTGTGTCTGGGATAAGTATTAAAAACATTTTAAAAGTAGTAAAAAAAAGAGATCAAATCAGTGTGATTTATAAGTTATTTTAATAAAAAAATCAACCGTGTCTGAAGTTGTAGAAACTTGATTCAGTAATCTAGTATTGCATTTCAAACACGATCACAAAACTGGTTTATTTTTTATTTGGGTGAAATTACATTTCTTCATTCTCAAACAGAATAATTCCTTTGAGTTAAGTAACAGCTACAGGCTTCGCAATGTCAACTAAATCACATCAATATTCGCACCATTGAGTGACGAATCTTATAAACAAAGCAGAGATGTTGGAAAGCAGCTTGAGGGCTCTTTCTGAGGCCATAAATAAGCCGAGCGTGTTTGCTCTGCTGTCTGGCACACAGGCCTAGTTAAAGTGTCACATGAACACAGTGAGAGGCCTCAGCGGAGACATACTATTTATGTTTTATGGTTCCACAGGCTCCTCAGCTGAGATATAAACACAAATATAGCCCAAATCAGCATTGTATGCTCTCAGATCCATCACCTTCTCAGTGCACAGACTCTTATTGTATCTTCATCTATCATTTTTCTACACACACACACCTGGAACTGGAGCACACTCGCAAAGTCCAGTAACAACTATAGTCAAGCATCCATCAACCCCCCCATGAGGGACATCTACCCTGTGTCCAAACTCTCGTCCGCCTTTTCTTCACTCCATCACTTCTACACATTTCTACACACACACACAACCTGCAGATTACCAGCACTCAGAAAAATGCAGCTCTGTCTCGAAACAGATGCGGGGAAATTGTCTTTTGCAGGGTGTTTGTGCCACACAAGGTTTTTTGGAAGAGAAAGAAAAAACGCAATGAAAAATTGAGGATTTTTTTCAGTTGCCATGAATCCTTAATTATAATGTCACTGCCAGGAAAAACAAGCATTCACATGCAAATATGGAATTTAAATGAATCTAGGGAAAGTAAACAAGCTGAAACAGTGAGACGGCATCGAACTGTCAGGTCACGTCCTGATCTCATACCAGCGATACACATCTTTTAATGCTTGTGGCGACCCAAGTGTCTATTCATTGTGCTGCACAAATACTCAAATCGATGAGTTTGTCGATTACAATGTAGTTTCCATGATGAAGGAATGCTTGGAAATACCGTGGAAGTCAATGTTGGGCATTAACTGTTTGATTACAAACATTCCTCAAAATATCTTCCTTAGTGTTCAGAAGAAGAAAGAAATTCATAGAGGTTTGGAACAACTTGGGTGATGGCACAACCTAACACGGGGTTAAATTTGTAGCAGAGATGTGTATGTTGCTTGTGTAAAAAAAAGATGAATCTAAATTAATTATTTTTTTAATAATTAAGCCAAAACCAAAATGTGTTAGGTTGTGCACCGTTCTCGCCTAAATGACGACAGTTTTCAGAATTATTTGGGAGACTTATCTATAAAAATGTCTATAAACTTTTTTAACTTATTTTAACTTGAGCACCGCATTTTTTAGACCGCCACTTTTATGGGTGGTTGCCATGCCAGGGTGTTGCAATGTGGTTGGTTGCTAAGGCTTCCTTAATAGTCTTTAGTACATTGTTGCTAAGGTGTAATGGGTGGTTGCCAGGGTGTTTTTATGCAGTTGCTAGGGTGTTCCAATTAGTCTTTAGCACATTGTTCTGTTGTTTCAAGGGTTCTATGGGTGGTTGGCATGCCTGGGTGTTGCAATGTGGTTGCTAAGGCATTCTTATTAATCTTTAATGTATTGTTGTTAAGGTGGTATGGGTGGTCACCATGATGTTGCTATGCAGTTGCTAGGGTTTTCGGAGTAGTCTTTAGCACATTGTTTTGTTGTTGCAAGGGTTTTATGGGTGGTTGCCATGCCAGGGTGTTGCAACGTGGTTTCTAAGGTGTTCTTAGTGTATTATTGCTAAGGTGTTATGGGTGGTCACCAGGGTGTTGCTACGCAGTTGCTAGGGTGTTCAGAGTAGTATTTAGCACATTGTTCTGTTGTTACAAGGTTTTTATGGGTGGTTGCCACGCCAGGGTGTTGCTATGTTGTTGCTAAAGCGTCCTTAATAGTCTTTAGTGCATTGTTGCTAAGATGTTATGGGTGTTGCTATGCTGTTGCTAGGGTGTTCCGAGTAGTTTAGAGCACAGTGATTTGTTGCAAAGGTTTAATGATTGATTTCCATGCCAGTGTGTTGAAATGTAGTTACTAAGACACACTGAATAGTCTTAAATACCTTGTTAAGAGGTTGCTAGGGTGTTATGGGTAGTCAGTAGGGTGTTGCTATGCAGTTGCTAAGGCATTCTTAGCACAGTAGTCTTTAGCACATTGTTACAGTTACAGTGACAGTGGTGTTATGAATAGTTGCCATTGTGTTGCTATGCAACTACAATGTTCCGAATAGTCTTTAGAGCAGTTGCTAAAGTGTAATCGGTGGTTGCTAGGATGTTATGAGGTCTCTTTCAGTTGTCAATCATAAATTCCTTTTTTTTTTTTTTTCACAGATTAAAATATCTTTTCTGTGCTTTCTGAGAAAATCTGAGCAAATCTACATAAAAATCTCTGCAACTTCAGTTGTGCTTAACATAATCACAGCATGTCAAATATAGAGCTAAGGGGAAAAAACAATGCAGCATTACCCTAATGAGTATGGGAGCATTTATTCCCTTACAAAAAATAATGAGCAAGTTTCACAGACTGTGCCACAAACTCCTTGTCTGTAACTTAATAAACTCAGCAATCAGCTCTAACAATAAGTGAAGATAAGCAACCGTGTTTTCCTATTCACCATGTGCTAGTCCAGATGGTAGCGAGAAGTGAGGCTTCTAAAAGCCTCCAATCAGACCCGTCTAGCAGCTTTAACTAGAACACGCTGAGAAGCCTGCCAATATAAAGTGTTTATAGGCCATTTTCATACAAGAGGAGCAAAGACTACATCAAAGGCCTATAGAGAATACATAGACACACTGGCTTCATCTCAGAAAGATACTATTTTCACAGAAACAGAGTGACAATCTGACGACAAATCTGTGCTACTCTCGTAGATGGTTGGATTCAAATTTTTAGAGTTGCTTGGTAAGGCTATCACCACTATTTCTATTGCTCATTCGAAAGGACAGGGAGTTGAACAAAGCCCTGTATTATTAACTACAATGTGTTGTCCTTCACAGTTATGAATGTACAGGAATAATATCTCAAAAATCATGCTATACGGTTTTGCCTGGCAGACTTAGGGACCAGAAAATCATAGAGACTTCGGCGGTTGGCTCTTCTGACCGGGTAAATAATGTCCCAGCAACCATCCAGAACATGATTGCAACCTCACATTTTACATTAAACTCCAGTTCTGGCACACACACATGGCCGTGAGCACACACATACACACACACACACACTGAACAGGTGGCACTGCCAGAGAGGAAGCTGCAGCAGATGGCATCATGCACCTGACTTACACCAACACTACATTCAACCATTATACTTTCAATTAGATTTATATTAAAGAAAGATCATCTACATGGACAAATCCTCCAGTTTCCCAAAGATGTTTAGCTTTTTTTTATTTTAAACAAAACACTAAAATAGTTGTGATATTGTTGTAAAACTAAATGGACCACTATTTGGTGCTCCGATTGATCGAGTGCCTATCGTTATCAGCTGATAATAGATTTAGCTATACAGTTTAATCTGTGGTCTCTATAAAGATCGATCAGAAGAGCCGATCAGATGACGCAAAACTCGCGAGACAATTTTTTCTATGCGCAGCTATCCAAAATAGAAAAAATAGAAAAGAACCACCGCTCATCCGTCAAAAATGTCTTGTAGAGAGGTGCTGCTACATTAAATCGTCAGGAATTGTAAAAATACAGCAGCCGCACACTCAAAACACTGTGCAAAATCAATTTTAATAGCAAGCTTTCGGTCTTCCGACCTTCTTCAGGCATACAAACAAAGTGAATGTGGCCATACAAAAAGGCCCTTGTCAATCACCTCTCCTGATTGCATGATGCCAGACACCTGTGTTTACATGGCTAAGGCTACAGGGATAGGGAACATGGGAAATGTTGTTCAACATAGCCTATATCAAATATAGCCTTAGGCACAGGGTCTACTGAAAACAAAACATAAATTACATCAAGATTTCAAATCAAAAATAATATACCAAAAAAATCATTACACTACATAAACCTATTCCATGCAAATATCAGGCTATGGCCATCATAAAGCATGGAATAGTCTATAATAATGAGATTAAAGAAACACACTCATATCAAAATCCTCATTAAGGCCCAGTGGTTGTAGAGCTTCTAACATGTAGATCCAATACAGCTCTCTCTGACATAGTCGCCTGTCTACATCACCCCCTCTCTGAGAAGTAACCTGTTCTATTCCCTGAAACCTGAGGGAGGACAGAGGATGTGAGTGGTTATTAAAGTGGCGGGCAACAGGATAATTCATATCATTTCGTCTTATTGAATTTTTGTGTTCGCTGATTCTTTGCTTCAGAGGACGAATAGTTTTACCAATATAGATCATATCACATGTGCATTTAAGCATATATATAAAATTTTTAGTGTTACATGTGATAACCCCTCTTACTGGAAAAGAGTTCCCTGTTCTAGGATGTGTGAAAGTGTTTGTTTTCCACGTATTGTGGCACTGAGCACAGTTGCCACAAGGGTAATTTCCATGTTTGAGGGGAGCCAAAAGTGTCTGTCTAGGGCACTACTTGCCAAAAGAAGGGTGTTACGATCAGTGGGTTTCCTGTAAAGTGTGGTAATGAGGCCTCCATCTTTTAACTCTATCCACATGTCAAGGAAAGATACACGTTGTAGATCATATTTAATTGAGAATTTTAAATCAGCATACACATCATTCAAAAAAGACACAAAATCCATGAGTTCTTCCCTTTTCCCCTGAAAAAGACAAAATATATCATCAAGATATCTGTACCACTTCAGAATTTTTTGACAAAAGGGGTTCCTGTCCGGATTAAAGACAAAATTACACTCAAACATACACATATATAAATTGGCAAAGTCTGGAGCGAAGGTAGAGCCCATGGATGTGCCTTTTAGCTGTAAATAAAAATCCCCTACAAATGAAAAATAGTTTAGCTACCACTGATCGTAACACGCTTCTTTTGGCAAGTAGTGCCCATCCTAAAGCCTTGAAAAATGGCCTACCTAAGAGTCAGTTTTATAGACTGAGGCGCTTATGCCATTCTGATGAAGATTACATAGAAAAGTCTTTGGAAATGAAACAAAGGTTTCTAGAAAGGGGTTATTCTGCTCAGTGTGTTGATAATGCCCATCAGGCTGCCCTGTCGAAACCAAGGGAGATTTTATTGACTAAGAGTATCCAGAAAGAAAATAATTTTTCAGTAACCTGTATCACAACCTTTACCCCTCGGGCTCACATGTTTAAGAGGACCATCCTCAAATACTGGCACATTTTGACCTCAGACCCAGCTCTCATTCAACATTTCAAAGATCCACCCCTTTTCGTTTTTAAAAGAGGGCCAAACTTACGAAATAAATTGGTTAGAGCCAATATATTACCAAGTCCTAGACAGACACTTTTGGCTCCCCTCAAACATGGAAATTACCCTTGTGGCAACTGTGCTCAGTGCCACAATACGTGGAAAACAAACACTTTCACACATCCTAGAACAGGGAACTCTTTTCCAGTAAGAGGGGTTATCACATGTAACACTAAAAATGTTATATATATGCTTAAATGCACATGTGATATGATCTATATTGGTAAAACTATTCGTCCTCTGAAGCAAAGAATCAGCGAACACAAAAATTCAATAAGACGAAATGATATGAATTATCCTGTTGCCCGCCACTTTAATAACCACTCACATCCTCTGTCCTCCCTCAGGTTTCAGGGAATAGAACAGGTTACTTCTCAGAGAGGGGGTGATGTAGACAGGCGACTATGTCAGAGAGAGCTGTATTGGATCTACATGTTAGAAGCTCTACAACCACTGGGCCTTAATGAGGATTTTGATATGAGTGTGTTTCTTTAATCTCATTATTATAGACTATTCCATGCTTTATGATGGCCATAGCCTGATATTTGCATGGAATAGGTTTATGTAGTGTAATGATTTTTTTGGTATATTATTTTTGATTTGAAATCTTGATGTAATTTATGTTTTGTTTTCAGTAGACCCTGTGCCTAAGGCTATATTTGATATAGGCTATGTTGAACTACATTTCCCATGTTCCCTATCCCTTTAGCCTTAGCCATGTAAACACAGGTGTCTGGCATCATGCAATCAGGAGAGGTGATTGACAAGGGCCTTTTTGTATGGCCACATTCACTTTGTTTGTATGCCTGAAGAAGGTCGGAAGACCGAAAGCTTGCTATTAAAATTGATTTTGCACAGTGTTTTGAGTGTGCGGCTGCTGTATTTTTACAATTCTATGCGCAGCTAAAATTTCTTCACTATATTCACCGATCTGGCAGTTCTACCAGGTGTCTGAAAAGGACAATAAACCTGCAATTACAGCAAGAAACTATATCTGTGCAATTTAAGTGCATTTCTTTCCTTCACAGCAGTGTGCCGTCATTCCTTCCTAAAAACCCGAATTTAACGTCCAAATCAGTGATTGGCGTAAACTGCAGTCTACTGTTGCTAAACTACTGTGATCAATAATAAAAACAGTTATTAAAACTGCATTAAGCCGCAAAAGTTATACCCAAACGGCTTTCTGCGCATGCGCTCCGAGACACAGTGGAACAAGGACAAGCAACGTGAACTTTGGCGCCTAAACGGTTAAATACACACGGAAATATATGTCAAAATGCCCGGCTTTGTGAGTATTCGCTTAAACACCATTGGTTATGTCTTAAGTGAACATAAACAGCTGGGAAATTAGTTGTATATGTATCAGTATATTGGATACGTGCATTCGCTCTTAAAGTGACAGCAGCCTAATATTCCTGTTTCAGTCTGTGTCATTAATGTTAATCAAAAAACATAAGATAAAGAGAAATCACTCACTGCTCTTTAGTAGATTGATTCTTCTATATTTAATTTGTAAAGTGAAGACTATGCAGTTGTTTTACATTTGATTACTTTCTGTTGATAAAGACTGTTCTGTTTTTTATTTCACAGGAATGCTATATTTGTTATATATGTATATATTAATATACCTAATATAATATAATAATGTATATACTGTTCCTAATCACCTCTATATGATGCACATGTTGCTTGTGGATAAATAAAGAGTTTTAAATTCATGATACTTTCTCATCTCTTAACTTAACATTTTTATATTTAAAATACATTGTTGTTAAGAACAGCCTATAACCCAAGTGGGTCTATTTCAAGCCTTCTATTTATCATGTAGTATTATTTATTTCGGTATCGGGCAATACTGCGTCCAGTGATCGGTTATCGTCCCCAAAAACCCTGATCGGAGCACCCTTACCAATATATACCAAGACTATAATGAGATGTTATGAACACTTCTTGTAATGAGAGTGTACTAAAACTAATATAAGAACTCAAACCAGGTGATTCCACCTTAAGCTGGTTTTAGCTGGATTTTCCAAATTGAATATTTAAAAAAAAAAAATCAATTTTAGACGTACCTTGATCCAGTATGATGAGCTGAGCACTCGACTGCACATTACCAGCGTCATTCTCAGCTAAACACTGATAGAAACCTTCATCTGACTTGACCAATCCCAGCACCTGCAAGTTCTGCTCCTTCTAAAAAGAGGCAAACAAGAACATTGCTGTCAACTAGAAGACATTTCCATATGCACTCACTGTTATAGTGCATTCTGTACCACAACTTTTCATGACAAAAGGTCAACAGCATTTCTTAACTCAAGTAGAGCTAGCTGGCAACTTACAATGATCTTGAAATAGTCGCTGGGAATGACAGCATCTCCGTTCTTCACCCATTTGATGGTGGGAGCCGGTGAGCCGGTGACCTCACACTCGAAGATTACATCTGTGGCTTCATGAGCATATATGTTAGCAGGTTTCTTCAGGAACTGTGGGGAAGCTGAGAAGAGAAGCAAAAAAAAAATCTAAATTACACTTCAAATGCCTGTATAATTTAGTACTATTAATAACTTCGGGGAAAAAAACATGATTTGCTTAGTTTCGACTCTTCTCAACCTCTAAATATCCTATCCCTAAACACTAAATATGGATAAATATGTATCTCCTAATAGCCAGAGGAGAACGCAAAACCTCCAAAGGCTTGCCATTAGTAAATGAGGTTATTTGAGGTTGGAGAAGATAAACATGACATAGATCATCTCAATAACAAGGTAATGTGCAGCAGAATGATTCAGGTCTGTCTGCTAGGATGTAATTGGGTTGTTGCTCTGTGTTGTGCCTGATTCGCTACCACACAACTACAAGCCAATTTCACATAACACATCACATGCATTACATAACATCCCATCACACAAAACATTACACATAATATGCATGATTCAAATCCTTAAATTGCACAAAATGTACAATTCAAATCCTTAAATTGCACAAAATGCATGTGTGTGTGTATATATATATATCTTTTTATTTTACACAGTCATGTGAAACAACCAATGACATATTACACCGTGTCATTATTTATTTAACAAAAATAAAGGCACAATGGAAAAGCCATGGGTGTCAAACTAAATACACCCTATGATTCACTTGCTTGTAGAGCCACTTTAAGCAGCAATAAGTTAAGGAAATCGTTTTCTGTAAGACAGTATCAGTCTCTCGCATCGTTCTGCAGGAATTTTGGCCCAATCTTCTTCAGTTCATTGAGGTCTGTGAGCATCTGTTTATGCACAGTTCTCTTAAGGTCCCGCCGCAACATTTCAGTTGGGTTCAGGTCTGGAATTTGACTGGGACATTGCAACAACTTGATTATTTGTGGATATGCTGGAGTGCTTGGGATCATTGTCCTGTTGCACGACCCGATTTCGGCCTGTCAGGCTGTCAGGCAGATTAACTCACATTTAACTCTAGAATACTTTGGTATACAGAAGAGTTCATGGTCGACTCAATGACTGAAGGTGCCCAGGTCCTGAGGCAGCAAAACAAGCCACAAATCATCAAAGCGTGCATTATGCCCAAACATATCTACTTTGGTTTTGTCTGTCCAAAGGACATTGTTCCAGAAAGTCTTGAGGTTTGTTCTGATGCAACTTTGCAAACCTAAGCCGTGCTGCCATGTTTCTTTTTTTAGAGAGAAGAAGCTTTCTCCTGGCAACCCTTCCAAACAATGCCATACTTGTCCGTTCTTTTTCTAATTGTACTTTTTTATGAACTTTAACTGAGGCCTGTAGAGTCTGAATTGTAGTTCCCTTTCGTTGTCACTCCGAGTTACGTCGGATGACGACGAATGGGGTTTCGCTTAGAAAGCCTATCAACTTCGAGTATTACAAAACGAGCCAATGGCAAAGAAATGCCATGGGTCTGCGGAATTTGCATGGCGTAACTCCGCCCCACCTCGTGGGTATAAAAGGAGGAAGCCGGCAGCAAGCAGATATGTTTTCGCTTCGGAGCCAAGTGTATTCTTCTCTCCACAAGCCATCTCTGAATTGTCAGCTTTACAAACGAGTACCTCGAGTGTTGGTGTGACGGCGATCTACGGCGAGAGCGTGCTTCCTGCTGATCTGTTGCAGTGGTCTGCCAGTCGGTGCGTTTCTCCCCGGGTGCTTCAACACTTGAGTTTTCTCTCACTAAAAGAGCTTACACGTGGCACGTCTTTTTAAAGATGTCTCGCCCGTGTACTTCTGGTTGCGGCAGATTGGTATCGGACTCTGATGGGCACGAGCGTTGCATAGTATGTTTGGGCATTGATCATGCTAGAGCAGCGCTCGTGGATGACTCATGTTCTCTCTGTGGGAACATGACCATCGCGTCATTACGGTCGAGACTCCGTGAACTCGCAAGAGTGAGAGTCCCCTCATCCACCCCCCGTCCTGCGGCTGGTGGCCAGGGTGATCTGAGGGTTACGGTCTGGAACAAGGCGCCGACTATGTGTCCGCGACCCCAGCCCCCCTCTTCAATGACGGTGCCCGCTAGTGAACTGCTGATTCCCGCGGGTCTACCCTCTGGTGGCCCGCGGGCTTCAGTTGAAGCTACAGAGGAAGATGCCATGTCTGTTGCAGCATCACTAGGCGGGTTTGACTCTTCTGGAAGTGAGGGCTCGTCACAGCTGCCACCTTCCGGTGTGCATACGGCTGTGCTCGAGTCTGATCCGGAGATGACGGCCATGCTTTCCCGGGCAGCCGCGAGCATCGGACTTGAGTGGAGGCCTCCACCCTGTCCTGAGCGCTCGCGGCTGGACGATTGGTTTTTGGGTAAGGCCGCCGACCCTCGTCCTCGGCAAACCCCAATACCTTTCTTCCCGGATGTGCATGATGAGATCTCGAAGTCCTGGAAGACCCCCCTGTCTTCTCGGGACCGCTCGCTGGTCTCATCCGCCTTTCCTCCCCTCGATGAGGCAGCTGCCCGTGGGTACACTGGGCTTCCCCCGGTTGAACGCTCTGTTGCCATGCAACTATGTCCGCAGAGTGCTTCTTCTCGGGGCGAGCCTAAGCACCCATCCAAAGCCTGTAGATTTTCGTCGACCCTGGTGGCGAAGTCTTACAGAGCGGCGGGACAGGCGGCTGCTTCACTGCATGCTATGGCCACTCTGCAGGTCTACCAGGCCCAGATGCTCAGAGACATGCACGAGGGTAGGACAAACCCAGGGCTCTTTGATGAGCTGCGCGCCGCGACCGACCTTGCTCTCCGGGCGACGAAGGTTACCGCGCGCTCCCTGGGTTTGGTGATGTCCACAGCTGTGGTCCAGGAGCGACATCTGTGGCTGAACCTGGCTGACATGCGGGACGCTGAGCGGACCCGTCTGCTTAACGCCCCCTTGTCCCAGGCCGGCCTCTTCGGCGGTGCAGTTGAAGACTTTGCCCAACAGTTTTCAACTGCCCAGAAACAGACCGAGGCCATCAAACACATTCTGCCCCGCCGGCCCGCTGCTGCCTCCACCTTGCCGGCCGGGCAGACGCCTCGACCTGTTTCCCGCCGAGGGCGCCCTCCTGCGGCTCCCGCCCCTCCCGCCCGGACCACGCAGCAGCCTCCACCCAGGGCCGGTCGCGGAGGAAGCCGTAAGAAGGCGCCACAGCCCTCTCCTGTCCCGCCCCCCGCTAAACGCCGGGCCAAGCGGCGCTCTTGAGACGGGCTGCTCAGGGATGATGATTGTTTCTCAGGAGGTGGTAGCAGGACCACTCCTTCCCCCGGTGGAGGGCCGGGGGAGAATCTTTTGTTCTCCACTCCCCGCTGCTCACCCACGGGTGGGCAGCACCCTAATGTGGTTAAAGACAGAAACAATCCCCTCTTCCCTGAGCTCACAGAGTTCTCGGGCGACACAGAGCGCCGCCCACAAGCCGTGCTCTCCTCGCCCCCCTCTGTCCCAGAGGCGGTTGACACGGCGTGCCGTCCACGGACCGCTTCGCCCCTGTCCCCCTCTGTCGCCAGACCCCTGGCAGAGCAGGCCCCCGCGGGACGACCAGCCTGGTCCTCCCCTGGCCCCCTCTGCCAGGGTGCGGTTGCTAACTGTGCCCCCTCTCCGGGCCGCTATGCCGTCCACATCTGGGCCAGTTACTCCGCCTCGCTGCCCCTCCGGGGGGACGCCTGTGGCCCGCATGATCCCGTTGGTTCAGTTCCTGGGAGCCTGGCTAGAGCTTCCCCGTCTGTCCCACTGGATCGCGCGTACCGTCAGGCTCGGCTATGCGATTCAGTTCGCACGGTCTCCTCCCCGCTTCAGGGGAGTCCGCTCCACTTTGGTCGGTGGCAATGCCCCTATCATGAGAGCAGAGATTGCCACCCTGCTGGCGAAGGGTGCAATCGAGACTGTCCCTCCAGCCGAGATGAGGTCCGGCTTCTACAGCCCCTACTTCATTGTCCCCAAGAAAACCGGTGGGTTACGGCCAATCCTGGACCTGCGCGTGCTGAACCGCTCCCTTCATCGGATGCCGTTCAAGATGCTCACCGCCAAACGCGTTTTCGAATGCATACGGCCCCAGGATTGGTTTGCAGCGATCGACCTGAAGGACGCCTACTTTCATGTCTCCATTCTTCCTCGACACAGACCGTTCCTCCGGTTTGCTTTCGAGGGGCAGGCATACCAGTACGCGGTTCTCCCTTTCGGGCTAGCCCTGTCTCCTCGCATCTTCACGAAGGTCGTCGAGGCGGCCCTTGTTCCCCTTCGAGAGCAAGGGGTTCGCATCCTGAGTTATATCGACGACTGGCTGATCCTAGCTCACTCTCGAGATCAGGTTTGCGAACACAGGGACCGAGTGCTCCGGCACCTAGCCCGTCTGGGCCTTCGGGTCAACTGGGAGAAGAGCAAACTTTGCCCCGTGCAGAGGATCTCTTTTCTCGGTATGGACATCGACTCGGTCGCCATGTCCGCGCAGCTTACGAGCGAGCGCGCGCAGTCACTGCTGACTTGCCTAAGACAATTCGAGGGCAAGAGTGCGGTTCCACTGAAACTTTTTCAGAGGCTCCTGGGGCATATGGCATCTGCAGCCGCGGTCACGCCGCTCGGATTGCTTCATATGAGACCGCTTCAGCTTTGGCTTCGCGACCGAGTCCCGAGGTGGGCATGGCAACACGGCACGTTCCGAGTACCAGTTACTCCGACCTGCCGTCAGTTCTTCACCCCGTGGTCGAACCTCGATTTTCTCAGGGCCGGTGTCCCCCTGGCTCGAGCTTCCCGGCATGTTGTTGTCTCAACAGATGCCTCCACCACGGGCTGGGGCGCCATGTGCAATGGACATGCTGCTGCGGGCTCCTGGACAGGACCCCAGCGGCTGTGGCATGTCAATTGCCTCGAGTTGTTGGCAGTACGCCTTGCCCTGCACCGCTTCCGGGCGTTGCTCAGGGGTCAACACGTACTAGTCCGCTCAGACAATACCGCCACTGTAGCGTACATCAACCATCAAGGTGGTCTACGTTCCCGCCGTATGTCACAACTCGCTCGCCACCTCCTCCTATGGAGTCAGAAGCATCTGAGGTCGCTTCGAGCCATCTTCATTCCCGGAGCGCTGAACTGTGCAGCCGACGAGCTCTCACGGCTTCAGCCCCTCCCTGGAGAATGGCGACTCCATCCCCAGTCGGTTCAGCTGATTTGGGACCAGTTCGGGGACGCGCAGATAGATCTGTTTGCCTCTCACGACTCGACCCACTGCGCCCAGTTCTATTCCCTGACCGAGGGCACGCTCGGCACGGATGCTCTGGCGCACAGCTGGCCGCAGGGCCGCAAGTATGCGTTTCCCCCAGTGAGCCTTCTTGCGCACACTTTGCGCAAGGTCAGGGAGGACGAGGAGCAGGTCATTCTGGTTGCCCCTTACTGGCCCAACCGGACCTGGTTCCCCGAACTAGTACTCCTCGCGACAGCACCTCCCTGGCCGATCCCTCTGAGGAAGAACCTTCTTTCTCAGGGACGGGGCACCCTATGGCACCCTCGTCCCGATCTTTGGAACCTCCACGTGTGGCTCCTGGATGGGACGAGGCAGGTTTGAGTACCCTACCACCAGCGGTGGTGGCTACCATCACTTCCGCTAGAGCGTCGTCCACGAGACACGTCTATGCGTTGAAGTGGAACCTCTTCGTCAACTGGTGCTCTTCTCACCGAGAAGACCCCCGGAGATGCTCGATCAGTGTTTTGCTTTCCTTCCTTCAACAGGGGCTGGAGCGAAGGCTGTCTCCCTCCACCCTGAAGGTCTATGTTGCCGCCATTGCCGCACATCATGACCTCATCGAAGGTAAGTCGGTAGGGAAGCACGACCTGATCATCAGGTTCCTGAGAGGAGCGAGGAGACTAAATCCTCCTCGTCCTCCTCTCGTTCCCTCTTGGGACCTCTCAGTGGTTCTAACTGCCCTGAAGAGTGCTCCCTTTGAGCCCCTGCAATCAGTTGAGCTTAAGTTCCTGTCGATGAAGACAGCGCTTCTGGTTGCACTGGCCTCCATCAAGAGGGTTGGGGACCTGCACGCATTCTCCGTTGACGAAGCGTGCCTGGAATTTGGGCCGGCTTACTCTCACGTGATCCTGAGACCCCGGCCTGGATATGTGCCCAAGGTTCCTACCACTCCCTTCCGGGACCAGGTGGTGAACCTGCAAGCGCTGCCCTCGGAGGAGGCAGACCCAGCCTTGGCACTGCTCTGTCCAGTACGCGCTCTCCGCGCCTATGTAGACAGAACGCAGTGTTTCAGGACCTCAGACCAGCTCTTGTCTGTTATGGTGGGAAGCTGAAGGGAAAGGCTCTCTCCAAGCAAAGGTTGTCTCACTGGATAGTGGACACCATTGCCTTGGCTTACCAGCAGCAAGGTCGACCGTGCCCCCTTGGTGTGACTGCCCACTCCACCCGGAGTGTGGCGTCCTCTTGGGCTCTAGCGCATGGCGCCTCGCTAACAGACATCTGCAGAGCTGCAGGCTGGGCGACACCTAACACATTCGCCAGATTCTATAATCTCCGAGTGGAGCCTGTGTCCTCTCGTGTACTCGCTTCAACCAGCTAGTACCGGACCCGCTCAGGTGTCTTCGCTTGCTCGCCATTCCACTCCACGGACTGGATACGTGCGATATTTTCCTCAGGTGAGCTTCTCCGAAAGCCCTGAGCTCCTCCAGCACTCCTGACGTCGGCGCCAGTGTCTATTGCCTGTGCGTCGGCTAGGTGCCTCCCGTGTGCATGGTCCCTCCTCTGAGCGACCCCCACATGTGTATTTCCACTGTAAGCCTCTCTGAGCGTGTGTCTTTCCCTTGGCAAGCCACCTTGCCACCCCTGGGGTTGAAATATTCCACCTGCGGCTGGACACCCCAGTGTTTCCCATATGCTTCCTTCGGGTCATATGTGTATTCTCTAAGTCCCCCCCCTCCGGGCTGGCATTAATTGCATACTTCCCCTAGCTTGGGATATGCTTCCCAGTGTACCTTGGTATTCCTGTGTTATATGGAGTCCTTTGTCCAGGCTGACAGGGATCTCGATTTACGCAGGGCACTGGAAGACAGCTGAGAAGGTGGCGTGATTAGACTGGTAACCCCATTCGTCGTCATCCGACGTAACTCGGAGTGACAACGAAAGGGAACGTCTACGGTTACGTATGTAACCCTCGTTCCCTGAGTAGGGAACGGAGACGTTACGTCTGCCTGCCACTTTCCGCTGTACCGCGGGGATCGCCTGAGCTCAGTCTTGGCTCCTCAGCGAAGAAACATATCTGCTTGCTGCCGGCTTCCTCCTTTTATACCCACGAGGTGGGGCGGAGTTACGCCATGCAAATTCCGCAGACCCATGGCATTTCTTTGCCATTGGCTCGTTTTGTAATACTCGAAGTTGATAGGCTTTCTAAGCGAAACCCCATTCGTCGTCATCCGACGTAACGTCTCCGTTCCCTACTCAGGGAACGAGGGTTACATACGTAACCGTAGACGTTCTGTGTTTTGCAATTTCTCCGAGCATTGCACGGTCTGACCTTGGGGTGAATTTGCTGGGATGTTCACTTCTGGGAAGAAAACTGTATACAGACTATATATTCAATTCTGTATTTGAAATGTACTTCAAATTGTTTGTAAAAGGCTGTATAACCCTTCTCAGATTGATGGCATCAACAAATGCTTCTCTAAGATCATTGCTGATGTCTTTCCTCCTTGGCATTGTATTTTAACACACACCTGAATGCTCTAGACCAGCAAACTGCCCAAACCTCTGCTTATATAGAGCTGATCACACTTGCTGATGATCGATTTATCAAAGACGTTTGATTGGTAGCACCTCACTGCTACTTACCCTCTTAATTCTTATGGAAGAAGTAGGGGTGTAGTTAGTTTGTCACCCATGTCATGTGTTGTTGTTCATCGGAGGTTGTATTTACCTCATTTTGAGACATGCCAAGGACCAGATGAATTATGTCCAAACACATAAAACTATATTGCCCATATGTCCCCATCCTGTTGTGTTTTTTTAATTCTTGATCTCATAAATACTGTATATCAGTAAAACAGACCACACAATTATTTTTAGAATAATACAACAATGAATGTAAGTGAATGGGGGAGGGGTGTGTGTGGGTGTGTCGGTGTGTGTGTGTGTGTGTGTTCACAGTGAGCATAGGAGATAAAATAGCAAATAAAAATTATGAATTTTCATGAAATAAATAATACATTTGTGTGATTGTCAGTATACATTCTCAAAATCCCCATCCAAAGCTAGATTGGCTACATAAAGCTAACCTGAGCTAAAATGCAGATTATTGGATGTAGAATATCTGTATCTAGCATATGTAAGATAAGTTGCCGGATCAGGGCCACACTGACTGAGGTAAGGTGATGAATGGCTGAGAGTGTGTGCTCCTGCAGTTTGCTGAGGTCTGCACACACATCCTGCTGAAAAACACTTGTCACACACTGCTGGGTTCCTGCTCAAGCCAGCTCCACACGGGACAGATGGTTCATGTTTCAATCACTCAGTATATCTCAAGCCCAGGAGCACATACACAGGGGAAGCACTGTACAAATGCTACAAATATACAGATGTGTGATTGTACAAACGCTTGCATTATTGCTGGACAACGACAGAACCATCCTAAGCCAGTTTTCATATTAAAGTCAACACAAAACAGAATTCAAAACCTATTTTACTTCCTTAAGCTGATTTACCTCCTAGTGTGAAAAACGATACAGCAAGACATGGTTTTGTTATCAGGAACTTGCTGGATTGTGAAAAGTGAGCATTTTAAACCAAAATGGAGGCAGACCTGATCGCTTTTTTGCAGTTGGTTGTGGAGAGGACTGTTCACGTTGCATTAATGTTCACCAGAATACATTTTCTGCATTAACTATTGTCAAGATTTTAGCTGTATTACCTCCAAATTGTGTCCTAAAACCATGCTTTAAAAGCTTTTATTTGGTTAACATTATTTTCCACTTTCACACATCTTAGGTTATGCCAATCAAAGTCATTTCAGAGAAATAGCAAGTTGAATAATGAAGATATTCTTTTGAAATAATGTGTATGAGTGATTCATGCACAATAACACTAGGAGCTAGTGATGCACCGATATTAACATTTTGGGCCGATACGATAACCGATAATGCTTTATATTTGAAAGCCGATAACCGATATATTGGCCGATAAATGTAAATCCACATTTTTATATACTTTTTGAGTGCCTAATTACAAAAACAAAAGTCTCATGTCCCAATCACACAATTATGGTGTTCTAATGATAAAATGTTATGTATTCTATATGACAGACTTGCATGTTGCACTTAACTGTATTTTTCTTTTTTGAAGTGATTCCAATTATATTTAAAGCCATTCAAAACCATCATGGTGAACAGTGCGCATCTGAAGTGTCTCAGCTCAAGAAAATAATACATTACTTATCGGCTTTGGCCTAATTTTCTTATCGGGCCGATAATGATAACATTAAAAATAAACATATATCGGTCGATACCGATATGCTGGCCGATATATCGTGCATCCCTACTAGGAGCATGTATTAAGAAAGTAAATAATTGTGATTTGATGTTGACTTTAAGAAATAAATGTGAGGAAAGGGTGCTGAGACAACAGAAGAAAAGCTAAAGATAAAGCCAGAGCATTTGTTTCATGGTCACAGACCGGTTACGTTCCCTATACGTTCTACATGGAGATTATAGTGAGGATAAAACCATCTCAAATGACCACACAGCTCTTATCACTGCCTCACTTGCATTCATGAGCATGTCTCAGGTTTCCCGCTGTATTACAGGCAATGTCAAAGCTCAACACACACTCCTGTTTCCATTCATCTACCCTGCATTTCAGAGTAGGCTGAGAAATAACAGCAGCCTATACAAGCCACTCGCTTCTGTTCTGTGTATCACAGAAAAGACCGTCTATCAAAGTTTAATAAGATTCTGGGCATTTCACCTACAGTAAAACAAACACGTAGAGAGCAGAGGTTCCCGGATCAATCCGCTCACACTTCTGCATGTTGACTAGTAACGTATGGCTGACATTTAAAATATGAGCAAACAAGACATGAACGTTTTATTTCACATTTGAAACAGGAACACAAGAATGTTCGGGATTCAATACAACTGCTCTATCAATAGCATTATCCTGATTAGCACAGAAAATATTTCTGATTTGTTAAAACAAGTTAAAATAACTTGCAATGGGAGTAAACAAGACCAGCATTCCCTAGGGATAACAAGCAGAAGTGTGAATCTCATACTTGTGTTAAAGCATGAATTATTCAGCAAAAACTACTGTTCTAGGCAAACTAACGTTAGGTTGTGTGTTTCCGATGTAATTCCTGTGAGTGAACATGATACCTTTCTGGTTACTATTATGCAAAACTTGCCAAGTTTATTGGCTTGACGTGTCACTGAAGTTGAAAGACAGGATACAAATAAATCTATAAATATTACACCATAATTATCCAGCAATTATTACTCATGCCAACATGCATCATGTGTCTTGTGGCTATACATGTATTTTTGCTTTTATGGACAGTCTTTATACTTCTTGTGAAAAAAAGTACAATTTATCATACTTTAAAATAAAATAAAAAAATATATATTATGGGAATAATATACTTAAGAAGTGTGAACTGAATGTAATGTTTCCTGATACATGTTATTTGAAATTAAATTAAAATGTATTAAATTTAAATTAACTGCAATTAGTTGAACTTGACATGTAGTTAGGACTTAAGTACATCTTTATGTGTTCAATTCTGTTGTCTTTAAAATATGGTTAAACTGCATTGTTGAATGTACCAACAAACATTTATGGTAAACTAAAATATATATTTGTAGGGTTGGGCGGTACTACGGTAATATCGTATACCGCTGGGTCTTAAAATAGCAACGGTATCGGTTTCAATACCGTCATTACCGGCACTTATATATAATATATAAATATAATTTATTCAATGCCTAAAAATGCTTATGTAGTTGTCATCAAGTGACAGTGTGGAGGAGAAAGAGAGAGCGAGAGAAGGGAGATGCGGTAAATACTGACGAGGCAATTTGTAAATGTTGCAATAAAAAAGGTGACCGCGAGAGATGGAAACACCTCTAACCTAATGTCGCATCTCCGAAACAACCACCCACTCACTGCTGCGAGGATGCATTTTGCCCCGAGTTCATTAAATAAGCGCATTAGTTTATATTTGTTAAAATATTATAATGTTATTTTTTTTTTACGTTGATAATGAAAACTGAACAGCACGAGTAAGATGGGATGCATCGGGACTCAGACATTGACAACTTAATTAAGTTTCATTTTGTAAAAGGCCTTTCTTTAAAGTGAATTTCGTTTTGTATAAATTGTATCTTAATTTTAATATTTTTTTTATCAACCAATTGCCTGGATTTAATAAATAAGAATCAAATATAGCAGACAACATAATCATGACATGTGCATCATGTGCAAATCATGTGCATTTCTCTCTATGCGCGTTCATACGGAAATGGCGATCATCAAATTCATTAAACGAAACTATTCAAAACGAAAAGAAATAGGCTAGCCTACTCTCTGATTATGTAATCCATGATGTGCATTTCTCTCTATCGTTCACTATGGAGATGGCGATTCATCAATTTCTTTAAACGAAACAATTCAAAAGGAAAAGAAATAGGCTAGCCTACTCTCTGATTATGTAATCCATGATGTGCATTTCTCTCTATCGTTCACTATGGAGATGGCGATTCGTCAAATTATTTAAACGAAACAATTCAAAAGGAAAAGAAATATAGACAGCATACTCTCTGATTAATCCATGATGTGCATTTCTCTCTATAGGCGCGTTCACTACGGAGATATCAATCGTCAATTTCATTAAACGAAACAATTCAAAACGAAAAGAAAAAGGCTAGCCTATATCTTCTGATTTTGTAATCCATGATTTGCATTTCTCTCTATATATCTATGTATATCTCTATACACAACGTGCTCGGGTTGGCCTTGATTTTTTTTTTTTTTTTTTTTTGCCCGATCTGGTATTCAGTTTCTGAACGGTGTAGGCACAAGCCAACAGTTTGGTGACGCTGTCTGAGCCTTATGTCATAATTTTTAATTAGTCACGGTAATACCGAATACCCCGGTAAAATAGGGAGGAGGTTTGACGGTATAAAAATGTGGATACCGCCCAAGCCTATTTCTAATAATTAAGTTAAAATATATATCAACTAAGTGTTTTATCAAAAATAACCATATTATAATCAAGTACTTTAAATGTGCTTTTGAGTGTTAGTCAACACATCAAAGTAAGTGTACTTCTTTAAAGCACAACAAAAGATCATTAAATCAAGATTTTTCTAATAATTGGAATGTTGCGCAAAACTTAAAAAAAATTATAATTCAGAATTACATTTAAATCATCATTTTGATCCTGGTTTACATTTACATTTAGGATAGATTAACTTTAATCCTGCTGTTCCATTATTTTAAACTCTGAGTTAAATCTCAGTTTGGGATTTACGTTAAATTTACAGGTCAGGTAAACACAATAACGAACAATAACGAATCCATCATTGGCAGAAAAAAAAATTACTTGTAGATGAAGGTTTTAATCACAGGTTATATTTTGAATCCCTGATTTGTAAATCCAAGTGGAGCAAAACACCTGAAACTAAAATAAAAACTAGATCAACAAATCCTTGATTAGCTCAATTTATTTCACATCTTATTTTGGTCATTGGTGCAACCCACCCAATGACTTAAAATGTACTTTAAAGTAAAACTTAATTACTCTACTCAAGAGACCGTCATGAAAGTGTACTCTCTTTAACACTACTCAAGTGGCCTTTTATTTCATTAATATTATACTATCTGCAAGTACCGTTTTTAAAAATATTTTAATATATTCTTTTTTAATATATTTAATATGCACATTCATAAAGTGCACAATTAAGCACACTTCTTTTTCACAAGGGATCATCCATTGAAATTTTGAACTAGATTCCTAATTAAAACACCGAAGCAGAACCAAATGTCTTCCCTATTTTTGTCATATTATTCAAACCAAAATGCATTGCAACAACAGACACAATGATCTGCAAACCGCCCACGTAAAAAGAAGAACCGAGAGAGTGTTTGACACTCGCTTGAGGAGCTCGGCTTGAGTTTGGCACTGCACCTCTTCTGTGAGCGGTTGGGTTTATACCATCGCTCCAACACAAAACCTCTCCCACACACAAAGGCAAAGTAAGGGCCTGAAAGTAGGGGCCGGCTTCCCTCCCGGTATCTTTCATCTTTTCGTCTCGTCACAGTGTGGGATCAATTCTCAGCAGACAGACAGATGGCTCAAGCTCATTACACACCACATATCTGCATGAAATCTACAGTCCAGATTCTACTCGATTCTTTGTAATTTTACACCTGTCTGAACAGTCCCTTTCATCATCACACAATCAAATATCATGCACTTTAATAGAAGTGCCACCCAAAAGCTACAGCGTGAGCAATTACAGAGAATCCTATATGTGTTTCTGCAAACATGTCTAAAGTGTGATCAGACCGTGTAATCGATTTACAGAAGAAAATGCAACACTTCCTCTGAACAGCACTAGAGGAAAGAGCTTTACAGTGTGACATGTCAAGTCACCTTTATTTATGTAGCGCTTTTTACAATATAAATTGTTTCAAAGCAGCTTTAAAGAGATACCAGGAAAATAATGCAACTAAGTTTGTTTCTAGAAGAAAATAGCATCACAGTCCAGCTTATTAAGTAAGCTCAGTGATGCTTTTGGAGCGATGTGTAACTTTTCTTTTTTTCTTAATGCTAACTGGATGAATTTTGGCACAGGTGTGTATTTTTATTGTAATTTTACTATTTCACCCCCATTTCCTCTGAAAAATCTTTTTTGCACTAGAAACACAAAATACTCCCTCTCATCGCCTTTTGGACAGAAATGTCCCCTTTGAAACCCATTAAAACTGCAATTTGTTATCCCAGGGCCATTTAACAATAAAATGATGCAATCTTTGTTAAGAGGCTTTCATTCTGTTGGCAAGGCTTCAAAATTAAAAAATTTACAATTTTTTATCAGATGGTGCCATTTTTTCAGGTTTGGTCTATAAAGCAAATACTCGCTTTATTCCTGTTTTCTGCTCCGGCATATTATAGAGCCAACTGGATAAATTATACAACGATATTTGTGTGGGTGTGTTGGTATGGATGTCTGAGTGTGGTTAGTATGTGTGTTATAAAAAAATATGTGTGCGTGTATGTGTGTGTTTGTAATATTGAGAGAGAGAAACTCAACTGCAAATAACAAATCCAATCACTGTGTGCACCAGTGGAGTTTTGCTGGAAACCAATTGGGAAAATATGTCACTGCGCCCAAACAAAATCTTACCGAAAGCTCATTTTTTGAGATATCAACCTCAAATTTGGAACACAACTTATTTAGATTTATGGGTTTGATTTTCTCACTGTTTTAGAGTTCAACTTGTTTCTTAAAATATATATTTTATATAAAATAATGTAAAACAAAATAATTTTCATAAACTTAAACCTATATAACTTTTTTTGGGATGTACTTATTAATTTATTTTTACTTCAGCAATAATCTGACAAGGGTCTTCTTTAAAATGATACCAACCTTAAGTCTGTGCTCCCAACCTTCAAATTTTTATGACAGTTTTTTGACATGGATATTTTTTGTCCTCTATGTACCTATGTGTAACTTTTTTTAATTGATGCACAAGGGTTAAAGAGATAACAGGAAAATAATGCAACTAAGTTTGTTTCTAGAAGAAAATAGCATCAAAGTCCAGCTTAAGTAAGTTCAAAGGTGGTTCATTTTTGTTGTAAAAAAAGGTATTAATCTAGTTAATTTATATATAGCCTCTCTGGAGTAGATGGCTTGATCAGTCCTTTATAAGTGAGGTTTAAGCGTACCTCTCAGCGTGAGCTCAGTCTGGGCCTCGATGGATCCGTTGACGTTGTCTGCCAGACAGTTGTACACACCGGCGTCTTCCTCGGTGAGATTGAAGATCTGCAGACTGCCTCCGCCGAGCACCTCGAAGCGGCCCGTGCTGTGAAGAAAAAAACACGGTCAATTCTCTCCCTTCAGAAAGTTACGTGTATACTTTAGCCCAACACTGATTCAATAACTTCAGTATAAATTTTCTTTCTCACATGCAACTAAGTGGAATATATCTGGCAAAGGAAGAATGCTAAGAGAAAAGGCAGCCTCAAAATTGTGGTGGTGTGGTTTAGCGGTTAAAGGTCAGGCTTTGTTATCGGAAGGTCTCTGGTTTGAACCAGGGGAAAAACAATGACCAGGTCAGCATTGAGCCCTTGAGTAAGACACTTAACCCAAGGACGCTTCAGGAGGATTGTCCAGGTGATAATTACACTGCATGTTGCTTTGGGTCAAAGGGACTCTTGTCTAACAAGGATGAGCTTTATATTCACAGAAATATTGTTAGGTCACCTCAGAAGGCCAAACGCGCGCGTGTGCGTGCGTGCGTGTCTGTCTGTCTGTCTGTCTGTCTGTCTGTCTGTCTGTCTGTCTGTCTGTCTATCTATCATCCCCTTTACCAATAGTCTGTCTGAATACAAGACATTTCTGAATTTTCCTTAATATTTTTCATCCCTGTTACCAAACGTTGTTTGAATACAAAAGGCATTTCTGAATATATTAATTCACTATCTATCATCCCCGTTACCAGATGTTGCCTGAATACAAAACATTTCTGAATTTTCTTTAATATTTTTCATCCCTGTTACCAAAAGTTGTTTGAGTACAAAAGATATATCTGAATATATTTACAAACAAATGTTCATCCCTGTAACCAATAGTTGTCTGAATACAAAAGGCATTTCTGAATTTATTTATGTATTTACTATTTTTCATCCCTGTTACCAATAGTGGCATGAATGCATGACAAATCTGAATTTATTTCCTATTGTTCATCCCTGTTACTAAAAGTTGTCTGAATACAAAATACATGTCTGAATACATACACACTTTTTCATCCCTGTTACCTAAAGCTGCCTGAATACACAAGACATGGGTGAATACCATTTAAAACCATGTGTGCTTTCTAGTAATTAACATTAAACTAAGAAAAAATATGTTTATTACAATTAATTAAAAAAGTGTACCAGGGTTTCTTACAATATCCTGGATGTTTAAATGGCTGTGTTTGATGAAAGCACACCATAATGTTGGTAAAAATTGATAAAAATGATTTCTCCAGCAGTTGTTTTGCCATTTTTTTGCCACTAATTATCATTCAGTTGTGAAGTTGGGTGAATTTTCGACACAGGGAACATGCTGTGATGTTGTGCAAGGCATCAATAGTTTAGGGAAAAGAAAAGAGCGGCCACAGTAAGAGGTAGAGGAGCGACTGCTCTCTGGCCCAGAAAACACAGAAAATCAAGAAAATCTCCACTCAACTTGATCTGTCAGACATCGATTGGTATTAAACACCAGCGCATTAATACCAGCATTCTCACACTGACTACTTTTATTTCTCTGCCTGTCTCAGCTGCGAAGTAACCAGATCCATGTGTTACATTCAAAATTAAACTGTGCTTTTATTATTTTCATTTTATTTACTTTTTTGGGATTTGAAAAAAATAAAAATAAATTAGTGGAATTCTAAGGAACGGATTTGAACAGTTATATCAACAGAGATGATAGTACAATAAAGGCATCATAAAATTAGACAAAATATATAATAAATGAACAACTAAAGCAGAGCAAGTCATTTCTAAACCAATGTAAGTACCAAAATAACTCTACATTTACAGAGCGTGGTTCAACAAAGGCAGCAACTGTTCTCTGGTGGATGTCTAAGGCTAACTGTCATTAGCCTGGTCCCACCAGACTCTCGTACATTTCATTTGTACATCGAGTTTGGCACCGCTCCATTGACAAGCGTTAACTTCCTTGTTGACTCTATTGAAGTCTAAAACTATTGCATCTGCCCAGAGTCACTCTGGATCTGCCATAAGCAATCGCTAAAGTTTGGTTGTGACGTATGCCATGTCGAAACATAGACATAATAAATACATAGATGCCCTATTGGCCGCTTTGGAACGTTGCTGCGATACGTCAACGCGTCCGCCATTTTGCTGAGGGCAAGACTGAGCTGTAAACAAATGCAAGTAAACGGGTGAGCTGCGGTTTTCCTGGATAAAAACAATAATAACGTTTACATTTATCAACCGATTTCAGTTTGTACGTGGTGTATGTTACTATTACTAATTACATAATGACCAAAGACAACCAGAAAATAATGTTCAGTCTTGTTTGTGAAAGGTAATTCCCTGAGACCTGTTTTCAATTATGTGGCGATTTGTACAGCCCCAAGCAGCACTCGAAGCAGATTTTTCTCAATTCCTGTAATGAGAGGTATGGGAAAGTTGCCCTCCGCAATATGGCGGCGCTGTTGACGTACGGTCCAGCAGCCAATAGGGCGTCTATGTATTTATTATGTCTGTGTATCGAAACCCCGTGGGGAGGAGGGCCACAACATCATGGCCACCAACAAAACTAAGCAAAGATTGTTCTTGCTCCGGTTTTAACTTCTTGATATTCGGTAGCGTTGCCACAACGCTCGCAACTTTCTCCGCTGCCATTACTGAACTACAACTCAAAATAACGCACGACATCAAAGTCATCGTTCTCAGCCACTCCCTCTGTTCGCTGATTGGCCCGGTAAAAAATTGACCGGAGAAAACCAAAGACTACAGCACAATCCCAGACGTAGTACTGAAGGAAAATGAGAATTGAGCGGAAGTACGTAGGAGAGAGGAGCCAGGCTAAACTGTCCAAAACACACGCCAGACCACAGGACTTGCAGAAGAGAGAGTAACTCAAAAGTCTTGAGCTCAACGAAACTCCACCCTGCCTCAAGCATAACACACACCTCAACCCAAAGGAAAACCAGCAGGTCTCATGAAGAGTGTCTTTGTCCTTTAGGGCTTAAGAACAGGCAGTGAAACACGTAGGCCCAATGAGGAGCTTTTCCACAGAAGACACGCTTCATTCTTCATGTTTTCCTTTCATGGACTGTGACGTTATTACTCGTACGCTCCTTTAAGAGTGAATGCTGAAGCTCCACACATCAGTGCCTCTCAGCTGCAAGAGTCTTATGATCTCCGCATGTGAGGGAGACACAGGCTTGGTGACTTCTACAAATTTTTACGGACAAGATCCTTTTGCATTTGTCAACATGCTATTTTACTTGATTTAATCTGAAAGACTCACTTGGACTCGTTGAAACTGGATCAGTTAAATACATGTGAAAAATATATAGACAAGTAGTATTTTCAATGGTTAAAAACAAAAAGGACAAAATAAGACGAATGACGGAATAAGACTTTTCACGAATGATAAAAAAAGACATATTTTTCTTATCTTGATACAAGTAAATAATCATAATCTATTTTATTGATTTGACACAAAATGTCGTGGCGACGGCATCAACCATTCAACCAACCATTACCAAATTTATTGTAAACTATAAATTGCCTTGTTGCCAAAAGTTGTCTGAATACACATCACAATAAAAACGAATACAAGTTAAAATCATGTGCGCTTTTTAGTAATAAACATTAAATAAAGAAAAAATAACTATATTACAATTAGAAAATGGCTAACAGTGTTTCTTACAATAACCTTGGTAACGGGGTTGAATGGCTGTGCTTGATGAATGCACACCATCATTTGAGTAAAAATGTATAAAAATTATTTCTGCAAATGATAAAATGGTTTTCATTTGCCCTATTGATGAACTAAAAATGGCTTATTTTTGTTATCTTAATATAAGTAAATATGATTTTCGCATGTGTCTCTAGTCAAGTGCCTTCAAAACTAATATGAGGGAGACACTTGGTTTTACTTTGTTGTGTTTTGCATTTGTCAACATTTGATTTAACTCAGTTAGACTTGGAGCTGGATCAGACAAGACAAATAAGACAATATAAAATATTGAATATATATATTTAAATAAAGAAACATTTTATATATTTATATATATATATATATATATATATATATATATATAAAATGTCTAACAGGGTTTCTTACAATAACCTTGGCAACAGTCTATTCTATTTTATTGATTTGACACAAAATGTAGTGTCGATGTTATCAACCATTCAACAATGTTACCAAATTTATTGTAAATTACAACAAATTAACTGCAAAATTTTAATTTTCCCCTAAATAGCTAGAGTAAAACCTATTTAGGCGCATTTTTATTTTATTTTCTTACTAAAAAATACTTTTTATTTCTATGTTTATTGCTAGAAAATAACAAAATCACACTAACAAGTAATGGTATTCAGACATACCCATTCGTTGTAAAAAAAAAAAACACACGCACGCACGCACACGCACGCACGCACACACACACACACACCTGAGGTCAGTGAATAATATTTTCTAAAGTTTAGGCATCTCCTCTCCTTTCACTTACCATTTGTTAAAAAAATCAGTCCAATTTTGCACCCTGTACAGATAAACAAGAATGGCATAAACAGAAAACACTTTCCCATTCATTTTTAACAAGTGAGCCGCCTCCTCCCCATAACGGTGATCCTTAAAATTCCTCAACTTGTGTAAGCTGGAAACATTCTCTTCGTTCAGGACCGTCGGTGCATTAGGCGTGTTGAGGGAGCAGTAATGGCTTTGGTTCTATGAGTGGAGTCGCCTTAAATAACCCAGAACTAATGTGTTCACGACTGCAGGCAGGTTAACAGCTAACAGGCTAACAGCTAGCGCTAGATATCCAGTGTGCTGCTCTGAGGCCAAACTACTGGCATCCGTCAACAGAAACCCAACACCAAACTACCGGTGGCGCTGACCCAACCTGCCCCAGCGCAGCCAGCCTGTGATTGATGCCGTCATGAGATACAAGCGAGCGAGATGAAAGCCTGCCTTGTCAACAGCTCAGAAGGTTCTGGCAGGGTTTCCATCTTTAACTGTTCAGCACTACGACTGTGACTCCAAACAGAGCAGATGCTAAAGCTGTGCCAAGCCTTGATGAGGGGAGTGACACTCTTCCTTCTGATGCCACCAGCAAGAGTCCTGTGTTATCCTACTGGAAAATCCAGTTAAAACCGGCTTTGGATGGTTTCACCCTCATAAAGTCAAAAACGGCAAAAACTTGATATAATAAATTTCATAATAATTTTTATTAATATTCATTACTTCAATGAACTCATTGTTTCTGCCTTAAATTATAACATTGTTTAAATTAATAATTTTTTGGATAACTGTGATTTTGTATATGTACATTTTCTGAAATACATAACAGTTACCTCTGACTGTAGATTGTAATGTGGACTCATGTATTTTCTGTAAAGCTGCTTTGAAACGATGTGTATCGTGAAAAGTCCTATACAAATAAATGTGAATTGAATAATGAAGAAAAAAAAGTTAAATTCTTGAAAAGAAAACCTTATTTATTAGTATGCCATCCTATTTTATCATTATTTCATTGAAGAAAAAAATTAGTCTGAATAAAGATATCATGAATCATAAATTAACTATATCTTGATCTTGACTTCAATGTATTCTGAAACTTACTGTAACAACAAAACTTCCTCTTCAGCCTAAAAAGATTATGTATTATTTATTCATGGTTGTGTGGCACCTTCAATGTTACAAACAAATAGATGAAGTTTATCTTTATCAAGGTTAATTATTAACGCTCATTAATATTTAAAACACTTTTGTCCGCCAAGGCAAAGTTATATGAAGTGAAGTGAAACAACAATAAAAAGTGATAATAAATTACAGTAAAGACCCTTCCAGACCCTCATGACTCAATACGTTTTTAAAAATATCACATCATTTTCCCTTCTGTATTACAAAGCAATGTAAGATCAGATATAATACAATACTGTAAATGTAAAAACAATGATATTTGTAAATGAATGGATTGATCCTTGATCTGGCCTACCAGCCTGGCCAACTGCTGTTCTCAAAATACCCAACAAATAGTCACTTCTATCTAAAACCATCAAACTAGACCGGTCTGACCAGCTTGGAGAGCAGCTAAGACCAGTAAACCATCGAAGCAGTTGTTTTACAGCTGATATAGGCTGATCAGCTCGACAACCAACCAAGATTAACCTTTAACCTTACAGCTTTTTAACAGCCTAAGCTGGAATGACCTGTTTTTAATGCACACTTTGCATTCGGACACACACACTCATCTCTCAGTCACTGTAAGTTACCGAAACCACACATGAAAACACGGTAGACCGGCGTTTGTCTCTCTCACACTGTATAACATGACAGACGACTAGTTGTCCAGTCCGGATGCGTTCACATAGCAAAGGTTTTCTGCGGAAAGAATGCGGTTGGGAGTCCTAGAAATACGTGTGTGAGTTCGGTTATAAATGTAGTGTCACACGTAAATGAACAAAATGTGTGTGAACGCAACCGTATTAAGGACTCGAGTACAGGACTGACTATTCTTCTGCTGTGTGAATGTGGCATTCATAGAAGAACAAACATTTCACAGTAAGATGATGTAATGTCATATTTTTTTTATTACTTTGTCCAATTTAACACATGCTGCTCTTTTATAGGACTGAGCCTCAAACGGAAAAATTACTGTATGGCCCTGTTTACATCTGGTATTAAGATGAGTTTTGTTGATCGGATCACAGGTGGACGACACTAAATACAGGTGCAAACGGGGTCTAAAGCGTTTTGAGCTTGTCCACTTTCAACCACTTCCAGAGTTAGTGGAAAACACATTCGACCGGATTGCTTTCGTAGTGTAAACGCACATGTGATCGAATGTGTTCAAACAGCCACAAAAGACAGTCTACTGAACTAATGCGTGAACATTATGGGATGCGCTCTAGCCAGACGGCTAGACGGCTGAAGACCCAAGTTTGGTTTAAAGATGAAAAACGTACCAAACACAATGTTCTCCCACCATTCCTGATTTCTAACACACACTCACAGTGTTCGGCTGGTCTTGCGTCAGTCAGAGCAGAATATAAAGCTGATGCTCTCTGTGTGTTTTTTAGGGCTGTAGTACTTGAGTCCGGTCTTGGACTCGGGTCTGGACTCGAGAAAGTTTTTCTATGGTCTCGGACTTGTCTCGGACACGCTGGTATTCGGACTCGGACTTGTCTCAGTCTCGGCCACTGGTCTTGCCAAATATGGCTTTTGGTCTCAACCGAGTCCAGGTGTCTTCATTATGTTCCCAGTAAGCACACATAAAAGCCGTTTATTTGCGCGCCGTTTATTTGCTCTGGTGTGAGCTGCGATTGCGCCAGAACCAGCCAGTTGTCGAGATAATTCAGCACGCGCACTCCCTGGAGTCTCAGGGAAGAAAGCGCCGCGTCAATGCACTTTGTAAATATACGGGGTGCTAGGGACAGACCGAAGAGCAGAACTGTGTATTGATAAGCCTGCCCCTCGAAGGCGAATCTCAAGAATGGCCTGTGATGGGGGGCTATCTGGATGTGAAAGTGTGCGTCTTTCAGATCCACAGTGAAACACTGCTATTATGAGGTATCACCATATGTCATCATTCTGTTTTCTTTAGATTAGATGATTTTATGATATCGAGGGGAATGTCTATACTTAAAAATCCTGGGTGTTCTGACACTGTTTTTGCTTTTATATCAACAAATAATAACCCAAAATGATTGTCTTGATAATGTCATGCATACGAATTTTTTTTGCCTTTCCTGGAATAGCTCTTGACTCGGACTCGAACCTTTTTGGACTCGGTCTTGTCTTGGACTCGAACCTCTTAGGACTTGGTCTTGACTTGGACTCGACTAGTCCTGGTCTTGGACTTGTCTTGGACTCGACAAAAGTGATCTTGACTACAGCCCTAGTGTTTTTCCATCATCTCTGGTCGCGTTCATATTTAAATTGTTCCAGCATATTTTGTCCATTAGATTGAAAGATCTGAAAAAATCCATACATTTACCCATCCATAGATTCTCTCCTCAAAAAAGAGACATCAGGTGTAAACAGGAAATTGTCTCCCTCGTCTACTTATGATCCAATCGACCAAAATGCATCTTAATACTAATAAAAGGTGTAAACAGTGCCTAAAATCAATATGAAAAGCTTCATCTTCACAATGAGTTGGAGTTTGTTTTTCCCAGCTGGGCTGAGATGGACTATAATCATATCTTTCTTTATTTGTTTCACAGGTGTTTCCAATGGTTAACCGATATTTTTGATTCGCACATTACTATAAGCCCAAAACCACAGCCTGCGTAACATGTGCACATTAGAGGTCCGAATGAACTGGGTTTAGCCGTGGATGTGTCATGAGCTGTTGAGTGAAAGGAGAAGCCACAGTCGTTCCTAAAGGGACGGGTCACGATGGAAAAAAGGGACGGAGAGAGGCACAAAATTCATAGTTTCCAGTGACAAACAGCTGCTGGACATCTGGCTAAATGAATCCTGCTGATGCATGGTTTGTACAACAGCAGTAATGTCCTGCCAAACAATAAAGCAGACATCCGGCAAAATGCATTCCAACCCTTCACTTTTCATTTCAGAAAAGTCATAAATGATGTACTGTAGTTTTAGCTGCGGACGGCCCACCCACACACCATTCAGGGAACATCTGATGCATATTACACGCAGAAAACAGCAAGCTCCAGTCTGTCTACTTTCCTCTAAACACTATACTATATATTCCTATATATTTCTAAAAAATATGTTGGTAACACTTTATTTTGATGGTCCCTTTTGAACAATCTGTTGACTATAAGTAACTTTGCACCTACATGTCAACTAACTCTCATTAGAGTATTAGTGTACAGTCTGCTTAATATCTGCAAACTTTATTGTGATGATCCTCCAACAGACACTCTACTGACTATAAAGCCCCTT
Organism: Siphateles boraxobius; assembly: GCF_051911475.1. NCBI lineage: Eukaryota > Metazoa > Chordata > Actinopteri > Cypriniformes > Leuciscidae > Siphateles > Siphateles boraxobius. The sequence continues at coordinate 4,448,927 of NW_027509119.1, read as the reverse complement.
TCACACAGAGATTCCGTAAAATACACGGATAAAGCGAGCCGGGATTTGACCCGGGTTCGTTTGACTTTGGTTCATTCAGACTACCAGTGATTTTCCGGAATCAGAGAGTGCGTTCACACAACCCGTAAAAATCCCGCAAAGACACGTGACATCGATCTGACATGTAATGTCTCAGCAGCGTCTATAGTTTGCTTATGAGCTGCGATTTCTCTCTGGAGAAACCACGCTTGTGCATTTTTTTTCTCTGATTCGATCATAAACTAGCGCATTACGTACCGTTTCACTAGCCTGCTTTCACTTCACTTCAGTGTCATCATTACGACACGGCATTGATTACGGCTTTTGTTCACACAGCGTGTGTTTCTGGACTAATCCCGGCAATGTTACTCGGTCCCCAACCCGGGATCAATCCCGGCATCAATCCCGGGTCGTGTTTGCGTTCACACAAAAGGCGTTCTGGCAATTTCAGTACTATTTTATCTGTATAGTTTGATATTGTTTTTGCATCTGTATAGTTCTGGCCGGGATCAACGCGCTGTGTGAAAGGGGCTTTAGTAACTTTGCAACTCAGGGCTCGAGACTAACGGCGTCCTATCGTCCTGGGGACGATATAAAATGTGTTTAGGACGGACAGAAATATTCTCCAGGACGCCTACAGGACGAAAGACATTTTTGTATGTGTGTTCATTTATTACTAGCCTATTAGGGTAACTTACTTAGAAAATGCCAAAATTAACCGACCAAGCGCTGACTACAACGGAGAGCGTCTTCTCATGCTGTTAACTTACTATAGATACTATCACTGGCCGGCTACTCACCCAGAGACTTGTTTCGCGGTACATCTATCACGTGGCTTATTTTCACAGACAAAAACGAGACGAAAACTAAATAAAAACTAGCTTTGAATGACAAAAAACATGACGAAAATCTATTGACATTTTCGTCAACGAATAAAAACTAAAAAAAATGTAAGATAGTGACGATTTGGGAAGTGATCCAGGCAGAACTGATGTCCTGCGTTTGTGGTAGATGCGCACATTTACTGTAACGTGCTGATCTACACAGCGGCACACAAGGGTTGACATGCGCTGCATGTCTCAATAAACGTAAAAAAATTTAAACGTCTGGGAGAATGAGTAGAGCAGACATATAGCCTAATTCTCTAAAAAAGAAAAAAATATATAGATTCTCAAAAAAAAGAGCTTTATTTGGTACGGTTTTCTGTGCGCACACAGCCGACCCGAAGCGTGCAGCCATGCACATAGACACCTATACAGCGCGCGAGTACTGAATTGAGCTCTCTTTCGTGTCTGAATGGACAAATGCACACAACATTATGTTGAAATTTCCGTTTTTGAGAGTATTCACATAAACTATGTTGGTTATGTCTTACACAGTTTTGAGTGTATTGGATGTGCTTGAGCATCAGTGCGATTGGATCCGCATGTCATTGGACATGATCCGATGTCTTAAAGTGACAGTGGCTAATAAACCTAATGCGGTCGGTGTCCTTAATATTGATCAAGCAACAAAAGAAAAAGAGAAAAGCATTCACTGCTCGTTAATAGCTTTAATAATGATTCATTATATTTAATTCATACAAATAAATATGTCTGCTGCTTGAAAGAATAAAGAATGATGATATTTTTGTGATATGTAGTCACCAGTATTTATTTGTTATTTTTTAATCCAACCAACTCAAAAACATTTTGAGCTGTATGTGTTTTTATCTTAATTTTCGTATATGTAAAAAAAAGAAAAAAAAGAGATTTGTTCTGCGTGCATAGAAAAAAGTATTTAACTCCTGTTATTTTATATTAAATCTGCTTTTTTACCCATTTACAGATAACTACTTTGAATGGAGCTTAATAAATATAATAATATATATCACAAAAATGTTAATGGTGTTTTTATTATGTGACTAACAACTATAGATTATAATAATAAAGTACAGAAACATCAACGTTTATTTTGGGACGGTTGACATTCACTTTAGGACGGTTCAAATCGTTTTTCAGGACGGTTCCAGGACGGACGTGAAAAAAGTTAGTCTGGAGCCCTGTTGCAACTACTTGTCAACTTATTCTAACCCTAAACCTACCAGTCTACTAATACTCTAATGGGAGTTAATAGACGTGAAGGTGCAACGTTACTTATAGTCAACAGAATGTGTTAAAGGGACCATCAAAATAAAGTGAAACCAATATGTTTCCCAACCTGGGGTTTGTGAGCTGCTATTTAATTACATCATAAAAATGTAAAATGAAAATAAACAAAATAAAAAGAATCACACATTCTAAAAAAAAAGATGAATAATAATTGATTTGCTTACCAGCAACTCATGTGACCATCAAAGAACAGCCAATATGCAAATACCTTGTTAAATTACTAAAATATAATGACTAGGGCCTATATAATGAACTATAATTTAAAAACATGGTCATCACAGATGGTACTCTGGATTGGTTTGAAATAGAGCGAAGTGGTTGGTGACTTTCCATCAATCAGACGGGCCAGAATTAGCTTTAACATGGACTAGATCTTATGCTTAAAAGGCAGGAGTCTGGAAACACAGGACTATAAATGACATTACTTGCTATTCAAAACAATAATATCTAATTCTATTTTATAAATGGCTTTCCTTTCCTCCCTCTCTCCAGCTCTATGTGCCAGTCTTCAGTATTTATCCTTCAGTGAATCCAGCCTGTTGTTACACTCCCACTAAGAAGCGCGAGCATCTCCTCAAACCTGCTATTATCTCTCTCAGCGCTCGGCCCAGTGACTCCTCACGCCGAGGAGAGACGGGAACGCTGCTAGTGCCAGGGAATCACAGCCGCTGGAACGACTCCACGCTCAATAAAGCACTGTTTGGTTTTCCACATTAAAAAACACTTTTTCCCCTACACACACATGAGGGAGCTCGATCTGTGAGGACTGTTGGACTGTGTCGACTAACACACTGAAGCACACGTACTTGATCTTCTGTTTAACTGCAATGTGCTATTCGATATTACATTTTAAATGTAATGAATCGCAGCTTCAGCATTACATATGAGTGATTACAAATATATTTAAATACATGACATTCAAGTCGAAATGAAATTAACGTAGGCGATAGTTTGGTTTAGGGGCTGTTCACACCACACCGTTTTCAAGTAAAAACATACAACTTTTTATGCATTCTGGCCGCTCATTTACACTAGAGTTGGGCGGTATCCAATTGATACCGTCAAATCTCCTCCGTATTTTACCGCGGTATGCGGTATTACCGCGTGACTAATTAAAAATGATGACGTAAGGCTCAAACTGTTGGCTTGTGCCTACACCGTTCAGAAACTGAATACCAAACACTAATACTGAAACAATAACAACATAACATGCACAATATTAACAACTTTTATTAGCAACAAATAGCAGCTTATAAAAAAAGTGCAAATACAACAGTCTTAAATTAATAAACAGAATTAAATTAACATAAATATCCAGAACAGGTTTCGCGCACACAAATCAATTAAATTACAGCTCTCTCTCTTTCTCCTCCACACTGTATTTTGATGACAACCAGATAAGCATTTTTAGGCATTAAATAAATTATATTTAATCCTTGTCTCCTATATAAGTGCATTGCATTTTTTTTATATAAATCAGTTAAAAAAAAAAAATGTAATGACGGTATTGAAACTGATACCATTGCTATTTTATTACCGTATTACCGCCCAACCCTAATGACAACTGTGTTTTGGGTGCTTGAAAACGCAAACTTTTGAAAACGGGTTTCAAAGTGCACGTTTTTGAAAAATATCTACTTGTAAACAACAAAAACGTGAATCTCTGAAGACGATGACGTCATGCACATGCGTATTACATGTTCAGTCTATAGTGTTTCATCGCCATGTAATGGCCTGGCAATGGGGATCGTTTTGACAATGGTGTCGTCTGTACGTGGAAAACTCAAAGGAAAAACTTCTCAGTTTTAACCATATCATTGTCGTGTAAACGTACCCTTAGTTTGCACTTACGTATATTCTTTCAATGCATATCTTTTCTGTAAAAAGTACTTTTTTTATATATATATATATATAAGTATGCTAAAGTGTGTTAGCCTACTTTTCCCCCTCCCTCTGGCCGAACATTACAGGGCCAGACTCTATTACAAACAGGATAAATCTGATATCTGGAGAGTGAGCTGAAAACAGCATTTAATCTTATTAATACACATCCTGAGCAAAAGGCTGCAGAAATTATAGGCCATTAACACTGTCAATCGTCATCCTGCAATGATTTCATCCAACCTTTATAGATCAAGAGAGTAGCAGACAATGATCAACCCCAAATTGGATTTTAAATGGGGTTTCAGAGAATCGAGGAAATGGGAACAAAGGGACAGGATGAATGGCGAGTTGGTTGATCAGTAGTTTCACTGAACTGCTGCGGATAAAAACCCCTCTGGGATCATTGGACCAGCTAAAAAAACACATTGACCACCTTAATGACCCTGTTTTTCCATCTGGACAATCAATTCATAACGCGAACATGACAAATGGCTCTAAATCATTTCTAGAATCTCATTCAGTATTAGTTTATTTTACGTGGGGGAGCGCGGGGCACAACCTAACGCAGGTTTAAATGTAACACAGACCTTTTACACAGTTAGTCAGGGTCAAGTTGTGTTTCCGCTTATTTTCTTTCGCTGCCAGAAGACGGTCTCCCACGAATTTGTGGAAAGTTTTGATAAGATTTCGTGAAGATCCTGGACAATGAGTGTTTTGACACCATGCAAGTAAATTATTTCATCATACTTTTTTTCGGTTTGTGGGTTGGATGTGTACGTCACCAAATCCAACTTATTATTACCTTAATCACGGTCTTGTCGGCTAAAATATAGCACCGTTTTAAAACGTATCAGCAACTGTTAGCTAGGCTTTTAAAATATGTTTAACAAAGCATTAGTTGTAGCACATTGTACAATGATAATGAAATGAAAACAGGGAGCCACACAACTTTTCAGGGTTGAATATTTATTTATATATTTAACTTTGTTGGACTTTCGCAAACAATGTTGGATTTTTTTTTTTACTATCCATTGATCACTTGTTTATTTATTTAAATATAGCCTGCTATTCATGCAATAAACCCTTTAAAATGTGATTTTAGGCTTGTTTTATTATTATTACTGTTACTGTTATTATTAGTATTAATAATAATTTTACATGCAGCTGCCACACAGAAATATATTTCAATTGCAATTACAATACAAGATGATTTTATTTATTTATTCATTTATTGCAAAACTGTGCAGCCCTTTCCTATATCTCTATCCATGATATTGATCCATAATATAAGGATGATTGGATGAGGGATGGATATCTATCTATACAGATGCACAAACAATATCAAACTATACAGATAAAATAGTACTGAACTGTGTGCGTTACAACGAACCCCTCTGTCTGTTACAATTAACCCCGCATATGCGGGGTAAGTTGTGACATTTGCACTTCTCACTTTCAGTGCAACTGTACGAAAATGGTCGGTCCTAGAAAAAAAACGTCAAGTGTTTATTTGTAGCAGAAATGTGTATGTTGCTTGTGTAAAAAAAAAAAGATGAATCTAACTTCATTATGTTTTTAATAATTGAGCCAAAACCAAAATGTGTTAAGTTGTGCCCCGCTCTCCCCTATATAGTGTGCAAATAGAGACCTTTTTACATCATCAAATATTCACACACAAAATGAGCTGAATTCTTCAGTACTGTACTATAGAAATATTTGGAGATGCATATTGCACAGTATGATCAAAGGGACCGTGAGCACGTTTTGTGCAACGCTCAAATTGTGTCTTAAGGTTTGGAGGATTGAAGTCACACTTCATACGAACCCCAATATGAGGCAATCAACAGTAACTCTCACTGTAGTCTTTCATCTCTGCCTTCTCTTGTTCTGCCTCTCTGACTCCACCGTTTACCGTGGTTAATCCCCGGAGCGCATTCATAAACTCAGATATACGTCAAGAACGGGCTTGAATGCCCCGTCTGATAATACCAACGTTCCTTCAAATATTCCCCATTGCTCTTCCATTCAACTTTCCCAATTACTGGCTGACGGTTCAAACCCTTCCTCCAGGAATAATCTCACAGGCACTTTTTAATTTGTCAAGAGCAAAACATCTTTTTCCGTTAAAATAACCACTGGTTCCACACGCAGCTTGTTTGATTAATGAAGTCATCTTGTGAAGCCAATGTATGTGGTAATTATTGTTATGACAAACTTACTGGCAGGCAATTATTAGTGGTGCTTACAAAGGAAAGCAACACCATTAAAATGACTCTTTCTAACGGGTTGGGATTTGAGCAAACCACTAAACTACGTACATTACTTTGTTCTCATTCTGCTCTTTTTGTGTTTAGACAAGAATGATTCCTCAAATTAAATGTCTTGCTTTTACTTGTCTAAGCAATCTGAAAAAAAAAAAATGAAAAAAAAAGTTAAAAAATACCTTTTTTTTAAATCTTTATTGAACATGTTAAAAGATAGCAACAAAAACTAAATAAGAACAAACAATAAACAAACAAAAAAGATCATCAGGAGATAATCCAAATAACCGTCATGTTCAAAGGGGAAGAAGTTAGTACAACTTTTCTTGTCCTACCCGCACTTTAATCTTATATTTTAGCTACTAAAATTGTTTGCATCACTTATTATTCAAACTAAATAAAAATCAACAAAAAAAGAAAATCACTGTTCCAGCTCATATCCATCTAGGACTCTTTTCTTTAAATAAAAATTTCAGTTGCAATAAGTGTTTACATGACTTTAAATCATTATTACTGTTGTTCCACAGGAAAACACCCTGGGTTGTTATACAGTGAAACTTACTTTTTGTTCGAATTAACGGTTTACTAAACATTGATATTCCTCTGAAATTGTACGTGTTTTCTCTCAGTTGAAAAAGCTCTTGGATATTTCTAGGCAATTGGTTATTATGTGCTCTAAAAACAATTTGAATAGTTTTGTAGTCAATCAAATCTTTGAACTTTAATATTTTGAGTTTAATGAACAATTGTTGGTTCTCTGTATGTAGTTTTATGTGTGATTCGAATAGCTCTTTTTTGTAGGATGAAGATCGGGTTTCATTGAAGGAGGAACATCTCATATAGACTAGAGAACAGAATTTCTTTCTTTTCTCTTTTGCTTTGCAAACCATGGAAAGCACCACTTGCACATATAGTTCAAAATCAATTTTTGAGAAGTTTACATGGAGAAACTGTAAAAGAGTACAGGGTCTTTCCAAGCCTTTTGGCCAATGGAATTCGCAATCTGATATTGATTTTTATCAATTTTAATAATTAAAGGGTTAGTTCACCAAAACATTAAAATTCTGTCATCATTCACTGACCCGCATGTCGTTTCAAACACAAGACTCATCATCACTGAAACACAAATAGGAGATATTTTTATTGAAACGTGAGATTTCTGGTCCTCCATTGAAAGACCACTTTTGTTTATTGGTTCTCCTGTGTCAATCAAGCACATTTAATGTGCTCTCTGTACTGTGTGTGTTTATCAACTAAATCTGTTCATCATACAAAGCGATAATGTCGTCATTCAGAAGAATTGGATTAAATCGCTCGATTCATGTGGATTGTGTTTATATGAACTTTTAAAATGTTGGTGGAGGGACAGGTTTTAAATTGTCTAAGGTTTGAAAATACCTTCACATGTGTTATGAAGATCAACAAAAGTCTTATGGGTTTGGAACGACATGAGGATGAGTAACAGATGACAGAATTATCATTTTTGAGTAAACGAACCCTTTAATACCACTGTCAAATGTATACTTACAAAATCTCATATAAATTAATTAATAGTGCCCAAATTCACTTCTAGCATTTAAAACAACTGATTTTAGTGTTTTATTTTTAATTAATTTAGACAAAATAGTGAAAAATATAAAAATTAGAGCGTTTTTATTTGAATAAATTTTCCAGGCCTGGAAAATTCCCTTATATTTTCCCTGTGTTATCTCTGGATCAGCTAATGAAGCATCAGAGAGATTGTGTGTGTGTGTGTGTGTGTGTGTGTGTGTGTGTGTGTGTGTGTGTGTGTGTGTGTGTGTGTGTGTGTGTGTGTGTGTGTGTGTGTGTGTGTGTGTGTGTGTGTGTGTGTGTGTTTTATGAGGACAGAAATGTGTATAATGACATGGGTATTACACTGGTGTTACAATGTGAACGTGGTTTGTGAGGACATTTCCTGAGTCCTCGCATTTGAAATGGATTTAAAAACATATTAAACAGTGATTTATTAAAAATTTAAAAATGCAGAAAGTGTTCTGTGATGGGTAGGTTTAGGGTTCGGGTTAGTGCAGGGGGATAGAATATAGCTTGTACGGTATAAAAACCATTACTCCTGTGGTATGTGTGTGTGTGTGTGTGTGTGTGTGTGTGTGTGTGTGTGTGTGTGTGTGTGTGTGTGTGTGTGTGTGTGTGTGTGTGTGTGTGTGTGTGTGTGTGTGTGTGTGTGTGTGTGTGTGTGTGTGTAGACGCTTGCATTCTTGACTGGCATTTACACCTCTCAGGCGGGCGCCGTCACTCTAATTATTTACTCGGGCATCTGGGACGGGACGGGGCTGATTGCCAGCAGAACAGCAGACGCACACGGAGAGCGACCCCTAAAAGTGGACACTGCTGCCACAGCAGGACTCAAAGCTCATGTTCGTCACACTGGCAACACACCGAGGAATCAATGACCTATTAATGGAAATCACTGTCTGATTTAGAGCACAGGGCTCTGAATCTATTAATAGCAGTGTCTCCATCCAGCCCGGAGATCTGTGAAGACTATGAAAAATGCTGTTCGATTCAAATCCCTACCTGTCCTCGATGATCTGGTCTCTGTGCATCCATGTGACGGAGGCTGTGGGATATCCCGTCACCACACAGGGGAGCAGCACGCTCTCCCCAACGACTCCAGACACTGGTTGAGGCTCCAGGAGAAACTCCAGGGTCCTGTCCTCTCCGGATTCTGCACAACACAGAGAAGAGAACGCAGTCGGTGTCTGTTCATGTGCATCACTTGACACAAAAATAAATAAATTAAATAAATAAATAAATAAATAAATAAAAATAAAATACAAAAATAAAATGAACTAAAATAAAAATAAGTAAAATAAATGAAATAAATTAATTAATTAAAATTAAATGAAAAAAATGAAAAAAATAAAAATAAATAAAAATAAATAAAATAAATAAAATAAATAAAATAAATAAAATAAATAAAATAAATAAAAATACTCTTAAAAAGTATTGCATTACTTCTTACTTTCTAAAACCCATATCAACCTCGACAAGTTGAACAATACAAGGATAAACATGAAGCTGCTATTTTAATTCTATCAAATACTTTATATAAAATTGCATAAATTATTCTTCTCCCTATTTAAAGTGAGAAGGTTGCATTCAAATCATACATTTTAACATTTTTAACATGACTCAATTTTGATGTTAAATCCACTAGTTTTATATAGAATTGTTCTATAGTCTATACAGTATTTATTTAATAATTACATCGGAATAACTGTAATTAAAGTACATAAAAATTAAGAGTAATCCCTTACTTTACTTTTTTAAGAGAAAAGTAATTAAATTACAGTAATTAATTACTTAGTAATGCATGACACCAACACCGTTAACTATTAAAGTCACCACGAAATCAAAATGGATGATTCTTGTCTTTTTTTATGGAATATTGCAGTATTTACCATACATAATTTATCCGTGCACAATTATTATTTTTTAAATTACGTGCCTCGTAATCTGGACACAAAATATATATATATGTTTTAAAAGTGCCTCTCCTTGGGGATCTTCTACAAATTACTATTAAAATTTAGTATAGACCGTATATACACTTAACCTTTTAAGCTTAAGCTCTTGCATTTCTCTCTCTTTTATACTCAGTTGATTTATCTCGACGAGGGGAAAAGAAATTGAAAAGGAGTTTTTATTTCTCTCTTTACATCATGTTGCCTCCTGCTGCTGGTTGCCACCATCATGTCTGGTGTGATAACCTCAGCAGGAGACGGGCTTCAGGCCTGGTTTGCGTTCTGCCTGGAGAAATAAATCTGCCGGCTGAGTATCTGCCACAAAGCAGCTCAGTTCTCTTTACTTCAGCATAAATTACATTGTTCTCTTTGATAACACCACATGTGGCCGTCCTGCTCCAGGAGGCTTCCGTTAAAACTCTCTCTCTCTCCCCGCAATTGTGTGAGTTTCAGTAGGGTAAGAAAAATCACATCAGAATCAGTCTTGCATTTTTATTCTCAGGAATGAAGGGAAATCAGGCCTTTCCTCCTAAGAACTTTTCTTCTTTTAAGGAGAATTTTTTTTTTTTGGACAAACCCAACTGAATTTATGTTTGTCATGGATTAAATGACAATTTTTGTTTTGTTTTAAAGACTTAAGTTTTAAAGATTTCTGTGTAATAGCGCTGTTTGCGAATGTAAATGGTCGGCAAAGTTTTAAAGATCGTAGATCCACTTTGCATGCAGTTCCAAAGGATACGGATTAAGACTCAGGCTCTAACTGATTGGTCTCCTCTGTTCTGATTGGTCAGATGACCCAGTCTGTCGTCATACACAGTAATACGAACAGTAACGATGATGCCGTTTTACTGTATCAATTTGAGCCAGAGTCATAATCCTTTGGAAGTGCACGTAACAGCAACAACAATGGCGGACTATATGTTTGTGATCGTGCTACTGAGCCTATTAGCTTTACCAAAGCCATAGATATAAACACTAGATGTCGCCTTGGGGTTCTAAACATGCGTCAAAACCGCCGCCATCTTGGAACAGGGGTCTTGTCATAGGAAGTAGCTAGGTAACGCTGAATTCATGGATGATGCCGGACTTTTGTGCTGCGTATGGATGTTCACACGAACAAAATCTAAAAACCAGACAGGTAAGGATTACATTTCACAAGAATGTGAATTTTTTTTAATTTTTTTAAATTTCTCTGGACTCTATAATAAATATATGTCTGACAGTTGGAATGACCAAAACAACTAGAAAATCACATTCATGACGATTTATGGTGATTTTATTTCCGTTAGACCTTTTCCTACATTGATGCTGATGAGGGGCTCCCCTGTTTCAAGCAAGGGGGTAATCCATCAGCCGGAAGTTGAAGCCTCGCGGGAGCCGCCATTGTAGCAGAACTTCACCTGCTGTTAGCATTCCATTGACTCCCATTCATTTTGGCGTCACTTTGACAGCGAATAACTTTACATCTGAGTAAAGACTTATATCTGAAAGACTTAATTTGTCCATTATTTATTTCTAAATAAACACGACAATGTATAAAAGGCTCCATTACTTTGTATCTTACGTTATGGCCCAGTAGAAGCCGTTTTTGTTAAAAACAGGCTAACGATTGCGTCATAACCACGCGACTTTATGTCGCACAATAGAGACATTACCGTATAGAAAGGAGGAGAAGCTCGCAGGCAATCGGGGGGACATCCTGTCAAGGGAGAAGCCCATAGATAATGAGTCCATAAAAGCAACGGGACAAAATATTTCAACAACGTTTTTGGGGAATTGGAAATAATTCGGTATGTGGTAAGTGAATAAATATGAAGTGATTAACGTTGGCGATTTTCACGCACAGCTACTAGAAGATTTACGTCTGTCAGACAGGTTGCTCACGTCATGAAGCTTAGTTTGAGTCGGTTTGAGTCTGCGCGTCAGGAACGGAAGTGCTCAAAAATCGCTAAAAATGGGCTTCAACTGTCTCAACTGAGTTCCAATGAGATGGCTCTGTCCACTTCTTATACTGTCTATGGTTTCAAGATGGCGGCTCTATTGACGCATTCGTTTCAATGAACTGCCGTAGCCAAGGCGACATCTAGTGTTTATATCTATGTACTAAAGCTAAATCTTCTGCTGCTATGCTACTACAGTAAGCAATCTTCGTCTTCACCTTGCTGTCGTGTTGGGTCGTATAGCGCGCTCAAGGTTATGCGCACGCTCCAAGTCTTCTTCTCCTTGTTTAGTGTATCTCTGTGGCAGAATTACAGCGCCACATACTGGTCTGGCATGTATACCACATCGTTTTAAGTCTGTTTCAGTGGTTTCGTGTGTACGCATATATTTATTGAGACAAGGCCGTGTTTATGGAAAAACATCAAAAACGAGAAAAAAAAAAAGATCGGATTGGGAAAGCTCTGGCTTCGTGTGGATGTGGCCTCAATTAGAGCAGAGTAGACAAATCACAAAAGACTGGGCAATCTGACCAATCAGAGCAGAGTAGGCTCTCGGAAAGGCGGGGTTTAGAGAGGCTGAATCCTTTGTCCGTGAGAATAGAGCTGATGCTGCAATATATATATATATATATATATATATATATATATATATATATATATATATATTATGAGAAAATGAAAGTGTTTTTGATCTTGGATGCATGCAAACCTATTGTATGAGACCTCAAAACAATATTAGGAACTTTTAAAATAGCATATTAGAGGTACTTTAAAAAGGATCCGAGGATGCTCCTCAGGAAGTTGATTTATATAAAGCCTCGCGTGTGCAAAGCTGTGATGTAGATTAAATGTGGCGACTATGAACAAGCTCAAATATATGATGCGTCTTAAAAGATGCATATTTTATTGAATCTCATTACATATTATCTTAAGAATCTTTTATACACTTTACAGAAGTGTGCTTCCCAAATAAATGTATCTTGTTTTTTTTTAAGTATGTTTAAATATTTTAGACAAAATACTTTATGAAGAGGCTCAAATGAGATTATTCGATAACACTTTACAATAAGGTTAATTTATTAAACATTAGTTAATGCATTCATTAACATGAACTAACAATGAGCAATACATTGTTAATAAAAATACTGTTCATTGTTTGTTCATGTTAGTTCACAGTGCATGAGCTAACGTTAACAAATACAACCGTTGATTTTAATAACATATTAGTAAATGTTGAAATTAATATTAACTAAGATTAATAAATGCTATTGTTCATTCTTAGTTCATGTCAATCAAGGTAGTCAACTAATGTCAACTAATTGTAATCAATCTTATTGTAAAGTGTTACTGATTATTCTATGGTTGCTACATTGTGTTATTTCATAATTATAATGAACTTACTATTATTCTAAAATATAATCAAAATTCTAAATGTTAAATCACACAAATGTAAAAAACAACAACAAAAACACGTGGAAATAACATAATTCGGAACATCATGTTCGTGATGAACTATTCATGTGATTCTAAATGGAACTACCAGGCAGTTCTAAACAATGTCCAATGGGAAATCAATCTAAACGTTAAATCAGCGTGATGATGTATTCATGTGATTGTAAAAGTAATATCTACCAGGCAGAATGTGTAAGTGCGCCTCTTCGCTGGTCTTGCTGGGTCCGGCGTTCTCGATCACGCATCGGTACAGGCCGGTGTCGGTGTCGCTGGAGTTACTGATGACCAGAGCTCCACTGGCCAGCGCAAACACTCTCTGATCCAGATCCACCGTCTCCTTGCTTCGTTCCCAGCGGATGAAGGACACCAGATCAGGATTGACCTCACAGTTCATCACGTGACTGTCCCCGACCCGCACCGACGCCGCTTCCGGCTGACTGAGGAACCGCGGGATTCCTGAAGACAGAGAGGAGAGGAGTTACGATCAATTATAGACATGCTCCGATACTTCATTTCTCCACCGATTATTCAGGATGACTACCAATACTGAAAGTCTGACTTTATTAAGGGAAAAAATATCTGTAAACTATACAGGAAAACCCTCTCGTTTGGGACATTACTATAATATTAGAGGTTAAAATCAACAACAAAGCTGACTATTATATGCAAATGGTATTTATGTATTACACTCAAATAAAAACTGAAATGTTTGTATACAATGACATCCGTGCGCTCAGATAATTTTCTATTTGTCTTAGAGGCGGAGGGAGTTATTGCATTTTGATTAATTGAAGACAACTGTAATAATGTACACTGATGAATCTTATACACAATCATATACACAACGAGACCATGTTTAGTTTAAAAAAGGAAATACAGTCTATTTTAATTTCATATTCACTTTAAATGTTTAATTGTCTTCCTCTTCAAGGAAAATGTCAGATTCATAACTCTGATTCAACAATTAATTTACATCATCAGTCAATATTTTCAGTCCCTACATGGCATTTTGCTTATATAATATATAAGTACTTTACACTTTCTTTTTATGGCTTTTGGTTCTTAAGGCCGATTCTACAAACAAGAAGTCCAAACCTGTATATGTAAATATTGCTGTTTATTAGTGTTATATCGGTGCATATAATTAATTTAGTGAAAAACATTGTATTTCACTTCTTAGTTTTTGCATCAAACGTTGTAAATCTTGCTGGTTCCAATGGCGGTTTGATTGTATTTTTAGCATCATTGCTTCAGTGTCACATGACCCTTCAGAAAGCATTATAATGATGTTGATTTGCTGCTTTATCAACTTTGAAAACCATTGTGATGCTTAATATTTTTGTGGAAACTGTGATTCCTTTTTTCCCAGAATTTTTTGATAAATAGAACAGCATTTATTTGAAATAGAAATGTTTTTGATCAATTGAATGCATCATGAATTTCTTTGCAAAGAAAATGTACTGTTTACACAGCAAAACTACATTACATTACTACTGCAAAACTTATGAATCTGGGACGGATGTAATTTATGTAGAAGTATTGTAAATAACTAGGCGAGATCTGCTAATGAAAATGCATTTCAGATCTAATGCCAACATGCTCCTTTTTCCACAGCCGTTATCTCATGCCGGGCAAAGTAAATGAAATATCTCTATGATATATCAAATAACTCCTGAAAAGCGAATGGCTTGCAGAGGCAGATGAAAAAAACATGGAGAAGTCTTGGACTGAACAGGACACTTCTGGTAAAAAACACTCCAGGTGGGCTGGATTTTATGTTATTTTATTTTATTTTATTCTTTAAAAGGCTGGTTCTATATTTAATTCAGCTGTTCCTCAAGTCTTCCACATGATTTTAACACTAAAGCAATTCAGAGAGGTCATGGAAGTTCATCACTTCACATTAAGAAGAGCAAAGCGTTAAACACTTCGCCTAATACAATTGACTCCATTTAATCACAATTCACTCTCTTTCATAGAGTTGCTGCTCATTTTACACAGTATCTGAGTCCTGCCTCATATGGACATCAAATTATGAAAATAATATACTTTATGAGCAAACTGGATGTAATGTTTTTGGACATTTAACTGCATGTGAAAATGTATTACAGGTTGAATTCTATTAAATTGAATTAGCTGAACTTTAGAGCGCTTTTTGACCCACTTAAGTGCATTTGTTTTTGAAATATGGTTAAAGTGCCGCTGAATGAACGGACGAGAATTTATGGTAAACTAAAATATACTTTATTATAATTTCTATTAAAACAATGTCATGTTTTTAAATATATTTGTAATTACACATTTGAAGTTGCAAAAGTTGTAACACCACATTTAAAATTATACTTTACATGTGATTTAGTATGTTAGTCAACAAACGTGTATTTCTTTAAAGCATGACAACAGATTATTAAAACATAATGCACTTTAAAGCAAAACTTTATTTGACATCATTACAAAGTGCACTTTTAAAAGTGTGTTAAGAAACATTAATGAAAGTGTACTCTATTTAATAACACTTAAGTTGCCTTTTATTTAACTAATACTAAGTGCAGTTTTTGGTTTACTCATGGGCTTTTTGAGCACTTGAGATGCTGTTGTAACGATTGCAATATACAGGTGTTCAGTTTTATTTATTTTTTAATTTTGGAAAATAAACATGTGATCGCTCTCCTCACAAATCAACCGTTTCTTGTTTTTCACTGGCATGTTTCTTTGGTGTTGAGAACTAGTGCATCTCTGAGCCTATATTCAGTACAAGGAAAATACTGAAGATATTCTAAGACTTTTACCGTTGTAATTTGTAATGGAGTATTTCTTGCTTGTCTCCACTTAAGTATGGTAAGATTAGCTGCTTTAGCATTAGCATCGCAGCTAAAGCTGAAAACAGAGAGCCATGCAGGAGCGTAAAGACTCGTATGCATGTGCATGTCTTTGTGAGGGACAAGGAGAGAAAAGTGATGTGGATTCCTTTGTCTGGCATTAGTGGGTTACAGACATGCCATGCTCTCGCTCTCTGTTAATGTGAAAGAGCATGCAGTGAGAGATGCTATCAGCGCTGAACAGAGAACAGCATTCATTCATCTCCACAGGCTCTGCTTTATAACAGCAGACAGAAAGCTTTCAAAGAGCACGCTGAGGGCTTTAAAGCCCTTATAAACTAAGCAAAATCAGCCGTTTACAACAGAACAGCTTTTAAACTCTTAAAGGAAACTTTCTGGGGATATAGTACCAGTACTTGTCTGAGCAAATCAAGAAAAGACAAAAATCCATGCATAGTTACATACAATTCTGTATGGCTACAGTATCAAATAGTGATAGTATATTTAAGGGACGATGCAAACTGTTCATTAATGCAAAATAAAAACCCTAAGTGCAGATCCAGATCCTGATGTGAAGTGGATGACTATCAGACATACTACAAGTCTATTTAGCAAATGCATTATTTAAAAAATTAAATAAGTATTTCACTTGAAATTATGTTATGTGAGAAGAGAGAAGTGATTCCTATGGAAGCTTGTTTCCGCCACAGAATAAAACATTTGAAAAGATAATTGTGACTTTTATTTATTGCGAGATAAAAAGTCTCAATTACGTGTTATAAAGTCAGAATTGCGAGAGAAAAAACTAACAATTCTGACTTTATAACACATAATTGTTATTTTTAACTGACATTTTCTCAGAATTGTGAGATATAAACTCGCAATTGCGAGTTATAAAGTCCAATTCTATGTAAAAGAAAAACTGACTTTTTTCCTCAGAATAGTTTAGCCTATATCTTGCAATTCTGACTTTATATCGCGCAATTCTGACTTTATAAAATGCAATTGCGACTTTATTTCACGCAATTCTGACTTTATATCTCACAATTATGACTTTATATCTCGCAATTGTGACACAAAGCGCTCATATATTCTGGCATAATAACTGGTTGCTTGGCATATTTTTCTATATAATTTCATGTCTGGTATCTACGGAAGCTTGTTTCCGACACAGAATGAAAAATAAAAAAGGTAATTGCGACTTTTTAACTCACAATTCTGACTTTATATCTCGCAATTCTGACTTTATATCTCGCAATTATGACTTTATATCTCGCAATTGTGAGAAATAAAGTCAGAATTGTGAGATAAAAAGTCGCAATTACCTTTTTTATTTTTCATTCTGTGTCGGAAACAAGCTTCCGTAGATACCAGACATGAAATTATATAGAAAAATATGCCAAGCAACCAGTTATTATGCCAGGATATATGAGCGCTTTGTGTCACAATTCATGAGTGTAATGGAAGAGTGCCATGAAGAACTAAATATTTTAATAACATCAGACAAAATAGTAGGGCTGGAACAAACACGTTTTTTTAACGATTAATCTGCCGATTATTTTTTCCCGATTGATCAAATAATCGAACCAATATCGATTATTTTTCCCCTCACGGTTAATCTATTAATATTTTTTATGAGTAGTAGATAAATCCTAATAAATAATAATAATAACATCCAATAATTTGCCAATAACCATACTTAATTATGAACTTCTACCTAACGATATTATTTATTTATGATATATTTAATTATCACAAAAGATACGGTTTACGCAATTAAGGCCTAATTGGGTTAGGTGTTTACTGTATATATATATATATATATATATAATTTTGATGTCTAGTCTTTTTTGCCTCCATAATTTTGAATATATTTTACTGTTTTTATTTATATGTTCATATCATACACTATATTCATACAGTGCATCTATAATACAACATACATAAATCCATGCATATATATATATATATATATATATATATACACACACACAGTATAGAAATTCTTATTTTTATACAGAATGATGCCTTAAATTGATCAAAAGTGACACTAAAGACTTTTGTTCCGAAAAACTTTGAAATATTATTTTAAAATTTCAATTTATCAAAGAATCCTAAAAACAAATTTATTACGGTTTCCACGAAAATATGAAGCAGCTCAACTGTTTTCAACATCGATAATAATAAATGCTTCTTGAGCAGAAAATCATCCTATTATTATGATTTCTGAAGGATCATGCGACACTGAAGACTCAAGTAATGATGCTGAATTTTCCGACTTATATAATTACTCTGTATTTGTTTATAATTTTGGGACATATGTATCTTCAAAAGAATATTTAAAACTAATTAATTGTATTTTCCCGAAATTACTTCACCTTATCAAAATTGAAAAGATGTATAATCCTGTAATTGGGTTTCTTCCGGCTCTCACTTTTGGGGGTCTTTCTATCAGGGATAAAAAAATATATATAATATTTATATTAGAAAAATCTTAACTAAAGAATAAAAGTGTTTCACCTAAGACATTGGTGAAATGGAAACAGGATTTTCATTCCCTTTTTTTAAAAGGGATATTTTTTAGGTCAGATATTAATATGTAATTCCTAATAAAGTCAAAGAAACAGATTGATTTTATCAGTAAGCTTAAAGAAGGGTTTTCTCCATTATGCTGTTTTTCTAAAGAGGAAACAGAAACAATTGTACATTTATTTTTTAGTTGTAGTTATACCTAATTATTTTGAGGTGTTTTACAAATTTGTCACTACAACTGATATAATGGTTTGTTTATGGATTTTGATACCGGTTTACTGGAAATGGATGATATAACTAAACTTTTAATTTTATTTGGGAAATATCATATACATAGAGCAAAATGTATGTTAATTGTACCAAATGGTGGACTATTTTCCACTGACTTAAAGGTTTTTACAACTCTCTGACTTCAATACAGATCAACCGTAAAGCGGTTAAGACAACTCAGCTGTTGAAAAAGGATACTTGATGTATTAGATGTATGATTTATTTATTTTTATACAAAATGCAGAATTGTGATCTTAATTCTGTATAGATTCAAGTGCTTTATATGACTGTATTCCCCTATTGTTATTGTTATTGCAGTAAAAAAAAAACTGGTCTGGTTTAAACTGGTCGTTTCAGCAGGGTCCAGTTAAGCAAATATTCATAGTTTGGAGTGCGGTTCAGGCAATGTGTTTTGGTGGCAGTGGAAACCCTCCCTGCTGTTTTATTCTTCCTCTGTTTTGTCCTCTCCATCCAGAGAGTCCAAGAGCAACATTTGTTGAGGGATTCATTACTCTGGTGTAGATGCTACATGGGAACCAGTGCTGTGCTGTAAGCTCGGACCACACACACACACACATCGAGGCATCAATCTCAGTACACAAGAACACGCTGCTAACTGGAGATGGGGATTGACAGAGCCATTAGAGTTTATTGGCCAGACTCTTGTGTGATTTCACTGGACAGGACAGTCCACTCAATGGTCAGATTGTCCCACTGTTTAACAGCACATCACCGAATCGCTAATCTAACATGACCATTACGGCGCTGAGGCACAAGAAAACTAACAATCGATTGGATGACGAGAACTTCCAACTACACTCTAGAAAATGCTGGGTTGTTTTAACCCAATTTTGGGTCAAACACGGACAAACCCAGCCATTGGGTTACATTTTTAAATTACATTTTTAACCCAATGTTTGAGTTTGTCCATATTTGACCCAAAATTTATTAAAACAACCCAGCATTTTTTAGAGTGTAAAGCTACGCATACACTAATCCTGATACATTAGAAAATGAATATGTTTTGGCTATGCGTTCACACTGAGACTGCGATTTTATCCTGCAAAATCTGAGCTTTTGGAAGATGCTCTTCCCTAGTTCGCATGAGTGTGAAAATGGAGGTATTCGAAAAACGCTGGCACGTTTAGTGGTTTACTGAATACTGAAGTGATAAAAAATCTATTTTTAACTAGTATGTGCTATTCACTTTCAAGATAAATGTTACTTTGTACAATCTTTATATTACATTCTTGAAAATAGACAACATTTACTCACAATTGCTGACCTGCATCAAAACAGGAGGAATTGCATTTTCATGCCAGAAGAACTTTATTACCCCTGGTTTCTCTGTATCATCTAAATGAGGTTTATAATGTTTTACACATACGCATTAAGATAATTTTAGTGATTTCCGACATTTCAGTGATTGAAAGTGCTATAGTGTGGACGGAGAGCGCTTTGAAACTAAAATATCATTTTCACAAATATATCCAGATTTATGTAGACATTGCCTAGTGCAGATTCCACACAATATGAGCCATAGCGAGGGTTAAATCCGGCAGAGAAAAGTAACCACTTCAAATCAGGGATAGTTCACTCAAAAATAAAAATTGGCCCATGGTTTACTCACCCTGAAGCCATCCTAGGTGTATATGACTTTCTTCTATCAGACGAATACAATCAGAGTTATATTAAGGGGGTATATTAAGGGGGGGGGGGGGGGGGGGGGGTAATAAAGGCCTTCTGAAGTGAAGCGATGTGTTCGTGTAAGAAAAATATCCATATTCAAAACTTTGATTAAAATAACTAGTTTCCGGCAGACGGCCGTACGCATCAATTTACGGTGAAAGAGTAACCTTTGACCTGACGCATGACGTAATGACGAACGCGGAAACGAAGAGGAAAGAGCAAAACAAAACACCAGTCTCAAATTAGAAGTCTAAAAAACGACAATTTTTAAAGAGAGGAGCTTGAGTTTGTTGCCCAGCCCTGTTTGTTTGAACCGCGAGGGGCGTCAAAGCTTACGACACTCCAACATCATACGTCATACATCGTCAAGTGTTACTCTTGTGAGTAAGTCGACTTGCGTAGTCCGTCTGCCGGAAGCTAGTTATTTTAGTTGATAAAGTTTTAAATATGGATTTTTTTCTTACACAAACGCATCACTTCGCCTAAGAAGGCCTTTATTAACCCGCCAGAGCCGGAGCACTTTTATAATGGATGGACGCGCTTTGATGGACTCCCAAAAAAAAGACCCATTCACTGCCATTATAAAGCTTGGAAGAGCCAGGACATTTTCTAATATCACTCTGATTGTATTCGTCTGATAGAAGAAAGTCATATACACCTAGGATGGCTTCAGGGTGAGTAAATCATGGGCTGATTTTCATTTTTGGGTGAACTATCCCTTTAAGGCCCCCAACCTCCATTTACTCCAGTCAAAAACCAAGAAGAGAGTTTGAGCGGGTATAAGGTCTCTTGTCCCCCGCTGGGCTGAAGCTCATTCATGGTTCATGTGAGACTCTGGATACTCTTCTTTATTGGGTCTTAGAGGCGGCAGGCTGCTCTTTAAAAACCTCCAGAAATTTACAGGCCCTCGGACAAACGGCTCCCTCCATTTTGCGACAGAGTTTTTCGGCCTTCGACAGCGAGTCGATTTACCGACGCTGTTAAAGCTAGATATGAGGAGATAAATCTGGGGTTGGGAAGGCCTGGAATGAAAACAAAGAGACCAACCTGACCGCAGCGTGTGTTTGAGCTGCAGTGAACAGAAGAGATGGAGATTATAACTGAAGTAAAGGCTCCACCACAGTGAGGGGAATAAACAGGCGTACCTGTCGTACTCATTACCGACTGTGTGAAATATATCACCATTACTTATTGCTGGGATAATAAACAATATGAACTCGGGTGTGTAACGCAGAGTGAACATGATCATTTTTTGTTTTTACCATTTACACGCCATTGACGGAAATTTCCTTGTTTTCACAGTTATATGGTATATGTGCTATAACACATTTTCTGAAAGAGTTCAGAATCTCCTGATCAAAACACAGGCGAAGAAAATGAAGAAAAGAGCGATTTTGTGTGAAAGCAGATGCATATGAAAAATAACGCGATCATCAACATTAAACAGCGTATAAATCAAAACTGCCTAATGTTACTGAATGAAATGTGACCCAGGACGAGCTTTAGGACTGTGAAGCTTTGGGATGTTGATGGACTCGATTTACTCCATCTGTGTTTTGATCATCGTTCTGAATCAGATCCGGACGTAGTTTTTTACAAAAACGTGATTTTCTCAGCTTTTTGCTCAAAATGTTGTTGTTTTTTTATAAAACTCACCCACATTCAAGTGTTGATTAAAAAGGAATGCATGAAGCTAGAACAAAATGTTTTTTTTCTTTTCTTTTCTTTTTAAAGCAGAGGGTCTGTTCTTTCTTTTGATATATTGAATGTTCAGATATTCATACAAAATACTCTGTGGGCCATGAAAATTTGGTGAAAATGATCAAAAATGCTGGCGGTGGCTGGGCATGTTTTATTTTATTTCATCGTTGACAGGGAAAGAGTTAATTTTACTATTTATGAATGTTTGGAATATTAAGAAACTGGCATTTACCTATTGCTTCCCATTATATTTTAATTAAAAATATAGGGCCAGATTTACTCACAGCTTGCGCCAGCGCAAACCCTCTTTTGGCATTAAAAACTACTGTCAGCATTTACTGTCACACAGTGAACAATTAGCACTGAAAAGGCATGGACAGGGTTATTTTTGCAGCTGACCTTATTACATGTGCATTTGTAGGAGTTTCCCTTTCAGATGCAAAATTTATGGGTGGACAGTATTTAAATGTATCATGCAGTTTGATTTACTAAGGTTTGCGCTAGTCAATTTACTGGTATTTGCACCATTATTTAACAATTGTCTTAAACCAGACACTAATAACGCTGCTCTTGGTAGATTGTGCTGGTCATTATGGAAATGATCCGATTACGTTTGTGTTCTTTAATTTGCACGTCAGTAAATAGCAGTATACATTTCATGTTTCAAAGACAATAGAAGTAATTATAAAATTACAATATATGTTCTAAACACTAAAGTTCAGCTTGCATTTAATATAAATCTAAACTATAATGCATTTTCTTGTAATTTTCATTAACATCCAATTGAGTGTCCAAAAGCACTGAGACAATATACTTAAGTGCGAACTGAACATGAAGTATGTTTTTATTATTTATGTTTATTTGTTTCCAGGAAAGGTCTTATACTGTATGGGCAAAGGTGTACACAACCGTTTAAACCCAAAACAAGGATGTGTATTCAAAGGCACGAAAAGGACTTTGACTTGAGTTTACTGGAGTTCAAGGACACGAGAAAGCAGAAGCTGCAGAAGAGGTGTTTACAAATGCTGAGATAATAACCTAACATCATGTGTAGCTTATAACTAAACTGATGAGTTGCTTGTCACTACGGATGACAAGAGCCGATGACACTATGACAATATTAACTACAAGGGGACTTTAAGGGACAAATGTCAATTCATAACGTCAAATTCTCAGGAAATGCATAAAATGTTTTACAACTACATTGTGTTTTGTGGTGTGTACTTCGATCTTACACCTTTAACCTTAATAATTATTATTCTCAAGTATAGAAGTGAGTCAAATCTGGCCTAAATTATAAGCATTTCTAAATACCTTCTAAATAAGTTCTTGCTTAAATTTTTCAAAACCTCTGAAGGCGTTTTATTGTAAACAATTAAATCTTTTAATTGGTTACATTTCTTTTTATGTTTTGCCAGAAAGTTAAAGAGAAATATAAGTTAAGCATTAAAGTATGCAATACACTTATCACTGTTTCAATCAAAGTCGTATTTGAACGAAATCGTATTTCGATTGAAACAGTGATTAGTGTATTGCATACTTTAATGGTTAACTTATATTTCCCTTTACCTTTCTGGTAAAACATAAAAAGAAATGTAACCAATTAAAAAATTTTACAGTTTGCAATAAAACGCCTACAGAGGTTTTGAAAACTTTAAGCAAAAACAAAACCCAGAGGAGTTGTAAGTATTTAGAAATGCTTATAATTTAGGTCAGATTTGACTCACTTCTATACTTGAGAATAATAATAATAATAAGTTTAAAGTTGTAAGATCGAAGCACACACACCACAAAACACAATGTAGTTGTAAAACGTTTTATGCATTTTCTGAGAATTTGACGTTATGAATTGACATTTGTCCCTTAAAGTCCCCCTGTAGTTAATAATTACATATTTATTTACATATACACCAAAATTACATATTTCTTCATGCCTTAAAATAGCTTGAATGTAACTCGAAACCCTTGCCTCATTTAGTATACATGGTTCTATGAATATGCAAATTAGCCCCGCCTCCACTCACTCGCTCAGCTCAGAGATCCACTCGTTGACGATCACACGTTGATCTGATTGGTTACAAGGTAGTTTGTGACGTCAGAAACACCAACGATTTCAACCCGTGTTTTTGAGACTGTCTTTGGTTCACTGCAGTTTTAAGGAGAAAATACTCAGCAATGCTGTCGACTTATGAATTTACACATTGTTTGTCTTAAAACATATTAAAAACACCACACAGACATATAAACAACATTAAAAGCTTGATTTTCACCTTAAGGGGACTTTAAAAGATTAGGGTTTGATATTTCTGATATCATATAAAAGAAAGTTTCTCTTACAGTCTTTATTAGTATTTAATTATGTTTGCACTTACTGTATTTCGGCCTTGTCAAGCTCAATGTTTAAATTTTGTTATGCAGGATAAATTAGTCATCATTAAAAATGTAAAATTCAGCATAAATGACAGTTTACTGAGAATTACCAACTACCATTCTATCATCTGTTACTAAAAGACAAGACTTAGGTTGACCACCCTTCTTTTTCCTCATGAAATATTCATTTTGAGGTTTGTGCAATCTCAACAAGGCTTCGGTCCAAATTAGAGAGCTGCACTCATATGTTGTGTAGTTTTATAAATGTGCTGTTTAAGAAAGACCTACAGGAGAAAACTGCCAGCCATAACATGACCCAGTTCAGGGAGGATTCACACTGAGAACTGCATGTCACCTTTCCCAGCCGGTAAATGTTGCATGAGTCTGACAAGCAGAGATACATATTTTATAGCGGTCTGCAAGATCTTCTGTTATGAGTTTAAATGGAGTCAACTATACAAGTACTAAACTAATCTGTGTTTGGTCAAATTCTCATAACTACTGAACGAAGATCGAAGTGCAAATTCTTCAGTCAATGTAAGTTCAGATGGGAGTTAAATTCAGTGATAATATAGGCTAAATAATGACTTTCAAGAAGTTTAAAGAGTGATGATTATGGTGATACATGTACCAATCAATCACTCAATGTCAAAGGAGACATATAAAAGTAAATTCCTCAAATCAATGACACATGGAAATGTTTTAAAACCTGACAGAGGTTGTGCTGTATTGTTACTACCTTTACAAACCATTCCCAACTGGGAAAAACAGATCATGTATGTTTAAAATGGTCAAGTATATCATTACTGGTTTGTTGCTGGTCCAAGTTGGTTTAGCACCAGTTTAAACCAAGTCCACCATGCTAGAAACCTGGGCTGCACGAATAATCAAAATAAAACCGGAATGATTTGGCTTAGTTTGATTATGAAAATTAAATTTAAATTTAAATTAAATGTGTGTGCTGCGTGTTTCAGAGTGAAGCGCGGCACTGTTTTTACACGTGAGCAGCTCATTATGAGTCTCAGAGCGGCTCGTTCTCAGTAAAAGCTGTGTTTAGATCACTTTAACATGCAACATCTTCCCGTACTTGTAATGAGAAGTGCTCATCAAAACAAGAGAAGCTTTAAAGTAGGAATGAAATGGAAGTTGCGATAGTCTTTTCTTCCCTATTAGGACGTATATCTGAGTGAAATGGCTTTTCGAACAAGAATAAATGTAGGGCGGGGCTTGATTTTGTACGTGGGGAATTGATTGGATGGTTGTGGTTTGCTATTGGTTGATCTCATGTGTGTGACAAGTTCCCCCGCCCTCGCGCCAGTAAACGCATCATCAGAAGGGAGCTGAAGTTATTTTGATTAAAGATTAAATCAGAACATAAATAAATAAAATAAATAATGATGCATGGATAAATCATTTATGATAAATACTGCAATATTCCATTCAAAAATGTTTTATTTCATTGTAATTTTAAGAGCTTCCTGTGTTTTTCTGTCAAAATAACAAATTGATGGTTCAACATTTGAAAATTAAGAATTTAAGACTTTTAGTAGCTAAATATTTGAATATAGTAACTTCAGTTTTTATTTTGTATTTTTACATTATTATTATTATTATATCCATATGTATATAATCACAACATTTTGGCCAATTTTGCAGCTCTACAAACAATTTTTTTTTTTGCATTTTAGGGTACGTTTGCACGACAACGATATGCTTAAAACAGAGAAGTTTTTCCTTTGAGTTTTTCGCGTACAGACGACACCATTGTCAAAACGATCCCCATTCACGCGGATCCTTGAAAACGACTAAAAACCCTGTATTCTGCTGCCATTAGATGATGATTAAACACTATATAGACTAAACACGTAATACGCATGTGCATGACGTCGTCATCTTCAGAGATTCGTGTTTTTGTTGTTTACACGATGAATGTTTTCTTTGAAACACGTTTTCAAAACTTTGCATTTTCAGGCACCCAAAACGCCTTTGTCGTGTAAATGAACGGCCAAAACGCATAAATAGTTTTACGTTTTCAGTTGAAAATGGTCTCGTGTAAACAGCCCCCTGAAAATTGCAATCCCAATTTATATCAGAAAACCAATAAAGATTGTGAGAAGAACGACGGTTTGTTTTATAATGTGGGCTTACCACAGGTTCATCTATTTCCTTTTAACTACCGAGCTCTTCATCTCTTCTAACTATAGAGATGAATGTCAGCGTATGCCCACGGGTTATATTATATTCCGAGCCGGTTTCCCAGAAGCGGCCGACTGCTGACGGACACACACATTAGTGAACGAGTTTCTCTTTCCCACGAGACTGCCTCATCAGAAGTCTAACACAATAAAACTTCACTTCCCATCTGATACATTAGCACTGCATCAATGTGAGATATGACCAGCATACTGTACATTCACATCTGCTTCCACTGACTGAAACACAAAGCCACAGTTCATACTGAGGTCAGACTCTGACTGTAAACTGCCTGCATTTACACACTAACAAACGGAACAATAACCAATCGTTTTCGAAAATGTCGAAAATATATACGTGTAAGTATAAAGCCCAGTAGCCTATAACATACAATCTGATCCAGAAAAGCAGAGGAAGGAGAGAAAGAGAGAGACTGTCCGGATCATCTATAAATGTTACATTAGGAATCTAAATACTAGTTAATGGAGATTTTAAATGTTAATATTTTTTATTTAAAGTCCCCCTGTAGTCAATAATTTTATCCCTTAAAAGTCATCTTTGATCAACATATTTCACATATTTCAACATATTTGTGAAAAAATATATTCATGCTTTAAAACAGCTTAAGTAACTCGACACCCTTACTTAATTTTGTATATGCGGAACCATGAATATGCAAATTAGCCCCGCCTCCACTCACTCACACAAGCTCAAAATACCTGATCCAGTCACTTAACTTTACAGTGGTAAACGCTGAACAATGGCAAGTAGAAATAATGGTTTAATTCAGCCATATACTGTATGTTTGAACAAGAAACCGATCCAGAAGAAGAAGAGGAAGAGTAAGAGGGAATTATACAGCTTTGACTACAAGTTGATGCATCAGAATGATAATGAGTTTAATGTCTCGCTCATTACATTGTCAGACACATAACGGTGATTAATATGATTAGCCTTTTGCTTGACTAATGTTATCAAACATAATAATGCGTTGCTAATGTTACACAAACCATGTTCCTGTTCACCATCTCAGAGTCAGACCGCTGCCATCTAACAATCATCAGAAACGAAATCTATATATTTCATCATAACATCATAATAAACATCATATACATAATTCACTCGCTATGTTGCTAAAGTATTCGTTTTTTTCATATCAACAGAAAAACCTGGCTTCTCTCGAGACTTCTTCACAGTTAATGATATGCTAAATCCCTTGTGATCTGATTGGTTACGAGGTAGTTTGTGACGTCAGAAACACCAGCGATTTCAAACCGTGTTTTTGAGACTGTCTTTGGTTCACTGCAGTTTTAAGGAGAAAATACTCAGCAATGATGTCGACTTATGAATTTACACATGAACACACCACATAGACATATAAACAACATTAAAAGCTGGATTTTTAATCACAGGGGGACTTTAAATGTAATTTCGTAAATGAATGAATGAAATGATCTACAAATGAAGTTTGGAATTGTTTATGTTCAGCTGCAAAATATTAAATATTCACTGAAATTGGCCACTCCTGAAGGGTTATGGTCAGGTGATCTCGCTCAAACAGCTGAGATGACATTTATTTAAAGGAAACATCAGTGACATGTTTGCATTAAATCAGCGGCAACACGAGAGTTTTCAGAAAGCCCGACTCCACCAAACAGGATGACATTTCATTTCACAGTGCCGTGGAGGTAATTGCAAAAGAAATGATTTTCCGTCATGGAGTCTATGGATGACAGTGAGATGGACAGTGTAATACGACTCCTGTCCACAGCGGACACAGGGATTCACAGCTCAAGTGTGGACCAATCAGGACGACGACTGGGAAAGATTGTTTAACACTCTGCAAAATGCTTTTAAAGATATACAAAGCATGTTTTAGGAATGAATTATCTTCTAATAATCTATGTGCTTTTAAATATTCTCTAAAGATATATAAAGCATGTTTTATGGATGACATATCTTCTAATAATCTATGTGCTTTTAAATATTCTCTAAATAAAGCATGTTTTTGTCATGATTCTGCCTTAGTGTTCTTGATTTTCCCTGGTCGTGAGGCAGGATCATGACAGAATCATGTTTTGTGTACAAGCGCATGGTCTGTCATTTGGGCCATGTGCTTGTGTTGTCTTGTTATGTAACTCCGCCCCCTTGTTACACTCGTCTTGTCATTATTGTCTAGTCAGTTTCACCTGTCCTCGTCATTAGTGTTCCCTATATAATCCCCTTGTGTTTGCTGTCCTGGGTCGGTTCATTGTTTGACACTATGAGATATTGTGATTCCTATCTGTGTGTTAAGTTACCTGTGAGTACATTGTGAGAGTTTTGTCTAGTGTATTACTGTTTCTGTTGTTAGTTTATAGTCTAGTTTGTCAAGTGTTAGTCTAGTTTAGTCACTCAGTGTCCTGTCCATGTTTTACCCCCTCATGGGTTTTGTTTTCCCTTGTTTTTCTGTTATAATAAACGTTGTGTGTTTGCATACCGTTTGCGCTTGGGTTCATCTGCTATCCTCATAACAGAATGAACCGACCAACGCAGCACCCAGCAGACAGTATGCTTTCTTCTATCGATCACCAGTTGGATGATCTTCAACATTGGTGGCTAAATACTATATCTGATATGAAGCAGGGCAAGCTTCCTTTCCCTCCCCAGGGAGAGAGGTCCTTGAGGGAATACGCTCAGGTCGCGGATGAGAAGAGGTTTTTCCTGCCTGATTGCCTCAATCGCTACCTCATTGCCGGTCTCAATGTTCCGCCTCCCTTGGCTGAACGGGAGAGACTGGTCCACCGGCCGTTCCGAGATATGGTGGACTGTTTGTCTCAGAAGGGGTCGCCGGCTTCCACCACCTCGTCACCACCTGCCAGGCTGCCAGTGATCCCGGAGGGTCACGTTTTAGCCGTTGTTACGCAGGTGAACCAGGCTCACTCCACTTCGACTCCCGAGGCGTCATCTGTCATCTCGTGGTAAACGAGGGAGACGGTTCTCATGGGACTCTGCTTCGGAGTCCTCTTCCGCTGAGACTGCAGTCCCTGCTGTGCTTCCTCAACTGGTCACAAGCCCGGCTATGTCCTCTGCTCCGCGACCCAGGAAGAGGAAGAAGGGAGCCTCTTGTCCTCTGTCTCCCCCAGAGCCCGCTCCGTCAAGCGCCGTCCCAGAGCCCGCTCCGTCAAGCGCCGTCCCAGAGCCCGCTCCGTCAAGCGCCGTCCCAGAGCCCGCTCCGTCAAGCGCCGTCCCAGAGCCCGCTCCGTCAAGCGCCGTCCCAGAGCCCGCTCCGTCAAGCGCCGTCCCAGAGCCCGCTCCGTCAAGCGCCGTCCCAGAGCCCGCTCCGGCAAGCGCCGTCCCAGAGCCCGCTCCGGCAAGCGCCGTCCCAGAGCCCGCTCCGGCAAGCGCCGTCCCAGAGCCCGCTCCGTCAAGCGCCGTCCCAGAGCCCGCTCCGTCAAGCGCCGTCCCAGAGCCCGCTCCGTCAAGCGCCGTCCCAGAGCCCGCTCCGTCAAGCGCCGTCCCAGAGCCCGCTCCGGCAAGCGCCGTCCCAGAGCCCGCTCCGTCAAGCGCCGTCCCAGAGCCCGCTCCGTCAAGCGCCGTCCCAGAGCCCGCTCCGGCAAGCGCCGTCCCAGAGCCCGCTCCGGCAAGCGCCGTCCCAGAGCCCGCTCCGGCAAGCGCCGTCCTGATATTATATACTATATACTTGATATTTTGTAAATTTCCTACCGTAAATGTATAAAACATTTACTTTTGTGAGTAAATGCAATCTTGATATTTTTTTTGCACCCTCAGATTCCAGATTTTCAAATAGTTGTATCTCGGATAAATATTGTCATATCCTAACAAACCATACATCATTGGAAAGCTTATTTATTCATCTTTCATGTGATGTATAAATCTCAATTTCAAAAAAATTACCCATATGACTGGTTTTGTCATCCAGGGTCACAATTATCTTCTAATAATCCAAAGTTTAAACAAGTACATAAAATATGATATTGTTAAATGTGTTTTTAAAAAGCTCTAGATTGAACTTGTTTTGACTTTTGTTTAATATATCTTCAGTAAGAGGTTTTTGGCTCATTCTGGTAAAGGGGAGTGGCCTCTGTTTGATCTTGAATTTGCATACAGATGAGCTAATGAAAATGCACACCAGTCCTTTATGCCCTCAAGACACGTCTTGAATATCAACCGCACAGACAGGAGAAACAGACTCATAATTATTGGTGCTGGAGCCCGTAATTATTTATTGAGTGTTGTAGAAGTGTGAAGTGATGTGTGTGCTGCTCTCATTGCTCTGTCAGATTTAAAGATGTTTGTCTAAGATGTTTCTTATAAATATATAGGAGAAATAAAAATACACACAGTAAGTGATGTTAAATCGGTGTGGATAGTAGCTCAGAAAATTCAGATGAAAGATGTTTGAGTTCATATTGAAATGTCTTTTGATTGCAGACTGGTATCTTGAAAAGTTACAGACATGCATAATATTTTAATTCCTTTTGTTTGAAATTCTATCATTGTTTTATATAATAATAAATATACTATATTATAAATAAATCTTGGTGAAACAATTGATATATAAAAAAAGATTTCATTATTGTCTTGAAAAAACAGAATTTGATTAATAATTTTTGTAGCCATGACCTCCCCATGTATATTATATTATATTATATTATATTATATTATATTATTAGATTTCATTGTTGTCTTGAAAAAGTAAAATTTGATTCATGATTTGATGCAGCCATAAACCCTTGTGTATTGTGAATGCTTTGAGTTATACGTTGTGTTATGTTATATATGTTTTATGGTATACAATATGTTATACATGTTTTATGGTATATGTTGTTGATATGTTATGTTATATGTTGCTTTGTTATGCTATATGTTGATGTTATATGTTGTTGTTGTTATGTTAAATGTTATGTTATAAGTTGTTGTTATGTTAAATGTTATGTTATATGTTGTTATGTTATATATTATGTTATATGTTGTTGTTATGTTATGCATGTTATTGTAGGCCTATATGTTATATGTCGTTATGTTGTCATGTTATGTTATATGATGTTATGTTATGTTGTTATGTTATGTTATAAACAATTTTATAAATCTAATCAGCTATATTGGTGAAATAATTAATATAAAAGAGATATCATTTGTCAAAAATGTATTTTCCGCCCCCTATTTGTAGACTGTTTCTTCTATCCGATTCCTTCACATCACATCAATCTTGTTTGTGTGTTTTTCTTCCTTTTTGTAAAACACAAGAGCAAGAAACTCAACACCTTGGTTTTACACTATTAAGGTGATATATTTTACCCTGATCGACTTGTCCTCCATTCTCAGCTACACTGACCTTCACGAGAGGTCGTTGCCAGGGGAGACGCTTCACCGCAGGGAGAGGCCGATCGCATTACAAAGCAGAGATAAATGTGTTGTCAGGACCCTGTGTCTCCCTCTTATCAGAGACGGGGGGATTCGTACCTCCACAGGCCTCGACTGAGCAGAACAAGACCCTGAACACACCTGTCAATCAAAGCCTCTCAGAACAAGACCCTCAAAACACCTGTCAATCAAAGCCTCTCAGACTTCAGCCAATGAGAACAGAGCTCATCACCTGCTGATGCCGACGCCCACCAGCTGACCCGATTACTGTGTTCTGCACCGACAGCTGCTCAGATTCACTAAAGGAAGAGTGACCCATTGCTCTTTGTGTCTCTCTGAGCATCTGCAGATCTGCAGTGTGTCAGTCGGTCTGGACTCGGGCTGTGACAGACGCTCATATGGACAGTAAGTTGGAATGGGAGAACGGATGAGGGGGGTATTGGTTAGTGTCCCACACTCACAGGGGTCACAAAATTGAGCCGACTAAGCGGTCTGGTCTGACAAAGGACTCAATTTATCTGACCAGCAAATGAAGAAAATGTAACAGCTATAAATACTGTCATTTTTATAGTCATCAATGCCCATATATTTTGCAGAATTTGCTTTTTTTTTATTTAACTATAATTTTTTTCTAAGTCTATGCATAAAAAGCATAATCAACCATAGTCAAGAACCCTCATGTATTTTACAGTGTTTGCATTATTACTTGAACTTAATAAAACATGAAGAAAGTGAAGAAAAGTGAGGCAAGTAATAAATAAATAAATAATTTACACATTTCATCTCATTGGTGTATGGAGAAAACACATTCAAAGTGTAATTACATTATAAAGATACGTCAGTCTTGTCCTAATATGCAGAGATCAAGAAGCAGATGGAAATGATTACACCAACCAAAACGAAACCAAACGAAACCAAACGAAACGAACGAAACAAAACGAAACAAAACAAAACGAAACGAAACGAAACGAAACGAAACCAAACGAAACTAAACGAAACCAAAACAAAACAAAACGGAACAAATCGAAACAAAACGGAACAAAATGGAACGAAACAAAACAAAACGGAACAAAACCTTATTGCGGTCTTAGAAAAAAAATGAAGATATAAAAGAGACAATTCTATGTGTCTGTGTAAAAACATAAAACCAGAATGTTTGAGCTTCCATGTATTTTTAATTATTTTCGTTATTTATAAAAAAAAAAAAAAGATTTAATCTAATTAAATAATTTACATATTCAATCTCAATGGTGTCTTGGGAAAACAAAGGATTAAATTACAGTACAATTATATGGCTAAATGTGGATCTTGTTCTTAATATCTCAACTCAGGGTTTCTACTTTGAATGGTTTCTGGGTTCTTAATGATGCCCTGATGTAGATGTATGAGCTACTCATGTTTGGGTTGCCAAGAGTCAAGCCAAATATGATTTTTCCCCCTTCAGGCCATCCAATCACTAAAACGATCACACAGGGAGCAGGTGTCTTTCTCAGCTCATGACTTGTTGGATGCGTCTTTCTTAATGGCTTGCAGCAAATTGGCACGTAGAACAATAATCTGTCAAGTGTAATTGTGAGCTTCAGCCATTCACACTTGTATGAGAGGTGACAGCGCAGTGTGAATGAGCCGAGGCCCTGCGAGACACAGCGGTGAGATCGCCTTTCTGTTCTTCACTTCTATCAGAAGAATCGGCCGCTTTAGTCCGGACACCTGCAAAACTGAGGGTGCGAGACGAGTGTGAGAGCCAAGAGCTGCGTGAATCCTGTGCTTGCCTTAGGGTCACAGACAGCTTCATCCTGAATCATATTATCATATGCATAATGATACATCTACATTTGATTCATGAGTAAAACAAAGAAACATCGGAGATTTGAGACTAACCATAGGAAAGACAAATCACAAGTGAGATCTCTGTGATATTACAGTTGTTTCATCTAAATGGCAATAAATGGAGACTTCTGCTTCACAGATTTTTCTCTTTATAGACACACACAAAAAAAAGTTTTAAAATTTGTGCCTAAATACCAATGTCTGAAAATCTAAAGTGAGAGATTTCAATGTGAACTCAGATTAAATTTCTCTAAATTGCCCACACAATGTTCCTATATTTCTTTTGGGTTGGTCACGTTGGTATAGCAACAATTCATTTTTTTTTTTTTTTGAGAGAGTTAATCATCATATTTAAGAATTTCAACTGCCATGCAAAAAAAGAAAAAAAAGCCAGCCGTATAAATATTGTATGACTAGGGCTCATCATCTAATTAATATTCATGAGCCAAGATGATAAGGTTTATACAGACATATTGATAGATTTATTCAAATATATGTATTTATATGTGTGCTTAATGAGTGTGTTATTTTTTAAATATTTAATCATATTTATGTTCACTTAGATTAACTTATTTAATCAGGATAATTTTAGCAAATAACTGTTATTTACTTTTAAATCTAAATAATATTCACATAATAAATGTAATTATAGTTATCATCAATTCACATGTAAATAATGTCACACATATTATTAAATAATTAATAATTAATGCATATAGTCCTCACAAATGAATCAGTGCTGCATATTTGCTGATTTCTCCTGAAAAAACAGGCTATGCAGGAACATCGATCCTACTGTGCATTTATAATGGCAATTTGTGCCTGTTTTTATTTCTCTTTAGGAATTTGAAGAAAGTTTATTTTTAACGAATACATTTCTCATTTTATTAATATTAGGACATTTGAGAAAAAGTTAATATTGCATATAATACATAACTGAGAATCCTTATGGTTATTGTTTTAACTGAAAAATATTCACTGTATTATAGAAACATCCTCCTAACTTAGAATCCTATTTGTTTAGTAGCCATCGTAATTTCACTTAGGGAATATAACTTTTTCAAATCTTAAAGTCCCCCTGTAGTCAATCGTTTTATCCCTTAAAACTCATCTTTGATCACCAAAATTACATATTTCAAAGTTTTTTTCCTTGAATTTTTTTTCATGCCTTAAAATATCTTGCATGTAACTCGACACCCTTGCCTCATTTAGTATGCACGGTTCTATGAATATGCAAATGAGCCCCGCCTCCACTCACTCACTCAGCTCAGAGATCCACTCGTTGACGATCACACGTTGATCTGATTGGTTACGAGGTAGTTTGTGACGTCAGAAACACCAGCGATTTCAACCCGTGTTTTTGAGACTGTCTTTGGTTCACTGCAGTTTTAAGGAGAAAATATTCAGCAATGGTGTCGACCTATGAATTTACACATGGTTTGTCTTAAAAATATAAAAAACACCACATAGACATATAAACAACATTAAAAGCTTGATTTTCACCGCAGGGGGACTTTAAATCAAGAATTAAGGCCTGTTCACACCAAGGACAATCACTATAACTATAAAAACATAGATCCAAAAATCTATAGCAATATCGTTGGAATCACTATCAGAGCGATTTTTTTTCCAGCTGATGAACGATAAAAACATTGACAGTCAATCAGAATCCATACTGCATTTAAAGACACAACTCCAGAGCGCACTTCACGATATCGCTAACACTAATATAGTCAACGTTTTTGGAGTGAACATGCTTTTAAGACCATAGATCCTGGTGTCAGAGAGCCCACATACATTAGACTGCCTGCATGTGTGAGACAGCCTGTGACTGACGATAAAGCCCCTCTCCAGTTCAGTGATGGTGCTCCACTGACACTCAAACAGGGCCCTGTAGTGTTGTCGTTTCATATCTGTCCAGTCTGAACAGGTTTCTTCTGTGAGGTGTGAAGCTGCAGGGATCCCTCAGAGCCGAGAAAACACAGGAATGTCGTCTCACACATCTCCTATACAGCCATACTGTACACACATCAGTGCTGGAGAGAAACTGAGCCGCTGTTACTAGCTCAGTATTCAGATGCTTTCAAAATAACATACCGTTTCGTAGTAACAAGCGACTTTAAGCTGTGTGGTGTTATGCTAATTACTTTTTTAATTACACAGTGCACTGTTTTTGCCCAGTGTGTTGTGCATGCAGCTTTAGAGCTGAGGGGGGAAAAACTAATTGTGAAGTGTTTTAATGAATCAGTTCATTGTGGTTCAGATGGTTAGTTTCAAACAACCAGAAGTCCAACCTTCTGTTACTATATTTTTAACTGTTATTCTCAAATTTTGACTTAATTTTAACTTATTTTTTTAATCAAAATGTTTTTTAAAAAAATGCAACGTACAGTACTTTAAAGGTGATGTAAGTACTTTTTACGTTGGTAATTGTTTTGAATAAACAATTATAAGTAATTCACAAGTTGATTTCCCATGAATGCAATGTTTTTCGGACACTTAACTGCATGTTATTTACAATTATATGGGAATGTATTGTAGTTTACTTTTAATATTAAATGCAATTAGATTAACTTAAGATTTTAAGTAGGACCAACGTGCATCTTTATATGCAATTTCATAATTACTTCTTTCGTCTTTTAAATATGTTACAATGCCAAGCATTTATGGTAAACTAAAAATATACTTTAATTTCTATTTAATTTTTGTCGGTCATGTATCTGAATATTTATAATTAATAAAACATTTATAATAATAAGGTAGCAATTTAGTAAATTTAAATACATTAGCTTTAAATGTAATATTGAATAACACAACAGGTAAACTTACATAATCAGGTACATAACATGTATTTTAGTGTGCTAGTCAACACAAAAACAAGTGTACTTGGAAGTGTACTTGAGTGTGTGAAGAAAGACACTTTCACATTAATACTATATTGTCTGCAAGTACAGTTTTTTAATATACTTTTAATATATTTGAAGTACACTACAAGTGCACATTCAAAAATATTATGTGCACTTCTTTTTCACAAGGGATAACAACACCGGCTCAACCAATGACATCTGGTCATTAATGACATCTGGCCATCAACCAATGGTCTATCTAATGGTGGGAGGAATGGTGTTCAGGAACCCTGTTAATTTTTCGGTTACACTTTAGTTTATGGTCCAATTCTCACTATTACTTAGTTTCTTATCAGCATGCATAAAACTAGGATATTGGCTGTTTATTAGTACTTATAAAGCACATATGAATGCCTTATTCTGCATCCCTTAATCCTACCCAATACCTAAACTTAACGATTACTTTCCTAATTACAAATATGCAGTAATTAGGAGTTTATTGAGGGAAAGGTCATAGTTAATAGTGAGAATCTGACCCATTTTTTTTAGCACTTCAGTTCGTTGATGCTAGTGGCACTGAAATTACACACTTTACCTTTAACTAATTGCATGCAAGTAGCGTCCCCAACACTGCTACACACTTACACGATGCTTTTGACCTGGGTTTACGGTCTAATCCTGGACACACTTCACTCGCTACATACTGACAGAAGTTAGTTAGTAGGCAGCGGATTTTCCTCCAGGTTCCCCAGGGCCCTTAAACACACATTCTCATCATTCTGCTGTAGTTGCTCAAAGAACTGCTCTAAGCGGGCCCCGGCAGACACTTCCAACTCAGAAACCGGATTTCTTTCATTCAGAGACTGAGAACCGGCTGTTTGCTTTACTGCTACAAGCGTTCACTCCCCTGCTGCTCTCGAGAGAAAGACGAGAATCCAGTAACGTGGCAACAGTGACTGCCTCCCCATCTTTTATTAGTTTTGAGTGACACTTTGAAACCACGGCCAGGATCGAGACAAAGCGTTGACACAAATACAAATGAGCCTCCCGCCAAAGGCGACTAAACAGAATAATCAACCCCCGGGGTTCAAACTGTTTTGACTTCATTGACGGCAGACAGAGACAAATCAATAATGCTACAGTGAGAGTTTGGTAACTGAAAAACACAGATATAAGCCAAATATTCTAATAATGAGGGGTTAAAAAAGCAAGCGCTTTCAGTCGAGGGAAAAATGCTACAATGCTACTGTATGGATACAAGCTGGGAATCTGCTGGCTGTAGACAGATGGCATTCTGGGGCTGAAGGGTTGACCGTGGTGCCTGGATCTGCTCTGACAAGGGAGCTAAGCAGGAGCTTACCACCTACAGACTGGAGTCTTACAGAAACTGGTGACATGCTAGAAGTTGAGAAGGCGCTAAAACTTAAAGGGCACATAACACTCAAAGTTTCTGCCAATCTCATGTTAATCTTGAGTACCTGTAGAGTACACACTTTTACAACTCCGTTGTTGCGCCGGAAAAATGAACTGCATCCACTTTTCCTTAACACTGTTTTTTTTGGAAGCTTAACAAGATTATCTTTCCCTCACGACCAAAAACACACTGATTTTGTGATCTAAAAACAAAATGACAGGACATTTCTCTTGCTCTCGCTCTGGTTGATGTGTGTGAGGGCGCGCTCTTCCAGGAAATACAAGGAATTCCATACTTTATGACGTCAGACAGGGACATACTCGAAAAAATATCTTATCCAAAACTTATACGAATCCAAAAACTCCATCATACGTCCAACTCATTTTTTTAAACTTTGGCCACGTTTAGCATGAGAATCCAACTCATTAACAGTCTAAATAAGTATGTATGAATAATGCATGAAATAGCATTAGACACACCCTTTAAATTGAGAAACTGTATAACGATCTATAAAGCCTGGTGTGTCACGGCCCTAAAATGATCCACCTAAAACAGGGAGCTACAAGGGAGTACCAGGGCGTCAGTGGTAAAGTATAGAAAAATTGTGTAATAGGCATCCTACATTAAGAACCTTACTTGAATACTAATGCTAGCCAACGCTGCAAAAAAAAAAAATAGATCGCAAAATAAATCACTGTCCATTCAATAAGGACTGCCACTGCTTATCAATGTTTTCAACGAATGTGTCGATCCTTACGAAAATCAAACGGATACAGTTCAAAGGTCTGTCAATCTGGTGACGGACAGACGTGCATGACGTTGCTTGTGTCTGTCTCAATCAGAGTTGAGTTGAAGAGCAGATTTCCCCTGGGGTAGAAGCTCGAGTGGAGCGATCAGGATTTGTAAGCGCCAATTTTTAGATGAGAGGCCTTTGGCATAATGACACTTCAGCACAGAGTTGAAAAACCCAAAGAGTCCTGCTCCAGTAAAGACGTGCCATCTACCATAAAAGCTCACTCCCCACAGCACTGCTCGATGAATCTTAATGTGTTGTGGGAGAACAAACAATGAACCAAGTGCATCAAGATTTGCTTTGTTATGCAGATTGACTGTTTATTTTCGAAGACTTATCTATTAGAAGCCTTGGCTAAGTGGTAAGTTACGAAGAGTGATAAATGAATACCAAAGGTAAAAGCGCTAAACGGGAGAGTATACCCACAAACACTAGATAAAGGAGTATTCTCTATAGGTTTTTTAGTGAACTAATCTGAAAGAACACATATTGTGTGGTATTTGCTGTGTAAACAAGTGATCAATTTCAGACACAGCTTAAGTGTCTTTTTATAGTGTCAGGGCGGGATGCAACAAGTTCTAGACGGCATTTGATTATAGAGAAAACCTGATGAGAAACTAAAGTGCAGAATAATCATCACCTTGACTTCTTGAAAAGAGCTATATAATTAAAAACATTATTAGGCTTGACTCACACCCAGATACAACACATTAAAGTAATTTAAACGGGATGACCCAAAGGCATGAACAACCTTCTCGATATCTTCAAAAGACTTTAATTTAGATTTAAGTTGGAAAAAAATATTCTTAACAAAAGCATTGATTTGCTGGTCAAAATTAAGTCAAAAATGACACCAAGGTTTCTTATGCTAGACAGATCCCAAGCAGTCATAAACATCCTTTACACACCCCTTATTATCAAATAAAATTATCTCAGTCTTATCCTCATTCAATTGGAGAAAGTTATTGACCAACCAGCACTTAACCTCAGTCAAACATTCACGCACATTCAAATGGCACTTTCATGCCCATGTTTCAGTGGTAAATAAATTTGAGAATCATCCACATACATATGATAGTGAATCCCAAACTTTTTAAAAATAGAACCTATAGAGGGAGCATATAAAGGGAAAATGCAATTGGTCCCAAGATAGAACCCTGAGGAACCCCACATACAAGAGGAACCACAAAAGA
Source organism: Siphateles boraxobius (assembly GCF_051911475.1). NCBI lineage: Eukaryota > Metazoa > Chordata > Actinopteri > Cypriniformes > Leuciscidae > Siphateles > Siphateles boraxobius. Next base: position 4,408,699 of record NW_027509119.1, on the reverse strand, counting down.
AGAAGAATCCCCTAAACTGACTGAAAAAGTCCTATCTTTTAAATAGGAAGAGAACCATTTCAAGGCTAAGCCCTGAATACCAACCTGATCTCTAAGACGATCAATGAGAATATTATGATTTACTTCATCAAATGCCGTGGTAAGATCTAACAAAAGTAAAACAACACAGCCTCCAGAATTAAAGCCTCATAGGATGTCATTTGAGACCCTCAGAAGAGCAGACTCTGTACTAGGGCCAGCTCTAAAACCTGACTGTTATCTATCTACATTTTTATTAAGCTTAATTACCACATTAAGCTGTGCATGTGTAACCCCTTTAAATTTAGGTAGTTAACAGACTCTTAACTTGGAAAAAATGTAGTAACTACTATTTTGCCACTAGAGGGCGTTTCTCCATGACTAGTAAAATAATTGGAAAAAAAAGTATTATTACAAAACGCAAGAGAGAGCGGAGAAAGAATAAGACGATTCAGAGTGTAACTATTCAAACAAAAGAAAGAAATAGAGTGTGAAGAACATTTTTTTTAGTTCTTTTCTACTGAAATCCGGGGGAAGAAACATCTTTTCATACTTTTATTTCGAAGAACTCCGGTGAGTGTTTTCTTACTCTGTTGTTGCTTTTGTAATCAGTCATGTGTGTTCAATTAATGATTTGCGATAAGAAATATGATTGATAACTAACTGATGATGAGTAAATATTGAAATATCCATGTTGTGACAAATAGATAAAGGATAGTTTTGTCATTAAACCAATCGGAGTTGAATCCAATGTGATGTTAAAATCAACTGCGTCACATACTAATCAATGTGCATTGGTTTGTGTAAACAGAGCCATTTGACGATAGTTTGATGTTAATTAACTCTGGGGATATTGTTGTAAAATAATCAGAGTAAGTGATTTGATGAATATGTATATATGACATTTAGTAGTTTCATTTAGTATTGAGTCATATAACAATAATAATATGTCAGACATTGCTCTGTCTAATGTTGATTTAAGTGGGTATATTCTCCCAGGATTTTCTTTGTAAACCAAGTTAATGAGTTAATGAGTTAATATACATTTGAACAAAGAAAAGCAAAAGATCTGAAATTTCATGTGATTTATATCTGTTGTCAATTCAGATAATGTCAATGAGTGACAAGTTCTCTGCATTATGCAGGTTGGTTTTTTTTCTTCCTCCTTGTTTCCAGTTGATGTGTACTTCTTGAGTTGACTGCGGACGAGCGAACGGCGAGCCAACAGTGCCTAGTTGAAGGACAATGCATCTTTTACTGGAGCAAGCTCAGTATCCTTAATCTGTCATCAAACAGATAAGAGAATACAACACACCATAGACTTTGGATACTTTGAGTGAAACTGAGTTTAAAACTACCCGGGTAGTAAATTCTTTCTGTTTTCTTTTCCCTGTCACGTGACCACTTCTGCTTCTATTTTTTTTCCTATTTCAATATTCCTTTCCTGGAAGGATCAGACTTTAAAAGGAAAAAAAACAAATAACAACACAAGGAAAAGACTTTCTGAACTGTGTTTGGGGGAACCATTTATTTTATTTGTTATACTCAACAGGCTGATTGTATTTTATTTTATTTTTTTTGTTAACTGTATGTTTACAAACTGGTACCAATACAGTACATTTTGTTTAATATCTCAAGTTGTGTTGAAATTGCTGTCTCAATCCTCCTTTCCGAACTTAGACGTTAGCTATACTGTGCCCATTCAACCTGATCAGTTTATTTAGAACTTTACAATAGAGTGATACAACGTGTTACATATAAAAGTGGCGAGCCCAGCCAGGAGGATTCTTATTGACAGCTTTAAGTTTAACTATTATTATTATCAGACATCCAAAGCTCAAATTCAAGTGTTCTGAAATTCTTTGAAACCAACAAAGTTTGTATTTTGTTTCATATTAGTTATATTAATTTTTTGGAAAAAAAAAAAAAAAAAAGGAAAAAAAAACCATGGATCTTGAAACTGCATTTGGAGTAGATGTGCAGAAGTCCCTTTGTGTGTTAAACCTTTCTGGGACTAATCCTAATGATGACCTAGCGGCATCCTTTGCTACTTACGGAAAAGTAACTAAGGTTGTACGGGTGGGTAAACCGGATAGAGCTGGTAATACCAAAGCAATTGTCGAGTTTGATTCTGATCAGCCTATAAGTATTTTGAAGCCAGATTTCCCTTGTTATGTACCAAATGTAGCTGATGCTACAGTAACATGGCTAGTTGATAATGTAAATGTTTTGACAAAGAAAACTGACCAGACTGTGAGTCCAGTAGATATTGCTTCGCCTGATGAATCAGGTTCAGATACAGACTCAAATAGCTCTGACACTGACGGTAGTCAAACCCCTCTCCTTAAAGGGAAGACAAAGAGATTAGGTCAGAATCGTGGCTCAGTGCAAGGAACCCCCACTGCAACAGTTGTTCGACCTAAAGTGCCAAAATCCACACCTGTACAGAAGCCTGTTACTTGCATCTCCTCTGATATGCTGAACCCATCTGAAATACAAAGAATTGTAGTTGAACATGTGATTAAGAATGACACTTCTTCAGCTTCATCCATTCAAGGGTCAAAATGGCTGAAATCTTTCTCAGGTCGCATTCCAAGACCACCTGGTGAGGCAGACTTTGAGACATGGTGTTTACACGTTCAGTTGATGTTTCAAGATCGTCTGCCAACTGATGTACAGCGCAGGAAAATTCTGGAAAGTCTCCTTCCACCAGCATCAGATGTGGTCAAACAGCTGGGTCTTTCTGCTTCCCCACAAGAATATGTTGGTCTCCTTGATTCTGCATATGGTCTTGTGGAGGATGGGGATGAGATATTCGCTAAGTTCCTCAACACTTATCAGAACTCAGGTGAGAAAGCCTCTGATTTCCTCCAAAGATTGCAAATTCTCCTCAGTTCTGCTGTGAAAAGAAATGGGTTGAAGAAAACAGATTCCAACCGACAGTTATTCAAGCAGTTTACTCGAGGCTGTTGGGATCAGTCCCTGCTTCTGCTGTTACAGCTAGAGTCAAAACCAGACAAACCTGAATTTGCTCAGCTTTTGCTCCAGATTAGAACTGAGGAAGACCGACGAGCTGCAAAGCTTGAAAGATTACAGCGTCACTTGGGTAGTTCCAGGGCAAAACCCTTCTTGAATGTTCATACAGTAAATGAGGCTTCACTACCCTATGAATCGAACGCAGCCATTCTCACTGCTTACCAGGCTGAAACTGAGGATCTGAGGAGACAGGTTGCAGAGTTAAAAATGCAGCTGAATTCTAAAAAGTCAAAGAAGGAGCAGAAAGCAGAATCCGAGAAGATTAAGAAGGGAAAAGAGCACACAGTGAAAGCAGAAGTTCAGGCATATCAAACAATGTCAAAGCCCCAGCCAAAAGCTTGGTTTTGTTTCAGATGCGGTGGTGATGGCCATATAGCCAGACAGTGTGCGAATCCTCCTAACAAAGATGTTGTGGATCAGAAATACAAGGAGTTGAAGGCTAAGCAAAACGAGTGGAAACTGAAGTATGGTCCACATTTAAACTAGAAAGGGTCTCGATAGAGGGACATATTGAGGCTCAAGATGATCTATTGATCCATCGTCCCAATTTGAATCAAAGTGATACTCATACACCAATTCAGTCTTTCCCAGAAGGTCCCCTAAATGGATTGGTGGGGCCCCGTTGCACTGCTTTACTTGTCATTGATGGGACCCCTTGTGAATGCCTTCTCGATTCTGGTTCACAAGTGACCACTGTGTCAGAATCTTTTTATAACTCATACTTGCAGTCACATTCAATCTTGTCCCTTGATGATATACTCGAAATCGAAGGTGCTGGAGGGCAAGTAGTACCCTATTTGGGATACCTTCATCTTAGTATTGAGTTTCCAGAAGAAATTGCTGGAAGGACAGCAGAAGTCCGTACATTAGCTCTGGTGGTTCCTGACTGCAAAACCAACAGTGAAATTCCAGCCTTAGTTGGGACAAATACTCTGGATGCATTGTACAAAGTTTGTACTAAAGGTCTTGAGAGTCATCGCAGAAGCCCCCAGAGCCATGTATATACAGCTCTTGTAAAAGAATTGAGTAACCGACATAAAATTGAGCTGAGGAATGGGAGGGTTGCGAATGTGAAGCTCCAAGGCAAAGTGGCCCATACAGTTTCTGCCGGTCAGAAGATGGTATTGACTGGATATGCAAGGAATGTTTCTCTGCCTTTGGGTACACCTATTATTGTCGAGCCCTTTTCCCATTCCAATTTACCAAGTGGGCTTCTGTTCTGTAATTATGTTCTCACTTGCCCAGCCAGGACTTCTTTCAGGGTGCCTGTTCTTGTGCAAAACTGCACAGATCATGACATTACAGTACCGTCAAAGAAGATCATAGCTGAGCTTTCAGTACCACTTTCTCTTTCCAATCCTACACAAACTGTATCAAAAGATTCCCCGCTTGCAGTGCCGTGTGCAGAAGTGTGCTCAGACACTAAAGGCTCCATCACTCTTGACTTTGGCAAATCTCCTTTGCCAGAAGAGTGGAAAGCTAGGATCACGCAACAATTTAATTCCATTCCAGAAGTCTTTGCTCTCAGTGATCTGGACTATGGCCATACTACTGAAGTCAAACATCGAATTCGTCTTTCTGATTCTACTCCGTTTAAACAACGAGCAAGGCCAATTCATCCATCAGACCTTGAAGCGGTGAGACTCCATCTTAAAGAGCTGCGCGACGCTAACATAATCCGCGAGTCAGAGAGCCCTTTTGCTTCACCCATTGTGGTAGTGAAAAAGAAAAATGGTGCCATAAGACTCTGTGTTGATTATAGAAAACTGAATAGCCAGACTATTAAGGACGCGTACGCCCTACCGAACATTGAGGAGGCTTTTGCATCTTTGACTGGATCCAAGTGGTTTTCAGTCATGGATCTAAAATCTGGCTATTATCAAGTCGAGGTCGAGGAAAAAGACAAGCACAAGACAGCATTTGTGACCCCAATAGGGTTCTGGGAATTCAATCGCATGCCACAAGGGGTCACTAATGCGCCAAGCACGTTTCAACGTGTGATGGAGAAGTGTGTAGGCAGTATGAATTTAAAAGAAGTCTTAGTGTTCCTTGATGACCTCATTGTGTTTTCCAGTACACTTGAGGAACATGAAGATCGCCTCATGCGTGTTCTCACCAGACTCAAAGATTATGGTCTAAAGTTGTCCCCTCAGAAATGCCATTTCTTTCAAACCTCTGTCAAGTACCTTGGGCATGTAGTGTCAGAGAAAGGTGTAGAAACCGATCCAGGAAAGATTGCAGCACTCACCTCCTGGCCTAGACCCAACAACATCAAGGAGCTGAAGTCCTTTCTTGGATTTACAGGATACTATAGGAGGTTTGTTAAAGATTATTCAAAAATTGCCAGACCTCTCAACAGTCTAACTGCTGGATATCTTTCACCTAAAAGGCTGTCTGGTGTGAAAAGAGCTCAGTTTTCCCCTGCTGACTGGAAACGACCTTTCAATGAAAAGTGGTCTTCAGAGTGTGAAGAGGCCTTTCAGACCTTAATACAGAAGCTGACATCTGCACCTGTCTTAGGATTTGCGAACCCGAGGAAGCCTTATATATTGCACACTGACGCCAGTCTGCATGGACTCGGAGCGGCTCTATATCAGGAACAGGATGGCCAACATAGAGTAATCGCTTATGCAAGCCGCGGACTGTCTAACTGTGAAAGGCGGTATCCTGTTCATAAACTTGAATTTCTTGCCCTCAAGTGGGCGGTGACAGACAAATTCTTTGACTTCCTTTATGGGGCCAAATTTGTCGTCATGACTGACAACAACCCCTTAACCTATGTGTTGACCTCAGCTAAGCTCGATGCTGCAGGACACAGATGGTTAGCTGCCCTCTCAAGTTTTGATTTCAGCATAGAGTACAGAGCCGGGAAAAGGAACCAAGATGCAGACGGTTTATCCCGAAGACCACACACACAGAACGAGTACGATTATAGTTCCAAGGAGGAGGACGATCGGATACAACAGTTCATTTCTCGGTTTGTGAGAGAAGGATCGGAACCAGCATTCTCTAAGGAGGCTGTGAAAGCAGTGTGTCAGAGGCATAACGTGCTCGACAGTGCAAACTCTGAAGATGGAGCAGATAGCGAACCAGCAATTGTTGAGTGTCTGGCCATGAGTGAAGAAGCTATTCCACCTGATTTCTTATCCACAGATTCCTTCCTTGGATCTAGCACGCTTCCAAGTATGTCCCAGCAGGATTGGGCTCGAGAGCAACGGAATGACCCTGCTGTGAACCGAGTGATTGACATTGTTAAGTCAAGCAAGCACCTTTCCTGCCGTGCTAGGTTGCATGAGGATAGAGAAGTCCAGGTGATGTTGAGAGTTGTAGACCAGTTTGTTCTTACTAATGATGTCTTGTACCGGAAGCGCATCATTGGAGGGGAGCCTCTATTCCAGCTCGTCCTTCCTAAAGCTTTCAGACAAGTGGCTCTTACAGAACTGCATGATTCCGTTGGTCACCTGGGCATTGAAAGGACAGTAGACCTTGTGCGTCAAAGGTTTTATTGGCCCAGAATGGCACTGGATGTAGAGGAGAGGATTAAGTCTTGTGAGAGGTGTGTGAGACGCAAAGCAAGGGTAGAGCGGAGTGCTCCTCTTGTCAATATAAACACAAGTCGTCCCCTTGAATTGGTCTGTATGGACTATTTGTCTTTGGAGCCAGATGGAAAGGGCACAAGGAACATACTTGTAATCACTGATCATTTCACAAAATATGCCGTTGCTGTGCCAACCTCTGATCAAAAAGCGAAGACAGTCGCCAAAGCCTTATGGAACCACTTCTTTGTTCATTATGGTTTCCCAGAGAGACTTCATAGTGATCAGGGCCGTGACTTTGAGTCCTCTGTCATAAAAGACCTCTGTCAGTTGCTAGGTATAAAGAAAACCAGGACAACGCCGTACCATCCACGTGGCAATCCGGTGGAACGGTTTAACAGGACTCTTTTGGGGATGCTCGGGACACTCTCTGAAGAAAACAAGCTGAGATGGAAGGAATTTGTTCAGCCTTTAGTGCACTCTTATAATTGCACCAAGAATGACACAACAGGATTCTCCCCATACCAGCTGATGTTTGGTCGACAACCAAGCCTTCCCCTTGACCTTGCATTCGGCCTGACTCCCAGGAACCCTGGTAAAGTGCCTCATTCAGAGTATGTAAAGAAATTGAAAGAGAGCCTTCAAGAGAGTTACCGACTAGCCATTGAACAGAGTGACAGAACCGCACAAAGGAACAAACAACGATATGACCTCAAAGTCAGAGAATCCATCCTAGAGTCTGGTGACAAAGTGCTCATAAGGAATGTGGGACTTCGTGGAAAGCATAAAATTGCTGACAAATGGAGCAAAATTGTGTATAGGATTGTGAAGCAGATCGATGACTCACCAGTTTATGTTGTTGCACCTGTGGACTCAGAAGGTCCAGGGAGAACCCTACACAGGGATTTACTTTTACCCTGTGGATTTCTGTCTACTTGTACAGATGGATCTACAAGTGCAGAGTCTCAACCGAGGATGGAGAGTTTCAGTGTACCCCAGGATGCTCCCACAGATAAGATTGATGATATTTCAGATCACATTCCTGAGGATCTGGTAGTAGAGTACTACTCACCCCAGTCACTGTCTTGGATCGAAACAATTGACCTCCCGCTTCCAAGCCAACAAGTGGTTGAACCTGAGGGAGAAGTATGTAGTTCAGAAGAACAGACTGCTGAACTAGGAAACATGTGTCCTGTGCAGTCTCAGGAAGGAACTAGGACATCTGAACATGAGGATTATGCAGAGTCAACCTTAAGCCCAGAGGCTCAACCATTCTATCCGCAGACAACATCAGTGTTGATTGAATTGACTGACACCCCGTCAGTTGGTGCAGAAACAGATTTGACTGCTCCAGAAGAATTAATCAAAGGCCAAGAAGAGGAAGATGAAGTTAAAGCTGATGTCTCTAAAGAGTCTGACAATTCTGAAACTGAAGGAATACCTCAATCAAGTGATGAACTGGTGCAGGAACATTTCACACAAAGAAGATCTACTAGACAAATAGTTCCACCACGTAAACTGACTTACCCGACTTTAGGGAATCCTTTAGTCCTCATTATGCAATCTTTATTTGGTGGACTCGACAAAGCATTCTCCCAAGCCCTTGACTATGACATGAGCCCTAGAGTTAGTTCACTTTTACCTCATGAAATTGTATAAATTAACTACATGCAGGGACGCATGCAGATTTAGGGGGGGAGGATGTAACCCCTTTAAATTTAGGTAGTTAACAGACTCTTAACTTGGAAAAAATGTAGTAACTACTATTTTGCCACTAGAGGGCGTTTCTCCATGACTAGTAAAATAATTGGAAAAAAAAGTATTATTACAAAACGCAAGAGAGAGCGGAGAAAGAATAAGACGATTCAGAGTGTAACTATTCAAACAAAAGAAAGAAATAGAGTGTGAAGAACATTTTTTTTAGTTCTTTTCTACTGAAATCCGGGGGAAGAAACATCTTTTCATACTTTTATTTCGAAGAACTCCGGTGAGTGTTTTCTTACTCTGTTGTTGCTTTTGTAATCAGTCATGTGTGTTCAATTAATGATTTGCGATAAGAAATATGATTGATAACTAACTGATGATGAGTAAATATTGAAATATCCATGTTGTGACAAATAGATAAAGGATAGTTTTGTCATTAAACCAATCGGAGTTGAATCCAATGTGATGTTAAAATCAACTGCGTCACATACTAATCAATGTGCATTGGTTTGTGTAAACAGAGCCATTTGACGATAGTTTGATGTTAATTAACTCTGGGGATATTGTTGTAAAATAATCAGAGTAAGTGATTTGATGAATATGTATATATGACATTTAGTAGTTTCATTTAGTATTGAGTCATATAACAATAATAATATGTCAGACATTGCTCTGTCTAATGTTGATTTAAGTGGGTATATTCTCCCAGGATTTTCTTTGTAAACCAAGTTAATGAGTTAATATACATTTGAACAAAGAAAAGCAAAAGATCTGAAATTTCATGTGATTTATATCTGTTGTCAATTCAGATAATGTCAATGAGTGACAAGTTCTCTGCATTATGCAGGTTGGTTTTTTTTCTTCCTCCTTGTTTCCAGTTGATGTGTACTTCTTGAGTTGACTGCGGACGAGCGAACGGCGAGCCAACAGTGCCTAGTTGAAGGACAATGCATCTTTTACTGGAGCAAGCTCAGTATCCTTAATCTGTCATCAAACAGATAAGAGAATACAACACACCATAGACTTTGGATACTTTGAGTGAAACTGAGTTTAAAACTACCCGGGTAGTAAATTCTTTCTGTTTTCTTTTCCCTGTCACGTGACCACTTCTGCTTCTATTTTTTTTCCTATTTCAATATTCCTTTCCTGGAAGGATCAGACTTTAAAAGGAAAAAAAACAAATAACAACACAAGGAAAAGACTTTCTGAACTGTGTTTGGGGGAACCATTTATTTTATTTGTTATACTCAACAGGCTGATTGTATTTTATTTTATTTTTTTTGTTAACTGTATGTTTACAAACTGGTACCAATACAGTACATTTTGTTTAATATCTCAAGTTGTGTTGAAATTGCTGTCTCAATCCTCCTTTCCGAACTTAGACGTTAGCTATACTGTGCCCATTCAACCTGATCAGTTTATTTAGAACTTTACAATAGAGTGATACAACGTGTTACACATGCACAATTTTTTTCCAGTATCTTAGATATAAAAGGTAATTTCGACCCAGATCATCTTCAGACCATGCCAACACAACAACATGTAATTCAAGTTAATTAGTCAAACGTGAATAATTTACAAAATAAATTGATAAATTGCAAAAGAATTCTACGAAGGAAACACCAAAGTGGATGTGAGATCATATCTCCAAAACGCTTAACTGTATTCAGACCAAACTTGGTTTGTGTAATAACAACTATGACCTGAGGGTACCTGCACTTGGATCAAAAGTTATGGATTTCATGTTGACAAAACCATTTTCATTTACCACATCAACGAATTTGATAGCATGATGCCAAAAAGCATCTGAGGCTGTATCTCTACAAGGCTTTGGCATATTGACACCAAACTTGGTGTATGTCACTGCCACCCAATACGGACCCCACCAAAATAATTTGGTGTCAAGGCTACCTATTGGTGAAAAGTAATAAGCCATTATGTCACATTGAAAGTGGTTGTATTTATGGGTTTTCAACCTTTTTGATTAAAATAATCTCCAAATGCCTTTTACTCATTTTTAGAATTGGGTTGATGCTCATCATTTTGCCTCTGTAGTGCTTGGCCCCTTAATTGCTGCTTACAGCTATTTATTATTATCATTATCAAAAAAAAAAAATGGTTGATCCATATTGGTGGCTGAAAGAGACTGAACATTTTCAATGCAAATATTTTCTAAATGCTAAATGTGTTGCAGCACACTATCTCAGCACTAAGGCTTGAGAAGCACTGTTGTAAGCCAAAGCACAGCATGATAATTAAAGCACAATTAACAACAAAAAAAACATTTGATGTTGGTCATCCATTATTACCATCTCAGACCTCATTAAAAAAAGTGAGATTTGGGGTTTTGAAACCATTGTTACTAAAGGCACATCCAAAGACTAATACTTAATTCATTTGATCGATGGTTTTCTTTGATATAACAAGAATTAATTGCACTGTTATAAGAATCAAAGTCACTCATTCTAGTAAAGCATTTGCAGCCCAAATTATCAGAAAAACTTAAATTGTCATTCACTAAAGTAGATATTTTCTACTGTATATTTTTCTTCTCACTACAACAATACATGTGTGTTTCTTCAGAATTATTAATTATTAAATCAAGAGGCTCTAAAATGTAATGTTGAACACAGCATCTTACAATCAGAGTGCCTTTGGGAGCCACTGGCCTTGCTTGTTGCTGCACTGCTGTTTTCATCCTCTCACATTACCGTGCAGTAGACATCTAACTGTCAGCACATTGACACTGAAATCGGCTTTTAGATGATAACAAAAACAGACCTTAAAATAGAGCAAATTCCTCCACGCACAAACTCCATTTCTCAAATATGCTCTGGGTGCTGCGCTAAATATTATTGATCTATTCCAAGATCAACACAATAACAAATGGGAATTGTACAGCACATGGAATAAACACAGCCAAACAATTTCCCTTTAAGGCAAGTCAGTTATTTGGCATTTGTGCAGCTATTTTCCAGCCAAGCAAGTACCTCGCCTTTGTACTTGAATATGGAAAGACCGCAAAACTTCTGGCTAAGATTAACTTTCAACAGCATATGTCAAATCTGACAATAATACCATCATTACTTTTGGCTTTTTTTGTTGTTGCTCAAATCATGCTCAAAAGCTGTATCAGTTTGGTCTACTCATGTTTTTCCTAAAGCCACCATATTGAGTGTTGTGGTTTTCTCATTCATTTTTCTACAAGTGATCCATCTTCTCCCTTTAACACACTCTCTGCATGAATCTGCTTTTATGTGTATGAGAGGTGGAATATAGCAACAAGGACAAATGTTGTTGACCTGTACACAAGCTAAAAATGCACCGCACAGGCAGCACAGCTGAAAGCCTCAAGTATGGGCCATACCTGAGTGCTCACAGTGAATGAAAATTCAGGTCACTGGAATCCTGTGCCAAACTTTACCACGAAACAACAGATATGTGTTCTCTTCCTGAGTGTGGATGTTGAGTAAATATTACTCTCTGGGAGGTTTCTGTGTCCCTATACTTAAGTATAGGAATAAAATCTAAGCTCCTAAATTAGATCAATAAAGCTGCACCAAATAGCCTTAAAATATGTGAATACACAAGCACACACATGAACCAATACAGACGTCAGTTCAACAGTAGGTGCATGTTCTCAGAAAGGCGCCTAATCTGAGAGGCAGCAATATACTTCACCACAGCACTGATAAAGCATTTCATACTCAAATGAGCACACAATGAATTTCAGACAGCATTCATTGTCTGAGATATTATCTCAGGCTGCGATTCATTTCAATGTTTAAACTGAAGGCTGACACTGGGGCAGATAACCAGTAATGAGGGCAATGCTTCCTCATAGCCTAGCACTTTAAAATGAAACTGTTAATGATTAACTGTATAAATCTTTAATTGTGACATCAGGTTTGTTTCATCATGCCGGGCTAAACATTTTCCACCAGAGTTTCCAAGCCAAAACTGTTGCACCATTTCCTAAATAGGCAATTCAGACATTTCCAAACACAAGCAACAACAGAGCTTGTCCAAAAGATTGCAACCCATACAACTGAACCATATCCAGCACAAAATGAAACATCTGAAATATGAATGTTTCCAGTGTCACTGGTGTTTGAAATTCATACTGTAGCTGTTTGAATTTCATTGCTGGGCGGCAGCCAGCAGGGTCGGGTGAGATCTGTGCAGAGGGCTGAAGTGTGAAATGAAACACTGATTGATTGAGAAAACAGCATGGGGAACGGCACAACTCCACTCGGGCAGAGGTCACAGGAAGACAGGGATTGCAGAAGGGTGAATGAGGATTATGCAGGCGGGTTTATGAAAGATCCTGGATTAGTGTCCCATCCTGACCCCGGATCAGTTTGTATGGAAATAAACATGCCCTGATTATGCGGAGAACCAGAACTCTGCAAACCAAGGGCCATCTGAAATACTTCAGATATATTCATGTGAAAATGTGCCATTTTTAAACAGACACGGTTCTGGTAATTTTGCTAATTCTTAAACTGTGCTGTGCATTTCCACCACAGAAAAGGCAAAAGTCCGTTTGACTCTGACCCTAAAAGCTTCCTGATCTGGAACCAGGAAACGGTGTCTTGTTGAGAAATGTCAAATAGGATCAACTGCACAAGAGAGAACAATCAAGTCTATGTGATTGTGAGATAAAAAAAAGAGAGTACCGGTAGTTAATGCGTATCCAATTTCAATCTCTCCCCTACAGGGAGTACCAGCAGATGATGGCATGATCATGAGCAAAGATGTCAGTTATTTAGCATGTTTCAAAGGGGTCATGCGCCGACTAAGCAACTGCCATTGAAATGAATCGAAATGTTAATAGAGAGCTTTCTCCGGGTACTACAGACCTCTTGCCCTTAGCAAGGACCAACAAGAAAGGTAATCCAGGAACATGTCCTACTTGGCAAAATCACCTCCACAAAAGAGCTCCACCAACCACAAAAGGTGATTCTACCAAGCAACATTTTGGTCTCATTTTTAGAGACCGGAAGAAATGCAGAAAATTATTGCAGAGTACCAGTGGAGCATACAAACAAGGTGTTCAGATTTCAGGTGTTCTCCTTCACAGCTTGCACAACTCTGCCTCAAGCCCGCCTTGAGGAGTGCAGTTCAAAGTGTGGTGCGTGCTGTGAGGCGGCACGAGCTAGACAATTCCCATTACCCACGTCTTGCTCTCTGCCCTGCCATCTCGAACCAACGCTTCACGAATTACAAATAGCCAAGGCCACGGCTAATCCCCTTCTGAATGAATGCGTACGTGAATGTCGCTGTCTGAGTGCCACAAAAAGGGCATTTGTTTGCATGTGTGGTTAAGCAGAAAAAAAAGAGGAACGTGAAAGCAAACTCGACGATGGAAGAACAGACACGGTTTTCTACCATCCATCATTTTGATTACTCTCGCATTTGTCTGAGTGCCTGTTGCTTTGAGGTCTCACAGGTTGTGGCGGCAGCAACACTGTTCCCAGTGCAATGGCATTGTAATAGCCCACAGCAAAGATGCAACAATTAACCTTTTTTATTACACGCCTTGTCAGCCACAGCAAACGGTTCACTGTTTCAAAGAGAATAAAATGAGGGAGTGCAAGTGAAGAAAGGCGACTTTCATTTGGCTTACCTGAAAATAGAACAAAACACCACAGACATTGTTTGTGCTAGTAATACAAATGAATCTGCTCTTTTTAGGGCAGGGCTTTTCAAACGTTTTAGGGTACCAAAATGCAAAATTTCATTCCAAAAATGCATGGTCAGTTATAAACATCCAGTGTTAGTGCATTTCGGTAGAAACATTTTATGCTTGTTTTTACAAGCGTGCACTATGCAAGCATACAACAGTTTCTCCATAGTCATCCATTGCCAGTGCATGCACGTATACTTTAGATTTGTGGAAGATGATGGTACAGCTGTATGTGATTTATTGATGATCTTCCTCTCTTTGACTCCTAGACGGCAAGAGTCGAGGGCCAGACAGTGCAAACCAGCACACACATATGCACAAATATAATGGCTCAAGAGTTTTTTCTTTCAAGCTCAAGAGATTTAATGGCATTCTCTGTTATTTGTTATTTAAATATCAACTTTGTCGCAGATATTTCTCTTAAAATTCCTTAAGGTAGAAAAAACAGAAAGTCATCCTCATCTAGAATTACAATTGTACAAAATTACCACTGTCGCCTTTTTTCACCTTTGTTGCCATTGGCTTTTGGCTTGCTTAGTTGAGGGATATTAAATGTAATATTTAATTTAACATTAAACAATAATATTGATCTGCCTGCATTGACACCATTATATGAGAACTAAACTGAGCTGGACGATGACATCACGGTTTTCTCCAGAACAGCTATATATATAAATGAACTAAATTACTTTTTTACAACAAAAATGAAACATCACTAAGCTTAATTAAGCTGGACTGTGACGCTATTTTCTTCCGGAAACAAATTTTGTTCCAATATTTTCCTCTGTAATATTTATCTCTGTAAAGCTGCTTTTAAACAATCTGTATTGTAAAAAGCCCTATTTAAATAAATGTGACTTGACTTGACTTGACAATGGATGAACAAGTTAAATAAATCTTGGCACATATGTGCAATACAAGTCAGGTGCTTATTGAAAAACTTAATCATTCAAATTGTTGGGCAAAGTTTAATCAGTAAGAGTACAGAGTTCTACAAGGAATATGGAGAGCATAGCTCAGATAACTTGGAGGTATTAACCATTCACTAATGAATTTGAACTTTTTTAATGTAATAAGTTCATTTTCAACCAAAGCTAAAGTTAATAAGCTATTCAGCTTAATGTTACATTGGCCCTCCTACATAAAGGAGAATTAAGTCAATGTGTGTACATTACTTTTCAATCGCTTTGCAATGCAAGTATCATAAAAATATGTAAATATTGAAATATTGTACAGTGAAACACTGCTCAATGTCTCTTTCCATCAAAAGTATCCTTGGCCTAAAAAGGCTGAAGACCCTTGTTTTAAAGGAGACACATGCAAGATTACCCACTGATGCCTAGGAGAATCTTTTGCGATATTAAAGAAGTTGTGATTTTCCATCTCTATGGGAAATTCCCAAAAACCAGTAGTAAGATCTTAGTTGAAACACCATTTAAGCAGTGCAGACTTTCAGTAAACCACACACTTTGGTCCAATCTGTTGCACAGCTGAGAATACCTCACTAAAAAGCCCAATGAAAATCTCCAGCTTGCACTCAATGTGAGCATTTGAGAAATAATGAGCTTGTTCACTCAAAACAGACTTCCACGTGGGAGAGACTTACGTCAAATAAGCATTTGTCTCTGACTTTTCAGAGAACTCCTTCAGAGAGATTTCAGTGAGGTTACACAGGCAACTCTGCAAGGGCTTGATGTAACTTAATTGCATTCCTTTCCCCCTCCAACAGCAAATTGAATTTCAGAGTAAGACCCAACTCAAACACCTCGTAATCCCTGCAGCTTACATCCTGCAAATTAAACAAGGTCACTTTCATTTCAACTCAAAGGGCCCAATACAGCAGAGAGCCCAATGCTCTCAGACATTACCAACAGTGATGCTGCATCAGCGGATGCCCTGACTGACTTATTGAACTCCACTGCAGGCAATAACACTGAAGGATGAAGACAGGACAGACTCTTTCGCTGTCATACTGTCCTTGTTTTATAACAACATTGGTCTTGAGGCAAAACCAGTTGAGAACCACTGCTCAACACGGGTCAATATATGGTATATATTCCGCAGTATGTGTGAGAATGCTGTGCATATAGGTGTATCAAACCACGTATCTTACCTGCTACATTGAGTCTAGCTGTACGGCTTATGATGGTCCCCAGGTTGTCTATAGTGGCCACGCACTGGTAAACCCCTTCATCGGGTTTATTGTGTTTAGAGTGCACCACTGAGCTGATGAGCAGAGAACCGTCGGCCAGGACCTGCCTGCGATCATCTGAGGCCAGGCTGAGGAAAGAGCCGTCTTTCTTCCATTCGATCTTGGCAGGAGTTTCGCCGTGGACTGAGCAGTTGAGCAGCGCCGGCGCTCCCCGCACAACCAGCGTATCTGACGGCTCCGTGGAGAAATGGAATGGGCTGAAGTTCCTCACTGCTGGTCCTAAGGAGGAAGAGGAACAAATCAGCACTGGATTTCTCATCATCACACAATATGATGAACTGAAATTAGGTTGAACTTTGGGTTTAGAGATTGGGAATTTGTGATCAGACGTTATCTGCATCATTGCTTAATACAATTACATTTGCGTGGATGAACATGGGCCGTAGCTTTTTAATTCCAAATATTTAATTTATTTCAACATTTGTTCTTCATTCTTGCATTCGAGATCCAAACACATTCATTCAAATGTCAAAACTTTATTACTAGTGTCCAGAAAAGACCAAACATTGAGGATAACAATGAGCGAATGCATTGTAAATCATTTTAATTATAAACATAAATTAACAACAGAAACCTTGGACATCGAGAGACATTTGAATATCCTATGTTGTTCAATTAAACGTAAATGGTGGGGGTTGGAACTAAGCACAAACTAAGCACAATTTCTTCGCATTTGTCCTCATAAATTATTCAAATCTTGGCCTCGAGAGGCATCAGAACTTTATGTGGATAAATAACTTGAATCATCTGTACTTCTTGGATGGGAAATGAATAATGAGCTTTTAAAGGCTTTTTTAAACACTGCACAAAGTGATGAGTTGAATGCTAAATATAGCTAAAAAGCAGTCGAGAATGGTTTATGGCGAGTCTACAAAGAGCTGGCATGACTTGGGCCAGCACAAGAACCAAAAGTCATCATTCTGCCATACTCACTCCAAGGCCTTATAGTGGATGCTTTGGAAGGACCTTGGAAGGTTAACAACCTTGAGGAAGGGCATTTTGAGCAGGAGTTAAGTTGCTCACTTTTGTGCAACATCCCCTTCCCAGAGTGCCCTTTAAAGGTGCAATGTGTGATTTTTAGCGGGATCTAGTGGTGAGGTTACGAATTGCAACCAACAAAAGTTATGGTGGCCGACAGGAAATTCTTATTCGCTGAACTAAGCTTGCTTCCTTGCACGAAGAGCAACATAGTAACAAAACGCATTTGTCCGTTTAGGGCCACTGTAGAAACATGTCGGCGCATTCAATGTAAGGGAATCCGTGGTGTATGTAGACAGAAATTGCTCATTCTAAGGTAATACAAATATAACGGTTCATTAAGTAAGGTCTTTATACACCACTGAAAACTTATTTTTCAAGGTAGTGAGGAAACGCGTTCTGTAGCGCTGTGTGTTCGCTGTCGGCTACGGTAGAAACATGACGACACAATATGTCGACCTCCATAGAAGGGGGCGCCCGCGGTTATGGAGATATAAATGTCTCATTCTAAGGTAATAAAAACATAACGGTTCATTATGCAAGGTCTTAATACACCACTGAAAACATAGTTATGGATCGTATATTGCATTTCTGTCAATAGATCCTCAGAAATATTACACATTGCACCTTTAATGCTGTTCATGGACAAGATTAATTTAGCTGAACTGTTGAAGTTTTAAGCTACCTACTTGAATAATAACACATCTTATCTAATGGCACAGACATTTGGAAGTAACCATCGCCCTCTTTAGTACTGGGGTTTCTTGCACCTATTCTATGGCCCATTCACACAGTAAAGGCACATTTCCTATTGCACATAGTTTTAAAGTCTCCTGTAATGGAGTCTGGGGTTGTTGGTCAGTTTCAGGGTCTATGGGTAATAATAATGGTCACCCCTCTATCAATTTAGAAAGGCCTCCTGGAACGAAGCACTTACATGTCAATGTGCTGACTCGCATTTGGACTTCTATAGAGAGCTTTACAACAGCTGCTTTCGTTGGCTGAACTGTTCTCCTGCTATATAAGATAATTGCTCTCTGGCAAATGTTAAGCTTTCCTCGAAAAGTTTCCTTAAGATTGATACGAGGCAACGGTGGTTCCAGCATAAACACATCTGGATTAGATTAATTCCTGAAAGATAGATGAACTTTCCGGTCACAAACACTTCAGTGTCCAGAGGTAACTGTTATATAGCTTTCAACAAAGAATTCATAGTGTTTATAACAGACACCAATAAACTGTGTTGTACAGTGGTGTCTAAATGTCTGAGACCAGTAGTTTCACTAGGTGTAGTGCTTCAGTTTATAATATCAGCATAAAACTTGAGGGAGAAGTTCAATTTAAATATTTACATGAACTTCAGGCACTATATGTCCTTCTGCTATTGACATCAGCACTTACACTGAAATGAACTGTTGAAGGTTTCTGGTGTGTAACGAGGGAAAGAAATTAAAGTGCCATACTATTAACATTCAATAGGGGTGTAACAATATATTGTGTCACAATATATCGCAATACAAAACTGCAACAAAATATGAATCGTGGATAGTGAAAATATATATTGTGTATAGTTTAAAAATAAAAATTACTGTGCGAGAAAAAAAATTAAGTTTACAGTTTTAGTGTCAGTACTACATTAAACTGCTATATATAATGTTGACTATAATGTATAATAATGCAATGGGGGAATATTTGTGGGTCCTGATAATGCCAAATGTCTTGTTACCAGTAAAAAGTGGCCTACATTATTTTAAACATATCTACTCAGTAAAAGGGTGCAAGCATTTTTGTCTAAATAATTTTGTATTTTCAGCTTTAGAATCATCAATAGTTTTATTTGTATCCATTGTTCTGTGCTTTGGGTTTCCAGCACCAAGTCCAAGCCTATTCATTTAAACCAACAATGTAATATCAAATTTAGCATTTTAATCAACGGTACATTTTTTGTTACTCCTTTATCATGTCTTGGAGTATCACAATAATATCGTATCGTGAGTTCAGTTTTGTGATATGTATCAAATTGTGACATGAGGGTATCTTTACACCCCAACCATCCAATACCATCACTATACCATCACTATACCACTACCATAGTACTTTCTAATAAGAGACAGTACAACACAGTAATGAAGGGAGATCTCACAGATTTATCGAATCGTGACATGAGGGTATCGTTAAACCCCAACCATCCAATACTATCACTATACCATGTTACCACCATAGTACTTTCTAATAAGACACAGTACAGCACATAAGTGACTACACAGTAATGAAGGGAGATCTCACAGATGGAGAGGCCTGTATTCCACCGGTGAGAAGGGAATACCACCCTGCAGCAGTGCATCAGAAGATCAGCATGCTTAATCATTAGCATGTTAGCGGCTGTTCAGAATGTGCACAGAGGAGGAGTGCAATGCTGTTCCTCCAGCTCCAGCTGCAACTGATGACCATCTGCTGCTGCTCAGACCTTGCATCCCAGAGTCCCACAGTAACGCTGAGACTGACACCACTCTCGTCTTCGTCTCCTTTTCAACAATTTTCATTAGTTCATCAAGCTTTTAAAGCTCTGCTACACATCTATGAGCCATATCAGGGACAAAACAACTACTTCAACATACAAACAAACCACAGAAAAATTATTTATGCTGCTACATATAAATATAAGGATTCTCAGTGGATGAACTGAATACACCAGTTTGCATGGTGTGTTGGTCTGGATTCTTAATGTCTTTGCACACTAAGTCCAAAATTTTTGTATGCATTTTTTCGCATTCGTTTTCCTAAAAATTCGTCACACACAGAAACCTTGCACACTGAGTCCGAAGCATATCATTTAATCCGGAATCCGGAAATATTAGATCTATCCAATCCTGAAATTGCTTAAAGAGGAATAAGGAGAGTTCCACCTCCTTATCAAATGACAAGGAGCTGCGGGATTATCCTGAGCTATTCAAAGGTTACTTCAGGATGTCAGTGGCTCAGTTCAGTGAGCTAGCGATACTGGAGCCACATATTAAAAAGAAGACCACCAATTTCCGTGAACCAACGGTGGCTCTGAATTGTAAAACACCTATTAAAATGCTTGCTACAGATGCGCAGAAAATTGAACCCGATCCAAATTTTTTTATGACGGACGAAAGTTTCGGAGGCAGTGTGCAAACGTGATTGTCACAACATGAGGTCGTACTTATTTTTTACCGTGGGAAAATTTCGGACTCAGTGTGCAAGGACCTTTAAAAGGGATTTGGATGAATTTAAGGTTGAATTGTAGCATCTATTTAGACACTTAATTGCCTAAGCTAGTCAGCGGTTTACAGGTCTAGGGATGCACAATATATCGGAGATCACATTTGTATCCCTAAGTATTATAATATTTTTTTTAATTAGTACAACTCAAATTTTTCTTTTCCTTCAATGGTGCTAATCAGTTATGATTTTCTTTTGTCTGTACATTACAATGTTTTAATTTCACTAAAGCACAGGATTTAACTCAGTGTAAATGGTAAAAAAAAGAACATTATTAGATTTATAATACTGGATATCAGCCATGAATTAAATCTCTGTATCACCCAAAAATGTCTATATTGGTGCATCTCTAGGTATAGTTTATTGGATTGGATGTTACAAGGAATTTCCACAAACATGCACATATCAGTGGCACTTCTTAATGAGTCATTCATTTATCAAATATTTATGCTCAAGATTTAACCAAATTATTATCATTTAAACGAAAAATTGCAGTATAGACCAATTACACAATCTTTAGAGTCACTTGAAATTCATATTAGATATTTATGGCTGTGAATCATTTTAAATACTCAAATTCTCAATGTCAAGCTGGTCAAAAGAAAATTAGATTTCCACAGGAATGTTGTCACATAAATAATGAATAATGAAAAAAAGAGAGAAAGAACAACCTTGACCATCCCTGCTTGAATATTTCCAAAATGGTTACCCACTAACCACCTCAACACTTTTGAACTTGTCAAGCCCAGTATATGGCACAATTAATCTCCTTATGCTAACAGGAAATATGTTAAATATATGAATTTCTATCCAAACACAAAGTTTGGAAATGCCAATTAATGCACATGTACTAAAGAATACCATTTACCTACCACAGTACTTGTCGAAAACACATGGTTGTACCATCACATGTTTTTGTTAGTGACTAAATAGAGTGATCTTTGGAAGCATATTACAGACAGAAATCTGATCTATTCTCCTTTTCACTGTGCAGACATTGACTTCAAAATGTGTTCTGCAGTCCTGGGCAGGGAACCAAGAGAAAATGAGGTTGTCTGTTTGATAAGTATGAGCCGTTACCCCCGTCCCTAGTCCTGTGAAATCCATTTTATCCCACATCCAAAGAGCACTTTAAATCTACAGCTCCCGTCAGTAGAAATTTCTGAAACCAGGCAGATATGAAAAAAAAAAATAGTTTTGTCTTGTGCCTCATTCAAAACCTTTCGCCCCTATAAAATGCCTGTCAGACTGTGAAGGACGGATGAGTAAGATAGATATAGAGAGCTCTTCATAATCACCAAGTATAACTGTGACTATAATATTTTGAAGAGATCTCAGGTCAGGAAAGCTAACATGTATTTTAAAGGGCATCTTGCAGGTAAAAAAAAAATTCTAAATTAATACATAACCTTGTATGAAAATATCATATGAAAAGTTATTGCAGGATTTAAAATGTTTTAAAACGTCATAAGGGCACCAATTTAGTAGATAAAGTGAGCGTTTCTTTTTTTCAGCTTTTTTTCAGCTTTTTTTCAGCATCGCGTCATTTTACGTCACGCGAGTGAGTTGTGTCTGTGCTCTGCGTCAGCTCAGTGCAGAGTAGGTTGGTATTCAGTAAGCGCGATCCTCTGACCGTTGTTCTTTCTGACATTAATCCTGGCCTTTCCCTGCTCTCTTGGCAGCGTAGCAGGCTTGTAATTGTATGGCTGTGGTCCGTCATACGAGTAAGTATGAACAATGTCCTCAGCGTCCGAAATGTCATTGCGATCCATTGTTTTCATGTTGTTTGAATAGACCGCTCTCGTTACGTCACGCCCGTCACTCCCATTTTCAGATGCGGAAGTCAAATTTTCTCACAAAAACGACTCCAGAAGCCAATGTAGCATATTTATAAGTATATTTTAAAGAAAATCTAGTTCCAACATTATTTTTCTATACATTGAATCGTTGGGTCCTCTAACCTGCAAGATGCCCTTTAAGCTGAGAATTAAAGGCATAGTTCACCAAAATTATTTCATTCTGTCATTAATTACTCGCCCTCATGTCGTTGCAAACCTGTAAGACGTTCGTTCATCTTCGGAACACAAATGAAGATATTTTTTTATGATAAAATCTGAGAGATTTCTGTCCGTCCAGTGACAGCTACACAACTACCACTTTGTCGCTTCAAAAAGTTCATAAAGAGATTGTAAAACGAATCGATATGAATTGAGCAGTTTAGTCCAATGTTTCTGAAGAGACTCGATTGCTTTATTGAAGCATCAAAGTGGTAGTTGCGTAGCTGTCAATGGAGGGACAGAAATCTCTCAGATTTCATCAAAAATATATCCATTTGTAGTCCAAAGATGAATGAACGCTTGGAAAGACACGAGGGTGAGGCATTAATGACTGAATTTTCATTTTTGGTTAAACTAACCCTTTAAAGATAACTTCTTAATATCCTCATGTTATATTATGATAAATATGCTCTAACACACAGCTAATGTGTTCTGAGTGAAATATCCACATAGGGACATACAGTAGAGAAGTTCTTCCAAAACAAAGACCCCCTGTACCTGGTTTCTTCACAACAGGAAGCCACATGGTCTCCATTGGCTCTCACACAAAGACTGAGCTGTGCCAATCAGGTCCTGTACACAACCTCCATTTTCCACAGAAACACCAGAGCGACCAAAGACCACTTTGCCTCCAGATCGCCTATTAATGAGGCTCGGGTCATTTCCAGAAAGTATTATGGGAAGTCCACAAAAACATAAATAAAACAAAACCCCAGAATAAAAGAGCTCACATTAAATGAGCACAAAGCAGCCTTTGAGACTAAACTAAAACAGGTAATTGTATTACACCACAGCGAAAGAAGAGTAATAAGTTAAAATATCAGTTTTCGCTATTAATCAACAGGATCACATCTGGAAATTACATTCGAGAACGCCTTCCAACAGAATTTCTGTTTCTAGTTTATCCACAATGGGGAAAATGCCCCGCGGCTTTGCATTATTGAGTAGAAGGGGCTTCTGAGCGGTTTGACCTTCAGCTAAATAAATATACTTCGAGCAAAAACCCTTGGCGCTTTGAAAAACAGCCAGTCATATACAGGTACAGATATTTTTTCCAACATATCAAGCAGCTTTCTCGACTCTCCTAGACTCTATATCTCAGTTCTTTGTCATTCCCTTTCAGGCTCATTAGTCCGACTGGAATGCCTTTCCTTTCATGTCTGTCCACCTCTAGTTTGTCTGCTTCTCCCCAGGCTTGCCTTTATCTTCCAGCATCATTTCTTCCCCATCTGTCACTGCAGAACACAGTGAGGAATCATCAGAGATCCGCTTACGAGAGACGAGGCTCGGAGAGTCAGAAAGCTGACTCAAGGATGAGTAACTTTGCTTTTTGGACTTCCCTGTGGAGATCTCACATATTAAACCAGTGTAATAAACTCTTCTCTCCATGTGTGCTTTATAGGGGTGGGAATCTCTAGGCACCTCACGATTCGATTCGATTACGATTCAGAGGCCTGTGATTCGATTCAAAAGCGATTATCGATTATCTGAATCTTTTGTGTGTGTGTGTGTGTGTGTGTGTGTGTGTGTGTGTGTGTGTGTGTGTGTGTGTGTGTGTGTGTGTGTGTGTGTGTGAATATAAATACTTTGCTTTAAAAGTACAAAGTAATGACCCATAAAGAATTAACGTACAATATATTTTATTAACATTGCAAAGAACCAACAGGAAAATAAATGTGTGCCTGAACTAGCAGCATACTTGTAGTAAATTAATAATATAACAACAACAGGTGTTCTGACGATTCATGCTACCCTTCGAGATGTGCTATTTACTGGTGCATGTGCAGACTCATTTTTCTTCTGCTTACCACGCCCATAAATCTATGCATCCTTGCTGTGGATACTTGTAGGAAACTTTGACAGGTCAAAGATGAATATTTGATGATAATTTTTACTTTTCACACCGTTTTAAAAATAAAAACAGTACATTATACTGTACTCTTAACTTCGAATTTTATTATAATTTTATTTCATATAATAATATCATTTTTACTTGTTATATCAAATGTGATAATTGCTAGTTCATTTAAAATATCCAAATATGCTCCCCATACACTTACCCTGATTAAAATGAAATAACGATGTTATAATATTGTGAGATTTACACCATTATGGAAACAATAGAGAATGAATCAACATTATCTATGATCGATTCGCGTTTGGGTAGCATTTTTCGACAAGGCAGCAGAAATCGTCTGAACACCGGTACAGCCCAGAGCCATAGAGAGATACGGCTCTGGTACAGCCGAGTGTTTTTCCTCCTCTGGGGGGAAACGTGTCATATGGCTTCTCATATTTGTCGTGTTGCCGAAATATTTTAGTTTTATTCTACAAAGCTTACAACTAGTGTGGCTCTTGTCCAGCTCCTTTCCCCCTTCAACTTCATAGAAGCCAAAATATTTCCACACGTCAGCTTTTAACGAGGAGGGTGTTTGGATTTCGCGCTCAGCCATCGCGTCTCTGTTATGTACCCACAGACAGACGGTCTTGGCACTGCACTTCCGCGCTGCAGAGTTCCGTCTTTTGCGTTCCGTCAATATTACGTCATTATAAATAGGCTACATATCTAAAAAAAAAAATTTTTTTTTTTTGAAAATCGATTTTTGACATTTGTGAATCGATTCAGAATCGTCCACGTCCGCATCGCGATGCATCTAAGAATCGATTTTTTCCCCCACCCCTAGTGCTTTATGATCATGTGCTGAATGCTGAATCTGGGCCTCATTCTCAAATAAAACACATAGTACTCATATTCAGGAAGATAAAAACAGATTTAGAAAACAGGAAACACTGTTCCTTAAGGGCACCTTGGGATGAAATGCTGAAAAATTTACAATCTTAAGATATTCTTTGTCCTTTAGTGGCAGCTAGGTGAATTTCAGGAAACCAGTTCATCACATTTCACCCCCAAAATCAATCAAAAATAATTAAAATATACTTTCAAAGACTTTCACAGTTAAAATAAATTTTACTACATTAATGCAAAAATATATATTATTTATTTATAATACTTTTTAAATATATATTTTTTTAAATAAATCAAATCATTTTTTTAAGATTGTTAGTTCTGTATTATTTAAAAATATATTTAAAAAATATAACATTTATATAGCATGATGGTCACATTTCTTGTACTGCTTTTGATTCATGCTGATTTCAACAAACAAACATTTTACAATAATTTATATAATATGTATTGCTATAAATAATATAAATTAAATTAACTTATAAACTAGAATTACGTGTGGATGAATTACCGTAATGAGAAATTGAAAGAAAATTGGTGTAATTGTTCAAAAATAGGTTTAATTTTCTCAATGATAACTAAAATATAATTTCAATTAATTATTGGCTAAAAATGTTATTGAGTAAATTGCACCCCTGCAGTTTTATGTTGAATATTGACGGAAGTTTTACTCTCTGGTAGTCGGCTTGTACTTTTGGGTTTATTGACCCATTTAAATGAGTCATGTTTTATTGTTTGGCTATTTAAAAGCTGACCTCTTCTCAAATCTTAGAAAGGATTGACTGCAGTGATAATAGTGGGGTGGGAAGATGAGCTATTTTTAAAGGTCACTGTCACCACAGAATAAAGGATTGCACCGTGAATGCTGCCTTCTGTATTGTCTTCAGCACTCACTCACTTCCGGTTCTGCGTTTCACAGATGCCCACTTCATCTATAGGAACAAAGGCTTCTCTCCCACTCAGGACCCCTCACCCCACAGTCTGGATGTTCAGATAGTGGCTTGGCCCTCTCAACAAGGATCCAAGGTTTAACGGCTGTACAAAATGATTGGTAGGCCAACATACCGGCTTTATTAGTTTGGCACACGCTCAGCTGGCAGAACACAGGCAAAAGGATACAATTTTCGCAACTCGAAACACCTCAAGCTACCCTTCTTCCTCCTGCCAGGGAGCATTTCCAAGGATTAAAAAATCCTGAGCTCAAGCTTAAGCCAATTCTGTCCCTCCGCTACCGTATTTAGCAGAATTACGAGATATTTAGCCTAATTTATTTTGACTCTGATAGACCCGTGCAAAAAAAGACAATACCTTTCTTTTGCTGCTGTGTGGTTTGCTTTAGTGTATCATTAAACTCCTATTCAAAACAATTCCTTTATAAATTATATATATAAATATAAGGAAGAGTTCTCCATCATGGATTTGGATGTTCTCAAACTCGCCGTATTTTCTATGTTCCACAGAAGAAAGAAAGTCATACAGGTTTGGAACGACATGATGGTGAATACATGAGCGCAGAATTTTTCTTTTTGGTGAAATATTCCTTTAAGGTGAAAGCATGGTTCACACAAAAATGTGAATTCTGTCATCATTTACTCACCCTCAAGTCAATCCCTTGTGATTTTCCCTCTTTGAAACGCAAAATACGTTTTTTTAATATATGCTATAGTCTTAGAATACCGCACACAGACAACTTTCAGAGCCTTAAAGGTTTTCCTATTTAGCGCTTGGCAGTACAAATCATAGTCCACTTTCATTGTACGGCAATGAGCATCTTGGACATTCTGCAAAATACCTCCTTTTGTGTTCCAGGGAAGAAAGAAAGTCAGGTTTGGAATGAGTAAATTACATAATTTTAATGTTTTTGCAAGACTATCTCTTTGCATTTTTGGGGTTTCCTTTCTCTTTGCATTTTTAATTTTCGGTCAAGCAAACCACAGAGTTAACTATCATGATGGCTTTGCATCCAAGTGATATTTAAGTTCTCGAAGAAAAAAAAACATTTCCATTTGGAAATGTTAGTATTACAAGCTTCTATAATGCAATCTAAATTAGATATGACATTCAAAATAATAACAATTGCATTATTCCAGAACAGCTAGTCACGCTGCTATTGTAACCTTATTTGAACATTACAAGTGACTGACTTAGAAACGCTCTACAAAGACGACATCTATAGTGCTCTTCATGTGAAATGCACAAGAGACTCTAGGCCCTGTCCCAAATCGCAACCTCAGCTCATCTGGTTCCACTCCGTGTCTACACTTTGCCACATGGGCAACTGGGTAATAGTCCACTGTGGAGTTTGCACTGGTGAAGCATAAATCAAAAAATGACAATCGGGATACCCTACAGTCCTGTTGATAAGGGATGTACCACAAAAAAAAAAAAAAAATTGCAATGCCCAGCTCAGATGAGGTAAAATTATACAGCCTTCTGTCTGTGCCATCTTGACTTCTTTGCTCGCTGTCATCACTTCCGCTTTTATTCTCATGCACTGACTCATTCAATAAAATGAACAGCCAACCAGGGGTGCGTTTCCCGAAAGCATTGTGTGTTTCGTTTGAACATTCGCAAACCTGCGGTTAGAAGCATCATTTCTTGTTTGCATGACATGAGCCAAATAAGTAAGCTGACATTCAGTACAATCGATATCTTTTATTTAGAAAACACAATTGTCTTTTACGTCTTTTAGTTTGTCAAGAGATTTAAAGCACGTGTGAATGTGCTCTATTACGTAAGAACAAGCCTATGATTGAACCTGGAAATAAAGCAAAATAACAGAAAAATGAGAAATAGTCCGTAATTTATAGCAAAACATCTAGCATTAATTAGATTTCAAACCGACCTGGTTGAACGACAAATTTGCGACAATATGGTTTCTAGTTGTGATCAGTCGTGACTAGCTAGTTGATTTCTTCAACGATGCATTGTATGGTGTTTAAAGGGGAACTTGGCAACTATTTCAACTTAATAAACCCGTTTAGAAATCATTTGGATGATTAAATAACCTGTTCTGGTGAGAATGGTGACTTTCCCCACTCCTCCCAACGTTCCCAGGCGGAAAACCAACCTTGCAACATGGGGACTAACGTCCAGGTAAGTTGGAAATAGGAAGTCTCGTGAGAAGCGAGAACGAGCGAGAAACACAAACTGCTTTACGGCAATTCGACATTAACACACACGCCATATGATACTGTGTGTGAGTTTTTTTACAACAGGGTTGTGAAATATACATCTCACAGCTGTAGGGGGAGCTCGTCGAGACAATATTCGACAACAAAAGTGAAAATCAGTGAAGAAATGGCTAGAGTTGCCAAGCTCTCCTTTAAGCGGCGAGTTACGTCGTTGGATGAGAAACACACCCCAGAGGGATCTCGCTCAACAATGGCCAAGACACTGATCCAACATACTGAATCGGCCGAACTATCACAGATGGGGGCAGACTGACAGACGCTCACATTGGCTAACAGTGGACTTGGTGTGTCACGGCCCCGATGGATCTGAATGTATGAGCGTATAACAGACTCATGAGGACGGAAACCCCACAAAGGTGCAGCTTAAGCAGTGCAGCTCAAATGGGGGAAGGGGAGGGAAGTCCATGTGCCGCAGAAAAGCCCTCTAGCAGCAAATGAATGAAAATAAGACGATACGAATCTGATATTGGGACTCGGCGAGCTGTCTCTAGCAGATAGCGAATCCCCGGAGCACACAGTTAATTTCCCGGCTCCAGGAATGCTTCGCTGCACGCCGAACCTCTCACCTCAGATGGACATAGTAATTAACCACACTGATTGAAACTCGATCTCGCTCCATCATCAAAACAGTGCAGACACAAGGACACAGTCAAAGAGGACTGAAAAAAGAGGCTTCACCTTTTATTCTCAGCAAATGATACGAAGCAGACAGTGACTAGAGACACGACAAACCAAAAAAACGTCCCACTTTTTGGGACGTCAAGCGAATGTGTTAAATACTGAGGCTTGCGTGCAATAAGTTTGAATGCATTCATTAAGAGTGAACCAGAAGAATTTACAGCAATATGACACACCATGGATAGACAAATTCTATCAATAAATAATGGCACCTCCTGCGGCAGGACCACCAGACACTGAGAGGGGGGTTTGTAGGAGTGCAGTGACCTAATGATGGGCTGTCTACTCCATTCTCACTGTAGGGATCATGCCCAAAGTATACTTCCCTTGTCTCTCACACAGTCTGCAAGACAGGATTCTCATCATTAGAATAGTCCGCAAAAAAAAAAAAATGCTTTTCTTACTCAGTATTTTTGTCTTGTTTCCAGTTTTTACTCATTTACTAGATGAGTAAAATGCCATAAGATGTTATGTCTTATTTTTCTGGGGGAAAAAATCTAAATGAAGTGAGTTTTTGCTTAAACCAAGCAAAATTATCTGCCAATGGGGTAAGAACAATAATCTTAATTCAAACGGAAACAAGATTATTTTTCTTACCCCATTGGCAGATAATTTAGCTTGTTTTAAGCAGAAACTCAATTTTGTAGATAATTTTCACTTCATTTGGATTTTCTTCTCCAAAAAACAAGACATGATATCTTATGGCATTTTACTCATCTAGTAAAGGCATCTTAGTTTAAGAATTTTTAGATATTTGGACTGGAAACCAGACAAAAATACTAAGAATTTTTTTTTTTTGCAGTGTATAAACAGTCAAAAAGGCAGTGCACATCCGCGTCCATCCGCATTCTCCGTCAATGTAGTGCCCTTTTAATGGCTTGCATGCTACAAAGAGAGAAGCAAATCAAAAACTTCTTTTAAAAAAAAAATTATTTCCAAACTTTTGACAGGTCCTGTATGTCTTTCAGTGGCAGGCTCTCTATTAGCAGAAGCCTTTTGCTCATCCATTGAGAAACTTCATTGTCCTGTTTGTCACTGGAATGATAAACTGGCCATGTCTTTATAAGCATATCACAGTGAAAGTGATGCGTTGCACTTTGCTAACCAGAGTTTGTGCTGTGCTCTTCATCTCCAGTGGCCTGAGGCAGATGAACAAATAATACAGGAGGGACAGAAACATTTATCTTTCTGTCCTAATAGTAAAGAAAATGAAGTGGTCGTAATTAGATATACTATGGATTTTTTTAATGCAATACAATACAGCGTTTTTTTTTTCCTTTTTCCTCCCTCACATGCACACCAGAAAAATCAATATACTCCAGCAGAGCTTTGCAAAGTCAAGCACTGAGGAGCATTGAATTTCAAAAACCAGGAAATCAACTCATACTGCGCTTGTTTCTCTCTCTCTCTCTCTCTCTCTGCGAGGCACACAGAGCAATCGGCCGGGTAGACAACGCTGTTAGTTAGGTGTCATTTCCAACACTTCATTAGATGTCTGAATGTGTCTCTAATGTGGCTGAATATCCATGTCTGACTTTGCTACCTTAAACCCACAAAACTAGATTAATCATTTTCCTGATACCACAATATGTTCACTCCTATTCATAAGTCTGAGGATTTTTTTTACTGGATTTTCTTAAAGGGATAGTTCACCCAAAAATGAAAATTCTGTCAGTATTTACTCAGAAATCTCAGAACACGAATTAAGATATTTTTGATGAAATCTGAGAGCTGGATCACTCCTCCATACTAGTCCATAGGCTTCTTGAGGGATTGATACTTGCCAGCCTCGAAAACTTATTAAAGACATGGTTAAAATAGTCCAAGTGACTACAGTGGCTCAATCTTAAGTTTATCAAGCGACGAGAATACTTTTTGTGCGCAAAAACAAACAAAAATAACGACTTTATTTCAACTATTCATTTCCTTCTCTGTGGGCCTCTAGTCAGTTAACTTTGTGTAATAGCGTAGAGCTACGTCACACGTAGGCTCACTATTGGCCGACGCTGGTCATGTGGGTGATGCGTGTGACGTACAAAAACAGAAGCTCTACTAAGGCCCAGAGAGCCAATAAGAAACTGTGCAGTCGTACCCGAATCTGAAGGATTTGGCATCTCCAAAAACATTCCAGTTGGTTTAGAAGCTTCTCCCAGAGAGAAGGAAATGAATAGTTGAAATAAAGTCGTTATTTTTGTTTGTTTTTGCGCACAAAAAGTATTCTCTTCGCTTGATAAACTTAAGATTGAGCCACTGTAGTCACTTGGACTATTTTAACGATGTCTTTAATAAGTTTTCGAGGCCGGCAAGTTCAATCCCTCAAGAAGCCTATGGAGGAGTATGGAGGAGTGATCCAGCTCTCAGATTTCATCAAAAATATCTTAATTCGTGTTCTGAAGATGAACGAAGGTCTTACGGGGTTGGAACAACATGAGGGAGAGTAAATACTGACAGAATTTTCATTTTTGGGTGAACTATCCTTTTAAACCATTGCTTTAAGACAAACCATGTGCAAATTCTCCTTATTAGTATTTTCTCCTTAAAACGTCTCCAGTTACTATCGTAACCTCGGTTCCCTGAGAGGCGGGAATAAGACATACGCTGCGGGGACTCCTCCCTTCTCCACTTTTGTTGAAATCTTATGGGCTAAAGCCAGCATGTCACAGCTGGCCAATTGTCGCAAAGCAATACTGACAGGCTCAGTTCCTGCAGCGTAGCTATGCAATGTAGAGTTACCGCTCTCGAAAGGGAACTGCAGTTAACCAAAGACAGTCTCAAAAAACGCGGTTTGAAATCGCTGGTGTTTCTGATGTCACAAACTACCTTGAGGGGAGGCGGGGCTCATTTGCATATTCATAGAACCACATATACTAAATGAGGCAAGGGTGTAGAGTTACATTCAAGCGATTTTCAAGGATTTTTTTTAAATATGTCATTTTGGTGATTAAAATGAGTTTTAAGGGATAAAAATTATTCTTACGCGGGAAATCAGCATATTAGAAGGATTTCTGAAGACTGCATTACTACATCACAGGAATAAATTACATTTTACAATACATTCACATAGAAAACAGTTATTTTAAATTGTATTAATATTTCACAATATTACAGATTTTTGTTTTACTGTATTATTGACTTTCAAAAACATAAAATCTTACCCTTAAACCTTAAATGTTGTCATTGTTGTTTTTTGGTCTACTGTATAAACAAATTTCACACACACACACACACACACACACACACACACACACACACACACACACACACACACACACACACACAGACACACACACACACACACACACACACACACACACACACACACACACACACACACACACACACACACAGAACAGGTTATTTTTCTATTTGGCACCATGTACTCCTTCATTACCAGAGTCAGTGAGCAGTAGATCCTCTTAAACCTTTTTAATTAGAGAGTGATTCTAAAACTAACAACTCTAAACTCCCGAGACAAGCTCCTGATCTAATCTCTCATGGCGCAGTCATTGAGGAGAGTCAACGCCAGAACCAGGCTAACTCGATGAAATACACGTTCTTCCACAAAAAGACAAAAGTCAATCCATTTTTGGCAAAAAAATCAAAAAAAAATCAATGACCATATTGGCCTGTATTTGTACTTATACTCAATAAGGTATAGTGAATATAGTTGTGGCTAAAGGCCTCGAGTGCCTTAATGCATTAAGCAAAAGATATTCTGGACAAAATGTTTCATTAAAACAAAACAATTCATTCAATGACATTCTTCCATTAGGAAATAACAGAATGCCTTGATCTCTGTATTGACCAATCAGTGTCCAGGATCAGAACTGTGCCTTTTAATAGAAAATTCAGCTAGCCTTGTGGAACAAACAAACACTGCACATGGATTCTTGTGTAATCATTTCGTAAACTTTCTTTGATGGCACCATTATCCCAAGTTGCAGCAGCTCCTTCTTCCGGGAAAGGAGGAGGCTAAGTGTCCGAAAGTCAAGCAAGACTGGAAAGATAAGGGAAACTGAATCCAAGTAGAGCAGCCGTAATTAGTTAGAGCTATTTGAACTGATGCTATCTTCCCCGGTTCCACTGGTTAAGAGCCAGGCCTGCCGTTCCACTGAGATTCACAGGAATTCTCCGGGTCCGGCAGTCAATTCTCTTCTGTTCCCCATTACATGCCTTAGTTTGGCTTTGTTCTGTATGGATTCATGCCACAGAGCTTTGTTTAACCATTGTGCTACAGGCCTGCTAAATAAATATGTTTCATGAGTTTCAAGCTGTTTTAGAATAAGGTAGCCTGTTTGTTACTCATCCATGGTGGTCAAAAACTCCTAACCAACTTGACCAAGATGGTCTACTACTTCAAGCCAAGGTGTGTCTATTCCTGTTCCTGGAGAGTTTAGCTAAAACACCTGAACCAGCTAATCGAGGTCTTACTAGGGATGCTAGAATCTTCCAGCCAGGTGTGTTGTGTTGAGGCAAGTAGGAGCTAAACGCTGCAGGACAGTGGCTTTCCAGGACCGAGTTTGGACAAACCTGGTCTACTTGGTTAAAAAACATCTAGACTAGCTTGGACCAATACGGTAGCTGCATTTACATGGACCCTAATAATCCAATTGACCTATGGCTAAGCCACGCCCCCTCCACTCACTCGGACAAAGAGTCAACATTCGGTGACAGGCGCTATGGCAGCTGTCACAGCAAGAGACATTTCACAGGAGGCAATTGATGATTTTTGGAGACAGAAAGATTATATAGATATATATTTTGGTAAAAAGTTGTCAAAATATTGGGCTTTAATATGTAATAAATGGTTCATGATCAAATTAAATATGTACAGGTCTAAGTTGCATACGTTTCCAGGACAAGCCTTTTTACCATCTTTACCAAGAGTAACGTTACCTCTCTGTTAGTTTGGTGCTACAGTATTTACATGAATCATTCAGCACAACATTGCTAACATTTGTTATCTCGGTTATTTACAGATACGTTAATGAAGCTAATTAACAAGATGTACAACGCAGCTAGAAGCTAACGTTAATGTTTTCTAATGTTAGGCTAAAGTTATGTTAGAGACGTAACAGATAACGTTCAAATAAGTTGTTGACTTATCTTAGAAAAGATGTAGAAATCCTTGTTTAATTTATCCACGTTTAGTTGGTGTTGTGGTCTACCATAACCTAATCCAGACACTTATCTCGGTTGAAATGTGGCTTGGGAAAGGGTAAAAAATGCACACCATTGCCCAGCCTCTCGGGATACCTAGTGTGTTAAATGCATGTACTCCATGAACCCCATTTGACCATTGTAAACTTAAAAGAAAAGAAAAAACATATAAAACAAATGAAACCTGACTAACTGCAATGCATTTCAATGGACGAGGGAGCAGAGAATGTCCGAGTGTATGGGATAGCTATGCGCACTGTGATTGGCTCATCGCGTTTGGGGGCGTGGCCTAGCCATAGGTCAATTGTAACTGGACTAGTAGCGATGTCGTAATAAAAAGTCACACGTAACCACGTTGATGAATTGTGAATTGGCCAAATCCGATTTAAATTTCATTCAGATTGTAAGCGGTTATTTTAAACCTTTTCTAAATAAGATCGAGAGGACATGTAAACACTTGATCGGATTTAAACCCCAAACTGGAAAGTTCTGTACATGTACAATGATGTAGAAATGGCGAAATGACGTATGATGCGTGGAATGAGTTTCTGTTGAAAGAATGTGTCATAAATGACTGTCGTGTTATTCTCAAATTCTCCTTCCACTCAAAGTCTGTGAATTTGAGCAGAACAACGTCCCACCAGTCCTTGTTTCTGTCTCTCACTCACAGACGCCTTGTTTTAGATGCAGGAAGGGGCGTTTTGAAAAATATAAGCAGCACAAAACAACGGGTCATGTGCTCGTCGTCTCCTAATTAAGACCCGAAACAGATCAATATTAAAGTCTGCTCTTTAAAACAAACAAAAGAAGCAATGTAGGAGAATGGTATGTATCTGCAAACAGCGGGAAACTGTATATATTTGTGCAGTGTACACATGTCAAAAAAACTATTCTGATTTGAAGCTAAGCTAGTGACATAAACACAAATCAACCTGATAACTTTATTTAGCGTTCATTTAAACACTACATTTGGATACATCAATGAATTAATTCAGATTAAAACAAAAGGTGTCCATGTAAACGTAGCTACTGACTAACAATGTCCTGCAATGACCAACTTCATATGAGAACTTCTCTTTCACCGATGATAATGTTAGAAATCCAGAAATCCAGACTTTCTTTTGACTATTAGCATAAACTTTTATCTACTTTGCAAGAACTTTAAACTTAAGGACTGTTTACAACAACAAAAAATAAAGAATGCTTTGCATAACAATTTGATTGGATTTTCACAAGTGATTTGTCTGAAAAACAGCTGATGGACTGAATATAAAAATGCAAATCCACTCTCTGACAGTAGGTGGCGCTTATAGAAAAGCAGAAATACCCTGTTTACCCTGTTACACAAAGAGCTGCGCAACTTTCCATTTCTGACGCCTGCTTGTGACAAATAAGAAAGTCAAATAGTATTTGGGTTTTCAAACACCGTTTTGTATATGTGAGTTTTGTATTCGCTATTAGAGCTGCAAAATTCTGGACAAACTGAGAATCACAATTTTTTGTTTTGTTTCAAACAAAGATCACGATTCTGAACAGACAACTAAACAAAATAACATGTAATTTACTAGAGATTCTGACCAAACGTCAATTGCTGCAGTCTATTTAAAATCTTTAAAAAAGCATTTTTTAAATGAATGATTCAATGACTCACTCACAAAGTCCTCACTTTTTCATTACTAGATGAATCAGCGTTTTTTGAATTAATCTCTTGAATGAATGATTCAATGACAACTACATTTTTTTAACGGTCACTTGTCGCAACCTACTGGTGTAATGATAAAATTGTTATTTGAAGCGTCAAATCACTTTCGAAAGGTGATTTCCTCTATTTTGAGCTGTAACATAGACATCGGTGTTTATATCAGAACTATAAACTTTTACTTCTATAAACTATATACTTCTGTGATGATTTGAACACAGAAACCATTTAACACAGAAATAATGATACTGTATGGTTTGACAAGGAGTGAATCTTATTGGTTGCCCAGTTATCTTTGCATTCGATTAGAGATTTAAACACTTCTTCATTAATAAAGGAGAATGTTTGCGTTGGTCAGAACAGACCATTCATTCAAAATGAAAATTTCAATCGCTGTGAATTTTCGCACCAATACCAATACATACATACATACATACAATACATACAATACATACAAAACATATTTGTCTCGGTGTGAACAGGCCTTTAAAACCATCTGACAGAAATGTAAAGTTTGCATGAAGTTTACAGGTAAATCTGTATTTTGATAATTTAAAAAAAAAAAAAACAGTGGTTCATTGATAGTATGTTTGTACCAATGTTAAATCTGAATACAGAAAATTACTGTATCTGTTATTAGCATCTCCAGATACAGTTGGTATAACAGAAATGTCAAGTCTTACGAGACACGACTACAGCTCTGTGTGTTTGTACGCTGGAGGGGGATTTACTTGAAGTGACTGTAAGATGAGGGATCTATCTTTCTCTCCTCTATCTACTCGTTGTCATCTCAGCGCCTCTCTTATAAACACAGGAAGGAACATGCTGAAGCTCTTGACACAGATGCCATCAAAAAACAGTCTTATCTTCAGGCCATGACATGCACAAAAGCTCAAAGCCCAGTCAAGAATATCTACACAAGACACACAGAGATGCCTGAGGAACTGTACATTGTATATGTCTAGTTTGCACAATACTGCATATACCATGATTACAGTAAGTGATGAATCTTTGACACTTTTATGGATAGATACAGTGAGCGACAGAACAGAAAATAATGGGGAGGTATAAGAGGAATGAGAACGGGAAAATGTTGCGAGCCGGATTTAAACTCTCATTGTTCACATGAGCACCAAGGCTCGATGTGTCACAGCACTAAGCTAAACTGCACTAAAACAAATTAAGTTTTGCTTCCTCCCTTCACAATATCTGCGACCGGGAAGATGCAATCCTGTTAAAAGCAGAAAAAAATATAAATAAATGGAGGGCTAGAGGTATTTAATATCCTCCATACATCATATATAGGGTGGATATAATAATAATAATATTCTATTGGAAAGGGCTATATCTGCTGCTTTACAAGGACTTTCAGGTGCTTTCAGCAACATTTAATCAAACTAATAAATGCAAAGACAGAACTGAAATGCAAGGCACTGCATTAGACCCCAGTTCTGCTTTTTCCCCCATTGAAAAGGCAGATGTAGCGACAGCAGAACACGTTTGAGTAGGAGGGAAACATTTGACAGACACCGTGAAGCTTGCCATTTCTCCGTATTCATTAAATGCTGTCTTGATATCCACATCTCTTCTGCATGTGCAGAGCAAAGCTGTCCATCAATACAGGAGCATCGCTCAATAAATCCATTCCCTGCTAAGATCTAAAGCCGCCTTATCAAAGTCTGTGAGGCCAATTCATCCCACCTTGAAGGACACGCTCCACAAATACAGCATCCAAGAGAATGAACCTATACTAATATCGCCTTATCATAAAAAAAGCACATTTTCTGGTTAATGAGACTTAATGAACTTCATATATTCATAAGGGTCTGTCTGCATGTTGGTTGCACCATGTGACTTTGTTGATCGCACCAGATGACTTTTTTTTCAATATATTCCTAAGAAATTAAAATGTTTTGCATGAAACTACTTGAGGTTTTCTTTTCAATAAATGTCATTTATAATTGTTTTTCATTATGATAGCATGAAAGCTGTATCACACAGATAATTTTGACTTTATGGCCAAAAATATACAAATTAATTTTAATTTTAGAAATAAATGATGGGAAAACATATAGGATCAATGATTGTGGCAAATGAGAAAACATTTTAGTCATTACAAGAAAAATTAGCATTTGAAGTCAATATAAAAGTTCATTAAATCTAAAACTATTTAAAAAAAAAACATTTCTAAAAACTTAAACTTTATATATATATATATATATATCAAAATAAAACATGTACATGCACATGTACATATTTTTAAATAAAAATAAAAATAAATAAAATACATTTATATATATATGTGTATATATATATTTTTTTTAACTTTAACTATATATATGTATATATATATATATATATATATATATATATATATATATATATATATATATATATATATATATATATATATATATCAAAATAAAACAATATAAATATTTATAAATAAAAATAAATCAAATAAATTGTTAAAAAACTAAACAAAGTTACAAAAAATGAAAATATAAAGGCTCATTCAAAATATTAATAAAAACTATATATTTATATTACTAAAATAACAGGTCAATATTACGTTTTTGTTTTGTTTTGTTTTTTAGTCTAGCACTGGCCTACTGTCCACAGCAAGTCTTGCTATTATGCATCAAAAAACACGATTTTTAACAAGTATATTTGTATAGTAATCCCATGTATTTTCTTGTAAGCATTTTTAACCCAAACAGCACAGAGCAGAATCCAGCGAGAGCAGATCTTCAGTAGCATGAGGTAAACAGTGACAGAAACACCGAGATGAACGCGGTTTGGACAGTCACTCCAGCATGGCTGGCAGTTTGGGCTGTGCCAGCCTCTTCAACGCTGGAAAAAGAGTGGAAGGTCACACAGACCGTTCCCCGCACGCAGCTGTGTTTGCCTGTTGGTGTGTGTGTGTCTGGAAAAGAGACACTCAGGCTGAAGCTGGGTAATTATTTGTGTTTTCACAGAGCCCTTCCCTCTAAACACAAGGGTTCTCTGGCCGTGAACCCTTCATACCCTTTACAAGCCTATTTTTATGTTGTGTGCATCTGCTTTCATGGCTCTCCACTCTCGTGAAAGTATAAATACACAGTTTCTGATTGGTGGAGAAGAGAGCTATTTAAAATGCCTGCAACTTTAAGCCCTCGAACACAGAGCAAGAGCAACTTATGCTGTGTTTGTGTTGTGCCAATTACTCATCCTATCCCAACTAACCCACGAGGAGAGGCTATTCGAGTTTATAGAGAGAAACTGAGGTCTCTTCTCTGTAATTCAGGAGGAAATGACAAAAGAACAAATCTCTAAAGGCAATGACAAGTCAGGAAACGCGGAGTGGAAAAACAACAATACTATGAACAGCATTCAACAAACCATTTTTATATTTAATCAAGACAGCCTCTTTTCCCAGCTGGAGAGCTTTTCCCCGCAGGCCTTGACGTCTCCTCCATCACGCTAAAAGAGTGTGATTAATTATTCATGCGGACCCGCAGCAGGTTAGAGATAGACGCGACGTCTGCGTGCCGACTACACTTGTTTACACGCACAGACCTGGTGGTGATGGAGTAAAACTGTGTGCCTGCTTCTCTCCAGTGCCACATAAACATGCAGCACTGCTCATTCAATTTACATGAACTAATGCCCGGGATTTCAAAGAGACAAACAGCAGAGCCAGCGACAGCCTTTTAGTGACGATCGGATGAGGTCAGAGAGCACAGACCCGATCCCAAAGTGCAACAAGCTGAGACGCTACAGTTTTGCTGATGTTTTCCTGGGATTTGCTTTAAAAGACTGAGTGAGAATACAAATTTCAAGAGTATCTCTTTAGCTGATAAAAGGCGGGAAGTGTGTTTGCCTGGACATTTCTGTTTCTAGACTAGCCCAGATGAAAAATCAAATTAGATGTCAAAAAAATTCTGTCATTATTAGTTGTCGACCGATATTTTTTTTGTTTTGTTTTTTGATGCCCGATATCTTAGAGCAAGTAGGCTGATGTATTTATATTTAGTTTATTTTACTTAACATTTAATAAATAACAAATAAATTTAAAGTTCAAAATTTTAATCTGTAAAATAAGCAGAAATTTTTTAATTATGTAATCATATTACAAAAATTTTCGCAAATAAAGAAATTGTTTAAAAAAATGAGAATAAAAAGAAAGTAAACACTCAGTAATATGGTAATGTGAATCTTTTTTCAATATAAAAACAAGGAAACACTAATTTTACATACAGCACAAAAAGAAAAGGAAATAAGAATGTATGATAGTTTTGCCTTTTTATTACTAATAGTATAATGCTATAACACTTTTTTTTTTGCATACCACTCACTTTTTGTTTAACAGTTGTATCTAATAACGTATAAGATAGGACTGATAAACAGAAACAGTAAACTAATGAAGATGGATAATTGGAGCGTCAAAATAAAAGCCCCACTTCCGACATATGACGATTCCAATGCCGTTATTTAAAAAACGTTGACTGATATATGGGCATTGGCGATATATCCGTCAACCTCTAGTCATTATTTTTATTTAAAATCCATATGGTTTACTTAGAGCTGTGGCACGATGTGGCTTAAAGCAATTACCAAATAGCAAAGACTGTTGCAGTGTCCCATTTCGCATACTATCCGTCCTAAAAAGTATTTAAAATTAGAATCAGCGTGTCCCAAATCATAGTATCCCAAAAATACCTGGTCGGTCTACAGATCCATGCACTCTCGAACGGATAATATTACCCACAACCTATTGCGTGTTGGATGAGTATTCGATTAGAACTACAAATAAAAAGTGTTAAAAAACTACAAACATGGCAGTTGTGCAAGACTGACAGTTATGTAAAGAAGTGAGTGATTAATAATCAAGTATCTAACCTAAAAAAAATATTCAATGTCCTCCACATTATATTTTTATCTACAACAGCATTGTGAACTTTTATAAAGATACGCTGGGTCATAAACTTTTAAATGCATCATTATGCAAACACATCCATGAACTGGCAGATCAACCTGCTACTACATTTATCTGCAATAAGGTAGAAAATAAAATTACATTAAATCTGGAGGATTTTAACTGTGACATTATTGACCAGCCCGATCTCATGAAAGTGCGCATCTATACAACGAATGTTATTTCTCGTGCCATTTACACGCCAAAAATAGTTTTTGCGTGCATATGCACTTTATGGCATGTAATACGCACGCACTCCCCACCAGTGCGTAGCATATGCTGCTAAAACCGTTTTTGGCGTGTAATTGGCACGAGAAATAACATTCGTGGTATAGATACATACTTTCATGAGATTGTGTTGGATTGACATGGTAACAGAATGCATGTAGCAGAGCGTGTACACACTCACTACACAACATTTTAAAGGAACTGCAATGGGCAACATAGCTCCTATAAATAT
This sequence comes from Siphateles boraxobius, assembly GCF_051911475.1. Taxonomy (NCBI): domain Eukaryota; kingdom Metazoa; phylum Chordata; class Actinopteri; order Cypriniformes; family Leuciscidae; genus Siphateles; species Siphateles boraxobius. Next base: position 4,367,329 of record NW_027509119.1, on the reverse strand, counting down.
AATTTTTGGTTCGTGTTGCTTTCATATTTCAGTCGAAACGCAAACGAGATCCATCTTTTCAGGGGTCTCGGTCAGCTTGTTTGTTGCGCGCCAGGGTTCAGATAGCAGCGTTCACAATTATTCAAATGATACGCACTAACAAAAGATACGCAATTCAAATGAAAAGAGCAATCGCACCAGGGTTCAGAGTAATTGAACAAATCCTTCCAAAGTCTCCTATGAAAAATCATTCTTCTCAGTACATCTGCTCAGAGAGAACACAAGCTTGCTCGAGTTCGACAGCAATAACAGAATTATAAATCTGGGCCACAGGGTTTTCAGCCAGTGCTTTGAATGGCCTGCGCTTCTTACACGACTGAACAAAGGCGAGTCCAGTTTGGCTGCAGCTCTCCGAGAAGAAGTGAATAAATTAGTGAGAGCTAAAGAGGGTGACAGGAGGATTTGAATGTCTTAATTCAGTCCTGACGGCATGCTGGGACGAGTCCACAACACCTTTTCATGTCAATTCAGGGGGCATCTTTGTTGAACACGTACACGCACACTAGACGATTATGACAGGCAATTTTTCAGGATTGTTTTGATATCCCTTCTCATTTTTAGACAACACAAACCAATGAAAGGGAAAACCTGTTGGAAAGAGTTCCTTGAAATTTCTTTCTTAGATTTGGCGAATAAAAGGCGCCCATCTTGGCTCTCCCGGTTGTTCTGCCTTGGTCGTCGCGAGTGTTAAAGGTGGGGGTGCTAATTGGTTCGGCTTCTTTGATCTGCAGATGAACACTGTAATCCGCTTTAATCATATTAACATAACCCCTTCTCGGCAAGACGGGCCCGTCTATCCACATACTACATACGCACAATACAAGAGGTTTAAATCTTGGATGCGTTTAAAACACACAGCGGGATTTTCACCTCCTCACACTTTCCCAAAAGTCTCTTTCTCTCCATTCATGCTTGAATCAAGAGGAACTGCATTAACAATATGAGGCTGCAATGGCGAGATACAAATGAGCAAAGCCCATGGTATCGCAGTGGAGGATAATAACGTCAAATCTGGGTGAGGCACAGCCTCGTTTTCTTGGAAATCTCAAGAGAACGGCTGGAAGTGTGTGAGCGAGCAGGTGTCAGCTCACTAGGGGGCTAGTCAACATCAGCATGGGACTCGAGGACCAACATGTCACTTCCTGAAGATCCTCTGCTAATGCAGCATCACGGGCCCTCGGGAGCATATGGTATCGTTACATGTCTCTGACCTTAGACTGCGCAATCTAGCCTGTTTTACCATCAGACGAGGGGAAGATTTACTTGCATTTAGAGTTTATATTAACTAGGGGGTGTAACAATATATCGTGTCATAATACATATTGCAATACAGAAATGCAACAATATGTATCATGAATAGTTCACCCAAAATAAAAACTTACTATGTGACTTTTTCAGAGTTTTAGCATCAGTATTACATTCAAATATTATATATAATGTTGAATATAATGTATAATAATGCAATAGGGGAATATTTGTGTAAAAAAGTGGCCTACATTATTTTAAATGGATCTAGTCAGTGACAGAGTGCAAACATATTCGTCTAAAACAATTCTGTATTTTCAGCTTCAGAATCTATATCTATATCTATATTCAGAATATTTTTATTCTGGTGTCACCATTGTTCTGTGCTTTGGGTTTCCAGCAGCAAGTCCCAGAATATTCATTTACACCCACAATGCAATATCAAATTTTGCATTTTAATCACAGTACATTTTTTTGTTAACCTTTTATCGTATGTCTTGGAGTATCACAATAATATCGTATCGTGAGTTCGGTATTGTGATATGCATTGAATCGTGATATGAGGGTATAATTACACCCCTAATATTTACTAATAATCAGAAAACGTATATTTAGGTTGGCATCTCTTAAGCGGTATTGGGTAAATTGCATAATTTTCTGCATTCCCCTAGCAGTGATGTGTAAGTAATTGTAAAAAGGGAATTAATTAACCTGAGGTCATTTATACAGTTTCAGCCGAATCTGGATGAATGGTGGGTCTGTTGAATTGGTAACTGCACTGATTTACGAGGAAAATCTTACAGAGTGGAATTTGAAGGTCCATACAGTAATTTTTCCCACATTAAAAAAGCTGTACACATAAATTAATTAACAGCACTTATAGGTTTAAACTCATGGACACTCATCACACGAGATAAAGATTCCAGTCAAATCCTAATAAAAAAGTCTGAGCAAAAGCAGTTTCATTTTAACTATCGAATACTAATCACTGTTACTCCAATGCCACTGCCATAGAAGCAAGCAAAATGGCTTATTTTTAAAGAAGAGGATCACATCATGTAGGCCACCATGTTGAGATCACATGACCAGTTGAAGACTAATCACTTTTAATAAATTACCACTGTATTATTTAACAACATTAGCTTTAGGAATAAATCAATCATGGTTAACTGCGAGTGTAGATTCTACAATGGCATCAGTAACTGAAACCCTTCGTTTTTGCATGATGCTTCAAGTGTCAGTCAGCGAAACAAAAGAATAGAGTATTACACTGCACTCCAGTTGGAAGTTAAAGTAAAACAGGCCAGAACATCTATTAAACATTTAAGGGAAGCGGGACAGTGTACATTTTATGAATCACACTTTGCTGCAAGCGGGATTCCTTGCAAGAGCGATTTTGCTCCTATTAGAAAAAGTTGCAAAATGTGGGAGCACGATGGTACGACATGCATCCGAATACCGTATTTTCCGGACTATAAGTCGCACTTTTTTTCATACCTTGGCTGGTCCTGCGACTTATAGTCAGGTGCGACTTATATATCAAAATTACCAAGATTTACTCGTCACAGGATCGCTGACGGCCCCAGATTATTATTTGCGAGTTTTTGATGTATTTGTGGTATGACGTGAATGCATCATTTGCCGAAATTGGGGGTGACATTACCGTCTACAGCCACGAGAGAGCGCTCTATGCGCTCTATACTACAGCTAGTTTTACTGCTGAAAAAATCTCTCTTCAGTGATGTGGAATAAGATCGCGGGAGCTTGGTGAAATTGCTTTACTGATAACTGTTGGACTCGCTGTCTTATGTTTTTTTTTTTTTATATATGATCCTACTCAGCCTCTCAGGTATGTTCTTTATGCTATTGTGTAGCTAACCGTTGATGTGTTACGTTAACAACATACCGGACACATATTCAGCCTGTTGTTCTTTGTGCTATTGTGTGTAGCTGAATAACTTAAATGCCTTCTGTTTTAATGAATGAAAGTCTGTTTAAATAACTTTTTCTTGGTCTTGGATTTTGTTAAATAAATTTCTAAATAAATGCGACTTATAGTCCAGTGCGACTTATATATGTTTTTTTCCTCATCATGACGCATTTTTGGGCTGATGCGACTTATACTCCGGAGCGACTTATAGTCCGGAAAATACGGTATGTCTACTCACCTACTAAATAGTAGGTGAAAAACACAATGTGAAAAAAGCTTCAGAATTTGTAGTATTAATGAAATAATAGGCAAAAAATAACGACAATGACAATTTTATTCATACTACACACATTCATACTATCGGTCATCTTAATGATTCCAAACTTTTGATTAGTAGTGTACATCGTAATTTTTGAGGCCCACACACCCAAAGCGTGCACACACAGAAAGGCACGTTTCAGATATCACACGAACACCGAACTGATTACTCTTTCGCATCTCTTGCGCTTGAATGGAAACACACACAAAATTGTGTCAAAATAGCAGTGTCGCCACGTATTCTCGTGAACACCGTTGGTTCTGTCTTAAGTGAACGTAAACAGTTGAGAAAGAAATCGGATGTGTATCATAATATTGGATCCGTGCATTCAGTCTTAAAGGCCTTGTTTACGCTGTCAGTGAAATGTGACCCAATTCCGATGTTTTGCTCATATGTGGAACAGATCGGATGTGTTCTATGACCGTGTAAACAGGAAAAAAACGCATGCATTCGGATATTTCGAGATCGGTTTCAGGCCTCGTTCATATGTGGAAATGTGGACAAACGTTGACAACATATCAAAGGTTGGCTTGCTCATCCAAAATTTTCGGACCCACTGCTCCTCGTTAAAGCCCGCCACGATCACATGAAAGTGCGTATCTATAGAACAAATTTTATTTCTCGTGCCATTTTCCCCCTAAAATAGTTTTTGGTGCATATAATACGCCGTTTTCGATGCATATGATATGCACTTTATGGCGTGTAATACGCACACACTCCACACCCCAAATCCTACCCAAGGGGTTTAGAGTGTGTATCATGCACGCAAAACCTATTTTTGGTGTATAAATGGCACGAGAAATAAAATTAGTAGTATAGATACGCACTTTAATGAGATCATGTTGTATGTTCCCACCAGTCCTGAGATCTCTCTCGCACACAATAACTGAAGCGTATGTGCTGGCTGCAATGATGGCCCTTTTCGTCCTCCGCCTAAAAATCATGGTGATATTTGGCGAACTTCGCATAGATGGCAAAGCTAGCATCAAGCATATTTTACGTTCGTCCATCTGTGCAAGAACCCCCTTTAAGCATGCGCAATGTTTCAGATGTCAAGTGTAAACACATGAATCGGAAATGGGTCACAATTGAAAGAACGTGTAAACGGACGGTGAAAAAAGAAATCGGATATAGGCAACAAATCAGAATTGGGCATCAAGACCTGCAGTGTAAACGAGGCCAAAGTGACGGAAACCTTTAAATCCCTGCTGCTAAAGCTGCTGAATACCTGCTAATCAATCAACAAAACACAGCTTTAACAAATATTAATCTATATTTAATTTATATAGTGAAAACTATAGTGTTATTTTACATTTAAGGCCATTGTTCGACTTCACGATATGTCAATCACGCTTGCACACTGAATACGAAACTTTCGTCCGTCATAAAAAAAATCGGATCGGGTTCGATTTTCTGCGTTTTTCGCATCCGTAGCAAGCAGTTTGAATGGTGTTTGAATGGTGTTTTGACAATTCAGAGCCACCGAATCACGAATACGAAAAAACGCATACGAAAATTTCGGACTCAGTGTGCAATGGCCTTAAGGCCTAATTATTACATTTCTGTACCTGAATGCACCACATTTAGACCTTACATTATTTGTAACGTTATTAGATTATATTTATCTATGCTTGCAATTGATCTTATTTTTTTACTGATGTTCACTTGCCTCTAATAATGTTTGAACTTTATTAGTTAGACTAGTAGTTTTTGCTTTGGTATTTAACGTGTGCTTTAAATAATAAATGCAAAGCAAAGTTACATTTGCATATCATGGTATTTGGTACATCCAAGAAACATGACACTACCATTCTGCTTTTTGGGCAAGTACTTTGGTAAAGAGCAGAAAACAGCACAAGATGTTGATCCTGGTCACGAGCCGGCCAACCAGTGGTCATCCTGTTGCAGATCAAACCCATACCTTCTTTCTCCAACCCCCAACACACAAACATGCAATCTCTCTTCATCTTCAAACACACACCCGTCTCCAGAGCGCTCCCTTATGAGGGCAGGCGTGGCTTCAATCCAGAACAGCACCATCCATCAGTGCACAATTATCCCGGAAAACAGTCTCACACACACAATTACTGCCCTGCAAGTCTGCAACGAACACTTCCGTGCAACACACACATGCAAATGCATGCAGCGCTCTAGAGACCACTATACGAGCAGTCAAAAACACCCTCAACTCTGTCCCTGGCCAACAATACTGTAACGTAGTAAGAGAGAGCAAGGGGAGAGACGAGAATTGCATGTGCAGATTGGGGAAAATGGTGAGGGAGGTTGGGGGAAGGTTTGGCATTGTTGTGGGAATCACATACCAACCGTTACCATGGTGACCTGCTGTCAGTGATGGACTCCTCGCAGTAATGAGTGTGCTGGGTCCCAGAGAGACCCCTCTGCCTAACCCCTTAACACTACATCCCCCACCACCCTCCAAATGGGCATAATTCAGTACCTCATCTAGCATCTTCCAAATTTAGAGCGCATAGTTATGACGGTTTTTAAACCCCGAGGCATGAATGAACAAAGACGTGCGCAGTGATTGACAGGTTCGCTCGCACAGGTGGGCTGAGTCTGGTGGGCGGGGCTTGGCGCTCTGCCAGATACACTCTCACTAAGGTGGGCCCAAACAAAGACATTTACAGAAAAGCTCTCGCACTGCCAATAATCCGACTGTTTTAGTACACATCGCATTGAAAATAAAACAAAAGAGGATAGAAAGCTTTTGAAAACACTTGCAGCCCACCTTTTCATTGAGAAACAAATGTACAGGTGATGTCAAATGGCTTCTGATGAATTATGCTACAGGAACAGAGCATGATTATGATAACAAAGTACAATAAAATAAAAACAGGACCAAAAAGTACCACAGTGTTGATGATTCCCCTGTTGAAATATCCATCTCAAAGTGGTGGTTGTGCTTTGGTAGGTGGTTTTTAGGTAGTTCATGCTGGTAGACTATCTTGGACCACCAACAACCTGGTCATGCCAGCTTAGTCAGGCCGATTTCTGCAACTTTGAGGCTAGTTAACAAGCTAATGACCAGCTATCAATCCAAAACATAGCTACAAGTCAAGTCAAAATGTATTTCTATAGCACATTTAAAAGCAATTATAAGTACTACAATTATAAGCCTATATTCCACTGTCACTTATACACTATATTATATAAAACTATATAACACAGGTTTGTTTTGCTATTCTTGTGAGGACATTCCATAGACATAATGGATTTTATACTGGACAAACTGTATATTCTATCCCCTTACACTGCCCCTATCCCTAAACCTACCCGTCACAGGAGACATTCTGCATTTTTACATTTTTAATAAAACACTGCTTAGTATGTTTTTAAAGCCATTTGAAATATGAGGACTCATGAAATGTCCTCATAAATCACGTTCAAGTTGTAATACCAGTGTAATACCCATGTCATTATACACATTTGTGTCCTCACAAATCACATAAACACGCACACACACGCACACACACACACACACACACACACACACACACACACACACACACACACACACACACACACACACACACACAAGAATTTTAAGAATTGTTTTTTTAATAGGCAAGGATGCATGAAAAACTGACAGTAAAGACGTTTACATTGTTACAAACACATTCTATTTCAAATAAATGCTGTTCTTTCGAACTTTCAATTCACCAAAGTATCCTGAAAAAAAAATGCATCATGGTTACCACAAAAATATTAAGCCGCATAACTTTTCTAAAGAGCCCCGCACATGACATGCAGACAAATATACATATTTAAGAATTCGTTAAGAATTAAGAATTTGTTCCCTCGTTGTAGTAAATTTTGGCGAAATTGATCTAATTCATTCCCTCGTAGTGATTAAAACAAGAAACTAAATTATTATATTAACGTGGCCATGATTGAGTAAATCCAGTGAACGAGTTCTATCATACGCAGTAAAACGTGCTGACGTGACATATTAGTAAATAGTGGGAATGAATTGTTAATTAATGGCCACGATATACTTTTTTTTTTTTGCATGTCATGTGCGGCGCTCCGTAGTTTTCAGCTGTAATATTAAACTCGAGCACAAAATCAGCATATTAGAATGATTTCTGAAGAATAGTAATTAATAGTGCTGAAAAATCAGCTTTTCCATCTCAGGAATAACTAAATATTTTAAAATGGAAATTTAAAATCGTGTGAAAATGTTTATCTTTCACAATATTACAAATTTATGATCAAAAAATGCAGTGGCCTTGGAGAATTCTTTCAAATAATTAAAATAAAATTTTACCGCCCCCAAACTTTTGGACAGTAGTTTATATATATATATATATATATATATATATATATATATATATATATATATATATATATATATATAATATATATCATTTAAATAAATGATTTTATATGAATTATTATTTTATATAATTACTTATAAAAAACATAATCTTGATGGTTTAATTGGAGAAGACATTATAGGTCAAGGTTATTCTGCCACATATAAGAGCACTTTCAGTCATGGGAACTACAAAGTCAGATCTGATTCACTCATATAGTACAGAGGGACATAAAACCACATATTCCTCACATAAATTTCCTTCTTTGATCCTCTGATGTGAAGAAAAAATCATTTTCCCTGACCACAAGAAGAATCCATGATTAACTGAAGGCAGAGTATCACTCTCAACCTCATAAGAAAAAGCTCTCTGGCCAAATTCGAGATCATGGCGAGTATTTTTAACTTAGTAATCCAAGAAAGGTCTATTGCAGTGGTACAGACTAGCCATAGTGAGACTATAAGAGAGTGTCTTCCTGTGTTCTTCAATAACAAAGGCCGTTTAGCACCTGAGAGCAGCTCTAATAACAGTGTTACGCTCTACTGAGCTGTGACTATTTGCGCATTTGGTCTATTGTGCAGGTATGAAGCTGTCCTCCCACAGACACGTGTTACACAGCGAGAGAAAATGAGCGTGGAATGCTACTCTGACAGCCACACAAACACAAAGAATTGCCAAAATATAGCATTTTGTTCTTGTTGAAAGCATTTAAGGCATGTTTCCTGAGACAAATAGGAGAAGAAAAAAAAAGCTCTACGACTTGTGCAACTTACACCCCCGCTGAAAAGACTTTCCAGGGAGAGTCGCGTTTCAGTTTAATTACAGGTCTCATGTAGGCCAGATCTTTCTCCAAAAGCTCTAAATTGGAGGGAGGAGGTTTTGAACGCTTGTATCTGCAGCTCTGTTCCCAGTGGTTTTCAGAAGATTATAGTTACAAGAAAATATGAGAACAAAAAAACAAATTCAATTCAGTGAAACCAGATTCAAAACTGCATGCTCACCAAACAAACCCCCAACTTTACATCCTGCTGATATCTTAAATGATACCTTAAATGATGATAGAATTTGCAAACCTTCATGACTTCCTTCTGTGAAGCATGAAATAAGATATTTTGAAGAATGTTGGTAACCAAAACGTTTCGGTTCCCATTGAATTCCATTGTATTTTTTGTCCACACAATGGAGGTCAATGGGAACCGAAACTGTGGTTAAAAACATTCTTCAAAATATCATCTTTTATGTTCAGCAGAGGAAAAAAGCATATGGCTTTAGAATGACATTTTGGTCTATCTGTTTAAATCATATATGGTGCTCTTTAAAAACCACACAGTACACTGTAAAAAAAAATTGCTGTAGTTATGCAGCTGTTTGCCAGTAACTTACTGTAGATTTAAATTGATGTATATTTACTGGCAACAGTTTGTTCAAAGTTAAATGAACATTAAACATTAACAAGTCTTTGTCTTTACAGAATAAAAAAAAATAACAGTCTAATGCAAAGCATTCTGGGAACCAGAAATTTTCATCATCCTTTTTCTGTTTTTTTTCCTTCAGATTTTGGTTCCCAGAATGCTTTGCATGAGGCTGTTATTTTAGTTTTATTCTGTAAAGATAAAGACTTGTTAATGTTTAAAGTTCATTTAACTTTAAACAAACTGTTGCCAGTAAATAACATCAATTTAAATCTACAGTAATTTACTGGCAATCAGCTGCCAGTAATACTGTAATTTCTACAGATTTTTTTTACAGTGTATCATTATTTCTGTGTTAAATATTTTCCGTTTTCAAATGATCACAGAAGAACTGAGATAAAAGTTTATAGTTCAGATATAAACACTGATGTCTACAGAAGTGATCACCTTTTGAAAGTAACTTGGCGCTTCAAATAAATATTGTATTAGTTACATTGTTACACCAGTAAGTGGCGACAAGTGACTGTTAAAAAATGTATTTGTCATTGAATCATTCATTCAAGAGATTCGTTTAAAACACTGATTCATTCAGTAATGTGTGTTTGAGTGAGTCGTTGAATCATTCACTCGAACTGATTTTTTTAAAAATAATTAATTCAAATTAAATACACTTTTTAATAGACTGCAGCAATTACCATTTTGTCATATCCTGCAGTGAATTACATGTTATTTTGTTTAGTTGTCTGTTCAGAATCGGGATCTCTGTTTGAAACAAATATATTGTGATTCTCAATTTAGTATCGCGCAGCTCTACTATCCATCAAACCTAGTGAACAGTCCTTTCTAAACAATGGTGATGGAGACGGAGAACAGCCTTGTCTTGTAGCTCCTCTGAGATTCTCAGTTCACAACAGAGGAAAATCAACATGTCTGCACAGAGCAAACCTCCGCTAGACGTCTTCATCTCTGTCAGCGGGAGCCATTCAGCCTGTCCTACTTCTGGATCGGACCACTTCAGCTCAGATCTGATCCGCCAGTTAATACATCACTCCAAGGGCCATTGAGTGCACACTGTCCCACTTCAAAACACTAGGAAAAAATGTTCAAAAAGTGGTTCGCAACCCATTTTACCTCAGTAATGTGATGCATTTCAGAAAAGAAATGCAGGTCTGGACATGAGCCTAAGCCGTTTCAGAGGCGGAACAAATAATCTGATAAATGCTTCTGAAAACAAACATTAATTTTCTTTGGAACAGCACACACCGATGAATCATACAGAATAAGGAAAGTGTCTTAAGAGAGTAAATATGGGCAATTATGACTTCATGTTGACTTATGTCAGGTGGGGTTCATCCATCCATAACTATGGGAAATGAGAGCCATGGACCGGTTTTGCCACGTTAATAGGGATATCTAGCCTGGCAAGCCAGACCTATCAAGATGTTAGGTTAGGGAACTCCCAATTGGCATACCTCAATCCGAGGGGCAGGATAAACTGTTGTCTTTCAAATTCCCTCTGCACGCAATAGGACAGCGCTACAACCAACCAGAGCAACGGACAGCTGTGGCTGAGTGAGTCCCATGCGTTTTTCCAACTTGATATATTAAACTTTTGCCATATACGGTCGTCAAAACTCCGAACACATCTTCCTTTTTTAAGAATGACTTAAGTGACGTTCTCTTAACTCCAAGTCATCCAGAGTCGCGGCCAAAGCCGATTCGAAAGACCGCTGTTCGCCAGCAGCATCATCTTTGTTTTCAAGTAGCAGGGAAATCACCTAATGGAAATCACGCGCAACTCTGCCGTCATAATGTTAAGCCCGCCCACCAACTCTGTACACGATGTGATTGGCCTGACCAGAGTTTGGTTTTTCCAGCTCGAATGCCAACGGAGAGTTGCTAGACCAAACTTTGCAGCAAAATAATTTTTGCTGCCGCTAGGGTTCGTCTAGATTCTTAGGCTAAGGGAGATTTGGAAATATAATTAGTATACAGTATGAAAGAGAAAAAAAAATCTGCTTGAAATACTTCTAATCAAACACCTTAATCTAATGCCAGGTTAAGACTACACAATATCAGCCCGATTTTGGCCTGATCTGTTTGACGTAGGGTTTCATGGTGATTCGTAAACGAAATTAGGCGTCGGGATGCAAAAATCAATCGTTTCATCTCGTATAGTGCGTCATAATGGATGACAACAGATACCGCGTCTGCAACGCTTACCCGACGTCCCGACAAAAAGACTAGAGCATGTTTTCTTTTTTTTTGGTCTTCCGCGACACTAGTCGCTAGTTCTGCCTTCTTGATGACATCACGAGTGTCGTTAAAGATGCCAAGCGATGATTGATCTGGAAGCAACGTGTAGTCTCACATACGTCTTGTCCACGACACAAGAATTAAGGAGTCAAAATTGCATAATTTGACAGCGACTATCGTAAACGTGACAAAAATATCATGTAGTCTAAACCTGGCGTGACTCTGACAAGCTCAGAAAACAAGTGCACTGACCCATAATGTAAATGCTAAGCATCTCCAGCCAACAGAGCACCACAGGGCCTTGCAAAACTCGTCTGGCATTGATGTGTCAATGAAATGTGCCATTGCGTGGCACCTCCGACGGAGCTCGTTGCTCCCAGCAGAGAAATCTGTTAGTCTGTTGGGCATCCTTCTCGGTCCGCTGCCTTTCATGACTCCTGAATTCCCAAAGCACACTTATTTGCATCTCATTTTTGAATGATAAAGCGACAGGGGTTAAAATTTCTGGTGTGGAACTGATTGCTTCCTGTTGAGGTATTGGGCATGTATACTGATCATAGATACTCTTCTCACAGATCCCAATCACTCGCACATCCACGACAAAATATACACACACGCTTTCCTTTTCACAAATGCAGATTGTTGATAGAAGAAGAATGGCAGTAAAGTTAACAATGTAAAACATGTCAACAACAATGAACCAGATTTGCATATCCTCAGCTAAGAAATACCAGTGTTTGAAAGCAGGATAAAAATAATAATGTCGGCTGTGCATGAGAATCAGTCACGGTTAAAAAAGATGGTAGAATTCAGTATAACCAAATAGAGGAAAGAGAACCAATCACAATGCATATGCAAATACCGCACTGTGTCATCATCGCGGTTACATTTTGAACATTCTAACAATAGCTGAGTCTCATTTCAAAGGTCACATTTGTCGGCAGCATATGTCATCAAGGATGTCTCGTTTCAGGAAAGTAACCATTATATAATGGACTGTTATTACTTGTAAAGCGAAACATTTCATTATGACTTTAGAGTGCACTGGTCACTTTACTGAAATTAGCCCCAATGACGTACGCAGCCGACAAATGCGACCTCCAGAGGAGCCATCGAAATGAGACACAGCTGAAGAGACTGAAATCCAATCATATCTAAAATAAAGTTTGTGTTTACATAATATATGTGTGTGTACTGTGTATAATTATTTTGTATATATAAATACTCACACATGCATGTATATGTTTAAGAAAAATGTGTTATTTATATAGAAAAAATATTCATATATACATGCATGTTTATATAATAGAAAAATGTTATTTATATATCAAATATTTATATATATATATATATATATATATATATATATATATATATATATACATGCATGTGTGTTTATATTATAAATACACACACAATGATGTATATACTCAAGAAAAATGTGTTATTTATATACTAAATATTTATATTTTATAAATATATTTATATATACATTTATATATATATATATATATTTATAAAATATTAATATATACATGCATGTATTTATATTATAAATACACACACAAGCATGTATATATTCAAGAAAAATTTGTTATTTATATATTAAATATTTATAAATGATATATAAATATACAGTATAAACATGCAAATATTTCTTAAATATATATGCATGTGTGTGTATTTATATATATATACAAAATAATTATACACAGTACACACACATATATTATGTAAACAAACTTTTATTTTTGGATACGATAAATCGCGATTAATCGTTTCACAGCCCTACTGTAATAATTAATTTAGTAAAAAGTGTACAGTTTATAACAAACATAATTAGATAATAAATCTAAGACCGGGACATAACAATCTCTATAACTCACCAACTTTTAGAAACAACCAATTTAGTTGTAACACAAGTAAAAAGTAGACGCCGCCCTTTTTTTTTTTTTAGCTGGTCTCATGTTCATTGGATGATTTGCATGCAAAAATCTGACTGAATTTTCATGCCGAACATTGTTTTTTCTGTGAAGTGAACATGCAAACAATGCAATGTCATCATTCCTGTTACAATTGGAAAATTAAGAATTCTTGCAATGTAGCGAAATAAGAGAATTTTTTTTTACTTTAATCATTAATTTTGCAAAAGTGTACAATTGATAAAATATATATTTTTTAATATAATAGATCATACATGCAAGGCCCTGTTTACACCTGGTCCCTGAACATTCGTGTAACTCAATTTATTTGTACAGTGCTTTTTCGTAATTAATTTTGAAATACTAAACTACAGTTCTGAAAATTGTGGAGAACAAGACAAAATTATCCGCTGTGAAGTGTGACTGCAAGCGCGAGAGTGGGACATTGAGGCCATGTGGGACAAGTATTAATTGAGACATAACCAAGATCGCCAGAGGGGCCAAAACACAGATCTGGTGGCCACAGGAACAAAGAACATTCACAGTGGATTTGACATTGTCCAGACACAGCGTTCTGGTGGCGGAGGAGGAGTTACAGACTGAGTGAACGCATACGAGCTCTGTCCAAACACTCTGACGTCATGTGCACATTCATGCATGTCTGACACCCCCGTCTACGCCACACACACACACACACACACACACAATGTTCTTACACCGCACAAAAACCCTGGATAGAAAAGACACGCTTTCTTTCTCCAAAGGTTCAAGGTACATTGTTATTCTGCATTCATTCTGACAACCAGGCAAAATCCTTTCAACAAAGACACTTCCAGAAGAGGCTGTGCATTGTGTACTGCTGAAAAGAAACAGCTATAGAAAAAGCAAAAAACAAAACAAACAAAAAAAACACATGTGGCACTCGAGCACAAAGGACACATTAACAGTGTGTTGGATTGTACCCGGACACTATCGCTGAAAGACTTCAATCTAAGATCTAGAATCAGAATCACTTATAACTAACATCAGCCTTTCTAGATTGGTATATTTTATGAAAAGAATGTAATGCCTTGGGACTGGTTTGCTTACTGGCCCAAATGAAAAGACTTCATTCTCAAGTCTCTGTCTCCATTACATTTTTCACTCGTTTTGTTGTCCACCAGACACAAATTGCAAGTCCTATCGCTCAGTACAGAAACAACACAGAACATGCAGCTATACACCTTATTTTTCACATAGACTGTAAACAAAGATGGACGACACATCTCCATTTCCTTACACTGTAGAACAATGAAGCCAAAATGTCCCAGAAGCGGTCGACGCGGATTACATAATTCAGAACCCGTGGTGATCCTGAGCCCAGACTCAATCACACGCACAGCTGTCAATCATGACGTTAAACCCTGTTTTGATTGCACCAAATAACTAACTAAAACCAAACTTATTGGAAAAACAAACACTTGAACATACGCCAGCATGATGAGAACTACCTAAAATGACAGAAAGCATCTTCAGAAAATGTTTTAATTGGATTTTCTAGATTGGACCCATTCGATTGCATGGAGATGGTGGGGTTTATGACCTATACTGCCGGCAGCCACCAGGGGGCGATCGAAATGTTTTAGCTTCACTTTTCAGGATGTGTGCGGCACACTTGATTTTTCAATGCTAAAGTGAGCTATTTACTCTCAATGTCCAAGACTTCCAATTCATTAGTCCCTTATCGGTAAATAACTAGAATTACAACAAGTGCAGTAAACGGTAAAACTAATGGCCCAACAAACCAGTGCATATATGACTACGATAATAAATAAAGTCATTATACGCCTCTCTGAAATGCTTGATTCTAATCGGTCAGTCGCAACATTACGAGGTCAGATATTCCCCGACAATGACTGCCATCAATAGCAGTGCTGTATAATGACCGTTATCTTGCGCCTCAGTTATCGACTCTATTTACCGTTAAATGAAGCCGGAGGACTTCAGGTGGTCATTACCGTAGCAGGCCTACGGTAATATTGTTGAAGTGTTCGTCTTGTTGCTGGAATGATTTTGTACACTGTAATGGATCATTATAAAGTGGATTAATTTTTTTTTTAAAATCTATATTTCATGTCCCTGTCATTATTTATGTGGTAAAAAAAGATGTGTAATAAGTGATACAACTGTACATTATCCATTAAATGTCCGTCGTAGTTACATTCAAGATATTTTAAGGCATAAATAATTATTTTTCAAGGAAATTTTTTTAAATGTGTTATTTTGGTGATCAAAGATGAGTTTTAAGGGATACAATTACTGACAAAAAGGGGGACTTTCAGGGTTTATTTTTGCGATAACGGTCGGCTGGATGTACATTATCTATTACATAATATCATAATAAATACCAAATTGCAGCATAAAAGACTGTTGTTGTTGTTGTTGTTGTTGTTGTTGTACAGCCAAGCCTTGCACATTTAAGTAAAAAGTAGGCTATTACGTTAAAAATACAGTTAAATGCTGTGATTGACCAATCAGAATCAAGTATCCAGAGAGCCATGTAATAAATGATAAGTAATGAGAAATGATATTAGTCAGGCCTGAGAGGAGGTATTCTAGGGCAAATATCTCCGTCACAGTTCCAGTGGCTCATAAAAGACCAGCCTGATCCCCATCCACAGCAGCATTTATCTTCATTCTCCATACACGGGTGGGAGATAGTCACTGATGGGGGGTGGGGGGTGGGGGGTCTGACTGATTACACCGTCTCGACTGAACGGTGGGGTGGGAAACGGGACATCCAGTGATTGAGGGGTGCCTTCGTTCGCCAACACCCTCCCCTGGGTAAATCACGGGCATGTTGAGGCTATAAGTATAGCGGATACAGGCTAATTGTTTATTGCGGCCTTGGACAACTGTTATGGGGCAAAGGGTGCGAGAAGCAATCAATAAAAACATGACTGTGTGGGGCCGTCAGTTCCTGAGGCAGCATCTGTACAGCGCAGAGCCAAACAGCATGATGGTCCCTCACACACTCAATTAGCCGTATTAATTAACTGTCCAATACATATCATTTAAAATCAATTTAGCCCTCTTTATGGACTCTCTCAGGCACAATTTCAAGCCAAATAAAGCTGAAATAAACACAGCTATTATTCATGCACAATGAGGACTTTGTATTCCATTTCAAAAGAACTACAAGAGGAAAAATATCACTTTAAATATTGAGCCATGTGGGGAAAAGGTCACAAAAATATATACATACAAATGCATAGTAGGGCTGCACAATACATCGAAATTAGCGAAATATCGCAAATGTATATATCGCGATATGCATATCGCACCAGCTTGCAATAACTGGAGTCATGAACAAAAGACAAAGGGAAAATCACTCACTGCTCTCGGCTGAATAACATTTGTAGCTTTAATAAGAATCAGGATATATTTAATTCATACTGTGAAAACTAAACAGTGTTAATTTTTACATTTGATTATTCCGTTTCTGTTGTTAAATAATCCTAATGTAGGATAACCTGAACCCCTAAACCCTGTGGTTTACTCTGATGTTAAAATAACACTTCTTATGCGACAGTAAAACACTGCGGTAGACTTTCAGAAGTTGCAGGGATGTTTTCTGGTCACAAAAAGAATGTGAAACAATAAAAATAATTTCACATATATTTTTAAGTTTATTTTACACACTTATCGTATCACATATCGCATTATTTTATGAGTTACCGCATATTGCATATTGCAGCCCTAATGCATACTTTAAAATTATATAAAAAAATAAAAAATAAACTGTTTACTTGTCAAAACCATTAGCATGCCTTCTAAAACGAGCTTTGGTGCACATGTGGTTTTGGAGTTTGAATCCAGCTAGCAACATGTGCTTTCTTACTAGAGGAGGAATATACTGAACTGATTTAATTTCACCAAAAAATATTCTTATACCCTTGTGTTTTTAAGTAGTTTCAGGTTAAAAAGCTGTGAGAAAAAAAAGCTATAAAAAGCTAGCTGTGATACATACTTTTCAATTAGCCTACCAATTAACACCACTATTTAGCTATTCAGATTAATTTGCAAATCGAGAGGTTTCTTTATCACATGAGCAGCTTAATATGTCAATTATAGCAAGATGAGGCAGTGCGTCACATGACATCAAATATTAGCGGTTCACCCTCAGGATTCTGGGGTCGCTGTTGGATATTGACTTTAGAAACGTTAGTGATTATATACTTTTTAATGCCATATTTTGTAATATATGAATCATTTTATTTTTATACTTGAATATTTTCTCATCAATTTTTCCCCATTGGCACCTCGGAAGAGTAGTCTGGGCCACTATATGGGTTTTTTTTTTTCATTTTTGAGCTTGACAACATCAGTCCCCATTCAGTTTTAATGCATGGAAAAGAACAGCGTGAACATTTTGCATAACATCTCTTTTGGGGCCAACAGAAGATGGCTTTAGAGTGACATGAGGGTGAGGAAATGGTGATAGAATTATCATTTTTGGTCGAACTATCCCTTTACGCCAGAGTGCTCTTCTGGTAGTGGATTAAGACAGTATTTCTGTGAAACAAAGCCACCGTAAAGCAGAAGCCAGGAGGAAAACAGCAGTGCCGTCCACACAGGGCATCAGCAGCAATAATGCTCTTCACGGAGATACTTTGTTTGCTGGCCAAACTAAACAGCCAAGACTGACACCAATTTGTACAAAGACAGCCAACGGAGCCTCAGGAGCAAAGCCTCGCTGTCGGATCGCATGAAGCTCTGTACCAGCATTGTGTGGAAATGTCAGCAATGGTCTCTGCTGAGAAAACATTCACGCTAAGACACTATTCAAATAGCATTTATTTGCATTATGCAATGGCAAGAGAGTAAGAAACAACCATTCATCTGTAAGCCCATTCAAACCGCTTTCTGTGTTTCTCTAACCAGAGACAATAACTTCAAACAAATCTCTTTTGGGATCACGCAAATCATGATTGAATTATCCTTTATGATAAAAATAGGTTTCCTTCTGTTCTGAAGTGCTGCTTTGTCTCTCTGAAGGCCTAACTCACATCACATATATATGCCTATGCTTCACTAAGCTCTGTTGTATCCTACCCACAATTCCTCTCAGTAATCCACTGACTTCACCTCAGTTGATTCTTCCGGAAATCTAACACATGAAAGCTTCGTTAATAGTGAACAATCGATACCATAACTGCACTGACGGAATATATGATCAGAAAGGAATACTTGAGCAACAAATTATAATGCCTAGTATGTTTTTAAATAATAAGTGAAAGAGTATGTAGATTCAAATTGTAAAACAGTAAGGCCTCAATCGATTCGTCTTTAATTCAGCTTATGGCTTCCAGTTATCATCTCAGACATTATTTTGCATTTTCAATCCTATTTTGCGGAGAATAAGATGTCTTTTGGTAGTATTTTCAAGATTAAAAGTCATGGTTCATTTGCATTCAAAATATTGGTATAATATGTGCATTTTGGGTTCAGTTTTACAAATTATCTTGTTGTACTCTACAACATTAGCAAATGTAGTCATCTGTAGTGAGAGTTACTTTTAAAACTAGCGTGCAACAATATTGCGTTACTCTAAAAAAGTAACTAATTGCATTACTTAGTTACTTTTTTTTTGGAAAGTAATGAGTTTAAATAAAACTTTCAGCTGCTGCCATTGTAATGTGTCAGGTTATCTATGTATAAATAAGTAGTTTTTGCTTATTCGTAATATTGAATTGTATCATTGAAGATCAGCAGTAAAGACATTGCTTAAAAAAGTGAGATTAAATACATAAAGTATATTTGTGTTATTTGCAGTGTTGGGAGTAACGCGTTACAAAAGTAATGCATTACAGTAACATATTACGTTTTGCTGTAACGCAGTAGTGTAAGGCATTACTAATCAATTTTCAGTAATATTTTACTCGGTACATGTTCGGTAAGGCTTGCGTTACAACAGACTTTTAGTTTTAATTGTAAAAAAAAAAAAAAAAACAGCAAGACCGCCAGACATTAACGAATGAAAGATGCAAGTAGGCTAAATTACCTGTTCGTGGTCAGTCAATAGCCGCGTGTGGTGTCCAAGTCTGTAATTAAAGACTAAATGGCAGCGTCTGATATATTTGTATAGCGATTTATTTTTTACAGGAGTGCCGTGAGGTATGATTTCGGCCTCTGTGCTCACGCTCGCCAGAGGAAAAGCGGCTAATGGTGAAGATGGCATGAAGAAGACTACATTCGCGAGATGGACGTATGCGCATTAGGCTATTCGTTCTGTGTTTTCTTTCTAAACAGTTAGGCTATGTTTATATGGTATTTTTCATGTTTTCATCACGCAATCATGTTTTTGGTGAGGTGGTGACGCGTTCATGTAAGGGCGGCGGCGCTGCCGATAAAGCACCTAAAAGCTGTCACAAAGAACCGGCAAAAGCAATGATTATGCATATGTCAAATATAGCAAGGAGACATGTTGATTGTTTATTAATAAAGTCAAGATGAAGTTGACTATGCTGACTCGCGATCTTCGCAGTATTGAATGCACCAGAGAGAAATGCACATTTCATTTCATAAGCAGAGAGCAGTCTGTTTTCTTTCGTTTTGAATTGTTCTGTTTACAAGTAGACATTTCAATATAGATATATTTTTCAGGTCCGTACAATTAATACAAAACGAAATTCACTTTAAAGAAAGGCTTCGTGTCTTCTGTGTAAGGTGTCTGTGAAAGTTTTAAAGCAGTCTTTTAGTGCCGCTTCAGAGCTGTCGCGTCCGTAACGGAGAACTGTCACGTCTCTAACATTTTTTCCTCATAAATGCGAACACGAAAAATAAATTAAAATGAATATTTTATGTTCTGTGGAGAGCCAACCCTTCTTCATTAGATTTGCGCAGTGTAATTTACAGAATTACAACAAAAAAAAATCGTTGCCTCCTAAAAGTTAAAGATTTTTTTTTTGTCACACATGACTGTCGATTTCCCTAATATTAAATATAAAACGCATGTGTAGACTGATATTTTTCTAATGTCTGGACTCCTTTCTGGGAGGAGCCTATGGATAAACAGACGTTTCAATATTTTGGTATTAATGCATTTTCTGAGAATTTATATATAAGTTTTGACTGCAAGTCTGCAAATGTCATGTCCATAACGCTGGAATTCCCAAATTTTAAATAATTTATCCTCAACTAGCTTTGTGGTGTAGGTCTACATATTTTATAATGTTAAGTTATCTTCAAATAATACTAGGCTAATAGTAATTTAAAGATGTGGTAGCATTGGATCTGGACGGTATGGATAACGCTGGGAGTTGGAAGGGGTGTGTCGCCATTCTGTCTCACAGGTTCGTGGATCTGAGTGTCTCGATTTCGGTTTCATATCGCATATTACAGCCCTAATCATTTTACAATGTTAAGTTCTACTTCTGTATAGTTATTTTGGTGAAAGTAACTCCAAAGTAATACAGGAGTAATGTAACGCATTACAATTCTGAGACAGTAATATTGTAAGGTAATGAATTACTTTTAAATACCAGTAACAAGTAATATATAATGTATTACAGTTTGGAAGTAACTTGCACAACACTGGTTATTTGACATTGAATTATTGCAGGTTTGCGTAATCGTCTGAGTTTGCATTTCACTGTTTTTATTCATTTTGAGAAATAATAAATCTGAGATGAGTAAATGCTCACATTTAGTCTAGAACTACAATAAGCATCATGTTCACACACAAAGTCTCTGCACTTACGATTTCTCTCAACATGAGTGAATAAGACAGTTAATAAATGGGAAAACAAAGTAACTTGCGGTACTTATTTAAAAAAGTAATTCAGATATTTGGTTTTAAATTTAAAGGAATGCGATACTTTACCAGTTACTTGAAAATGTAATCTGATTACGTAACTTGCGTCATCTGTGCATTCTGATATGCATGCTGTGCAAAGTACATACTAAAACAAAACTCTAAAACAAAGCTCTGAAATGTGATACTATGATAAGAAAATATTTAAATTCACACAGATATGAAGTTTCCTCCAGAAATTAGATCACTTCAATAACATAAATGTTCCCTTATTCATTAAAGTCTCCCTGTGGTGAAAATCAAGCTTTTAATGTTGTTTGTGGTGTTGTGGTGTTTTAATATGCTTTAAGACAAACCATGTGTAAATTCATAAGTCGAAAGCATTGCTGAGTATTTTCTCCTTAAAACTGCAGTGAAACAAAGACAGTCTCAAAAACACGCTTTGAAATCGCTGGTGTTTCTGACGTCACAAACTACCTTGTAACCAATCAGATCAACGTGTGACCGTCAACGAGTGGATCTCTGAGCTGAGTGAGTGAGTGGAGGCGGGGCTAATTTGCATATTCATAGAACCGCGCATAATAAATGAGGCAAGGGTGTCGGGCTACATTCAAGCTACAGTATTTTAATGTGTGACGATTGTATTTTTCAAGGAAAGGGTGCCAGAAAAAAAAGGTTGGGTGAAAAAAAGGCATACAAAAGAGATTAATGTTGAAGATATTCAGCAAGCCTTTTAAGACTAATATTATAAAACTATCTAGGGGAATATTTGAATCTTAAAGACTTAGTAGATTCTGAATAAATAATGAAACAAAAATCTTTGAAACCAGCGCTTTGAGGCAGTGAGAGAGATAACAAATCTACATTTTTGCCACAAAAAAAAACCTACTAAGCAAAGAAGAAAGAAATAAGCACAGCCAGGCAGAAGAAAAAAGACAGCAAAGATCAAGGTTTTTTTTCTCTCTATAAAGACCAAAGGTGTACATAAAATATTGGAAAGGACCCGAGGAGGATATACACACAGCGAGACATTCACAGAAGTCAGAGTGAGCGAGAGAGGAGGTCTTTGGATCATGATCTGCTCCAAACCTGCATAGTAAAGATCTTGTGTTGTGAATTCCTAAACAGGGAGCCAGGACTAAGGATGAATTATTTATGGCGGCCCTTTGCTCCATGTCAGCAGCTCCCCTGGATGAAATGATATTTATGAAGTCCCATGGGGCAAGGGGGCAGTTAAAGAGAGAGACGGGGGGGGGGCGTCCTGATCCGACGGGAGAAAACCAGCCACTGATTGAGGGATGCAGCATGAGAAGATGCTAATACATGTCCATGGGAGATAGAGGAACATGTATTTATATATCAGCAAATAGAAAAAAATGGATTGAGATGAACACATTGGTTGTGAACAGTATGGACAAATAATTGGTCCTGCACAAAAATATGAAGAAAGGATGACTGGGTTGGACAGCACCGCACAGCATCTCATCTTGTTTATGTTCACAGTTTATTTAATCAGTGGAATATCAGTCTAATCGAGCAGACTGTCTGCCAGACACTTCAGCAAAAATCAACATTCATACGTCTAAAGTCACACCGTCTGCAGGATTTTTGTTTTTTTTTTACTAAATTTGTGTCACACTCTACATGTTCTCTTCAAACTAGTATGGCTTACTTTATGTCATTATGGTATACTACATTTCACATTTTGCACCACTTCCTCTCCAAAAAAAACCAAGTGAAATGAAGACTAATGCATTTTAATTATTTTTTTGTTTGTTAATCTTATAATGACATTAAAACGGCAAAACAGCTGTTGTTGTGTTGTGTAAGTTGTTGTTGTTTTTAAAGAGATGAATAATTTTCAGCAAGGCCAGATGATATTGATCAAAAGTGACAGTAAATACATTTATAATGCTACAAAATCTAAAATATATACCATAATGTTTCTACAGCTAAGATTCCTGACATTTTTAAGCAGATTCCACAAAAAAGTAAACTATCCATTATATTTTTAATATATTAAAATAGAAAAGAGTTCTTAAATTGTAATATTTCACAATATTACTGTACTTTTGATTAAATAAATGCAGTCTTTGTGAGCAGAAGAACAAAAAACATTAACAAATTGTTCCAAAGTTTATATAGGCTAGAATATATGTTATAGTATAATAAAATGAATTATATAAATGAAATTAGTTACATGCTACATTATAAAAACGTGTATTTTAACATGTTTAAGGACCAGTAGACACCCTGTATCAAGTTCCACGCAGTCACAGTTTGAGACGAAATCTTGGATTGTTTTCCAAGAGTTTGAAATCTTGTGCTTTCTTTCCATGATCTTTTTTCCATAGCTGAGCAGAACATCCACATTATCACCACGTTTCCGAACTCTCCGTGTGGGAGGTGTCAGTCTAAATGAAACAGATTGAGAACGTCCAAACTGAACATGTAAAAATACCCAAGACCACACAGGGTACGTTTAATTAAAGAGTGTAAAGATTATAATTTACCCTTGCAATCCCTTTAAAAACCATCCATGCTTGCTGGAAAAGTACAAATGCTGCCAAGCCACTGACCAACACCAACACACAATGAGAAATAGAAATCCTCTCAAAATAAGGCTCATTTGATTCCCCTTTGAACTTATATGTGCGGTGTGAAAGTTTACATGACTGACTGAGTTCCCTCTTTAAACAACTGGAACATTTTGCTTTTCTTCTCTATCAGTTCCAGACAAAATGGGTCTCAGAATAACTAAATGTAAACAGAAATCTGTTCGGGGGTGAAATATGTCACTTTTCCATTTCTTTCTTGAGTCATTTGTGATCAGAATCTGATTTGTGTTCCAGACATGATTCCTCATGCACAGAACATCAAAACAAAAGCCTCAAAACACCCCTGGGTGAGGAAACGCTCACATCTGAGGACTAATACAATAATGTCTGCCTTGTCTTTTATGACACCATCTCATAACGAGATCATTTTCTTCGAGCAGACACAGATTTAGACATCTGACATGCTGTATACAATCATTATTCATGCATCAAACATATAACCATGCTCATGCAGCCTCTTATGAAAAACATTCACGTCTGTGTTGCAGCTGAAATATTTGCTTTAACAGCAGTTGTACAGAAGCAATTAGCATATTTCATGGCAATGGGCAAATAGCATTGCTATGAATGGAGCTCAACACACATTCTTCTCTAAACGTGATTGGTGCGATTTCTTTGAGTAGCTTTTGAGGTTTACCAGTGTTAACAGTAAGTGCAATCATAATTAAGAAAGAATTATTGTTCTTAGTTTTGTCGCAGCGGGCCTCGTCTCCTTGTATCATGAGTTTCTGCTCGGCCATTCATAGAACAATCTGCTTTCACATGGGAAGTGTGTTTACTGCTATTGTTATTGCTCGTGCTTGTGGTTAGGTACTAAAAAACTTTATATCCCTGTTAGTGCCGCACGATTAATCATTAAAAGATCAGAATCTCGATTCAAACACCCACGTGATCTTAATCCTAGATAACAGCGATTCGGCTATTTAAACCTTTGACAAGTACTAAACAAACAGTCTTTTCTGTCTTACAATAATTCAAATGATCACACAAGTACTGGGGTAAAAGTTTATAGTTTGGATATAAACACTGATGTCTACAGTAGTGATCAAAATAGAGGAAATCGCCATTACATTGTTACACCAGTAGGTGGCGACAAGTGACTGTTAACCATGAATTGGTCATTGAATCATC
This sequence comes from Siphateles boraxobius, assembly GCF_051911475.1. Lineage (NCBI taxonomy): Eukaryota > Metazoa > Chordata > Actinopteri > Cypriniformes > Leuciscidae > Siphateles > Siphateles boraxobius. Next base: position 4,342,325 of record NW_027509119.1, on the reverse strand, counting down.
CATTCAAGAGATTCGTTCAAAAACGCTGATTCATCCAGTAATGAAACAAGTGAAGTCTTTATGAGTCTTTATGAGTGAGTCATTGAATCATTCACTCAACCCGATTATGTAGAACAATTCATTCAAATTTAAAAAAAAAAATTTTAAATGTCTTTACGGGTCCTTTCTATGATATAATTTTATTTTTCTCTTGTTTTATGTATTTGTATGTTGGTTGCAAAACATGCATTTTATTTGGCAGACAAAGGTTTTTTTAAATATTTATAATGCTCTACAAAAATTGCTACAAAGATTTTTTGGAGAAATAGCCTAATAATACAAGAATACACAAATATTATATATATTTTAAAAAAGACTTCAGAAGAGGTGCATTCATGTCACTGTATGTTCAAACTGGATTTTTAAAGTGTTTGAATAAATTGACCCTAATAAGCAAAACCTTATACTATAAGCAACAAACTTGCATTTAGAAAAAATAATCAAAAATGTTGGCTTGGCAACTAACTGAAAAAAAAAGCTAAATAGTAATATTAAAAATGTCAAAAGCACACAAAATTAAAACGTATTATTAATGAATACTATAATAGTGATAATACTAAAATAGCACTGTGGTGAAGTGTTATTGTGAACCATTCAATGTCAAAAGGACAGACAGACCTTCAATATTCCCAATAATCATAATAATAATGAATTAAGCAAGGGACCAAATGGAGGTAATAATCCTCTCTAGAGTGTTTATAATCTCTGTGGCCAGAGAAAATGATTTCAGAGCAATTTTAGCACATTCTCAATGTCAAACGTCAATAACTCCTCCCATCTCCTTTTCAGCAGCCTCTTCTACATATTCATGACTCACAGGGATCAATGAGATGACAGAAAGACTGATGGACAGAAGCAATCGCCTTTAGGACGACAAACACCCTGGCAGCCTTGGAAATAATTTCGAGCTTTCTGACGGCTGAAAAGTGTACAGTAATGGAGAGATTTAAAAGGAATTGCAAAATTATAGAAAATGAGATTCACAAAGCTCAGATAAGTGCTGTACTTAAGTCAATATTCAAAAAGCTGCACGATTAAACACCTACGCTATCTTGTTCATAAAAGACAACGATTCGGCTTGGTCTATTAAACCTTTAACAAGTACGATCATAGCAAACATTCAGAATCAGATCCGTGTTCTGAGCCAGAGAGAGCAGTTGTAATGTATAGATATGAAACCGATTCACTAACTGTCTTTTCAACCACACAGTATCATTATTTCTGTCTTAAAATAATTCAAATCGTTACAGAAGTACTGGGATAAAAGTTTATAGTTCAGATATAAACACTGATGTCTACGGTAGTGATCAAAATAGAGTAAATCACCTTTTGAAAGTGACTTGATGCTTCAAATAAAGATTGTATCGATTACATCGTTACACCAGTAGGTGGCGACAAGTGACTTGAATGTATTTGTCATTGAATAATTCATTCAAGAGAATTGTTCAAAAATGCTGATTCAAATGAGTCACTGAATCATTCACTCAACTGATTATCAAAAATCAGTGAACAATGAACCTTTTGTAAGAACCTGTAGTAAATTACATGTTATCATGTTTAATTGTCTATTCAGACTCGTGGAAGAATCCTGATCTCTATTTAAACAAAATAATCGAAATTTTCAATATAAAAGTGGAAATAATATGTCTGTTCTCCAGAAGCCCAAATATGCCTGATGAATTTAGACACATCTGTACAGTGTGATATTACCAACTATAGTGTCTTCATGGATCAGCATATCCACACTGAGGTTTATGGGAAATGCTAGTATGCGATAACATGAGGTGTTGAGCTACAATGAGCTACAATCAAGGTTTTTCATTTATGACCATTAGCTGGTTCATTAGGTTGATCAGCCATACTTTTTCAACTAGATAGATCATCTTTAACAGCATTTATGGTATTATGTTGATTACCACTAAAATGAATTTCTACTTGTCTCCTCCTTTTCGAGCTAAAATACAAATTGTATACACTTGAAATGGAAGTAAATGGCATCAATCTGTAAATGTTAAAAAATGCACACAATTTCAATGGTTCCCTGTTTCAATAGACAAGACATAACACAAATGTGTGTTAACATGCTTATAATGTGAACAAATAATGTACTAAACAACTTTGTGTAAGGTTTTATCCAATTTTTCACACATCCATGACAATGCGACATCAAAAAACCTAAAACAACTGTAAAATTATTATTAACAGCATTACATAATGAAATAATACACATTTTATCAGGAGTTAATTTCTGTTCTTTATTAGAAGCTGAACATTTAGGCTATTAAAACCTCAAAATAATTTACATTTCCCTTCCATTAAGGTAAGTACTTCACCATATGCTCAATTTTTGATTTTTTTAACACAAAGAGCGAACGGTTGAATTTTTTTTTTTTTTCGGTAATCAGAATTATACCACAAATGCAGTTGATTGAGTTTAACTGGTATTGAACCTGTAATATTTCTTTACACTGGTTTGGGGTGGTAGGCCACCAGCAACAAACTAGTGATCGTATTCCCAATACCAGCGTGGACATCTTATTCTGGGATGACCAAGTTTTCCCCCCAGGATTTTGACTTCTGAATCAGATCACCATGAGGCGTGCTTTAATTTTCTCATTGACTCATCACTGTCTTCATTCGCTGTGGCAGTGAGAGTAAGCCTGGCCAGTTTCTTACATCATACACTTGGCATGTCTCACAGCTTTCCTATTCAACTCCAAACCAGCCATAAATCTCCAGTGCTCAACCAGTTCTGACCCCTCCACATTGTGCCACTGCTAAAGAAGAAGGATAAAAATAAAAAAACACATGGCTCCTTAAGCACAGCATGAAGGTATCTGAAGCATTGTCCGAGGTGACCTCAACACAAGAGAGAAGAATTTCTATTAAAACGTCATATCATGACAGTTGGCTTTGTAACACAACAAAGCGGACACCTCCTGATGCACTTGGCTAAACTAACAATGGGAGCAAGTCAGGGTGCGATATGATGTATAAGCTCAGCCCTGAACCCAACCGGGATAGTCAATGATGGGAACCACAGTGGAGGGATGTGGGGGGCTGGGACGGGGATTTGTGCCCCGCAGGACTCAGATGGGGGAGAAACTATCATCCATTATTAATGAAAGCCGGCTGCAAGGGGAAATGGATCAAATGTGGCTTTTGGTGGAGCTAGTACCTCAAAAACATGAATTATTTGTTGTTCATCTTTAAAAGCTTTGTCCTTTCTGTCCTCCTCAAGACTTTTTCACACTGTCGGCTACAATCTCATTTCAAAAACTGCTCATTTGGCATCACCGCAGAGACATAAGAGGTCTGACTGGCGCCATATGGAAAGCTAGAGAAAACGCAGAATTAGCATTTCCCAGTATGCAATGCATTTGTAAGAAATGCACGGTGTCACACGCGGAATAATTCAATCACCCATTATGGTAAATACCCATAAAACATATGGTTGTTTAATGGAGTCCGGGATACAATTACGGTCTTGAACCCCGTGGAGTGAATGACACGGGCTACCACAGCACATTTAATTCAATATAACAAACTAAGGTGTGGTGGATGTGACAGCACATGATGAAGTGACACAAAACAGGAGGGGGAGGAGGAAGGGGGGGGGGGGGGAGTTAATATTGATTGTACCACCTCCAGTCTGAGCTAGCAGTAAAAATAGTGTTTGCAAGCCCAGCGGCTAGGAGTTTACGGTATGTGCCTCCTGGGACACAAATGAGCCTCAAATGAGTCTCCGTTGGTCACGCCACATATTCCACCTCACCTCCATCCCCCATTCCTTCACATAACAACACATCAAGTGCTGATTGAAATTCAAATAGGAGCCCCGCACAACGGGATAGACGTAGCGAAGCATCACCGAGGTTCTCAGGGGCCCAATACAGCACATCTCCAAAACCACTTAACTGCTAGTCAATTTTCCACTGAGATTCTGGAGTGATGTTTGGCGATATGCGATTTCATGTGTGATCAATGCTACGTATAACATTTCTGTTGATGAAGAAACCCAGTGCAAGTAGACGACATCCATTATTTTTTTTGTATTCACCATTCACCAGAAACACACAACCTTAATGGTCACATTTACTTGTTCATTAGCAGAGGGAACTCGCCAGATGAAAATGGACGGCAAAGCTTTGAAATTATATTAGGAAAGGTTTACCTTGAGTAATTCAGTTACAAGGGTTCAATAACAACAACCTGAATGAGTTCCAGAGCAAGTCGAGGCGCCAAAATCAATCTGCGCAGAGCAAAGCATTGGAAATGAACAAAGGTTTATATTGGGAAAATCTCATTCTGGAGATCATCGCTCCAAGCACACTTTAATTATCCCGACTCTAGGATTTCTACAATATTGAAAGACTAAAGGCTGAATTGAACATCAGTCCAAAAAAAATTTATACAACTGCTGTGAAAGGCTGGTGAAGTGATATTGACAAATTTTGAAGAGAAACCACTTGAGATTGAAAACTATTATAATTTTCTTTTTAAAAAATCTCAGAAAATATGATGGGAATCTAAATTAAATGTTCCAAAAGCAGTATTAACTGAAAGCTTTATTATTACTTGCTCATATTTTTGCAAGTCCCACATTGACTTTGCTACATATTTGAATGATACCAACAAAATAATTTTTTTACTCAATCACTGAAACCAAACATAAGATTTTGTAATTCAATTTAGGTAATTGTGTAAACTATATATGCTTTTCAGGGAGTCGTGTCCACAGGTGATAAACCACTCGTAGTAAAGTTCTTCGGCAACGAGCCGGCTCTCAATATTTTGCGGTAGCTTATTTACGCTGAGCACTAGAGGTCTTCTCAGGGCTTAAAATCTGTACCCGACCCAAATCACTTCTTATCCAAACCCATCGTGCATAAATCGATAAAAAGAAAAGAAAAACCTGACCCGAGACAAACCCAATGAAATAAGACCTGAGTCCGACCCGAATATTTTTCAAACCCGACTGGACCCGAATGTAAAAAGCAGCGATGTCTGCACAGCCTGTGGCGAGCGGTGACTTTCAAAACCGGAGATAACACAAACCAAAATCAGATAAGAGAAATAAGAAAGACCAGGAGTAGATTTAAAATGATGCCTATCATCCTACCTTATTTGTAGATGAAATCAATTCTCTGACCCTTCTTCGTAACATTTATTAGCTACGTTTTAACCCATGTTTAACCCAAATTTATTTTAATGTTAATATTAAGAAGCAAATACCCACACTGCACACACCAGTATCCTGGAGGGTTTGGTAATTTTAAGCAACCCCAACTATGGTCTAAAGGTGATGAAACACAGGGCAACTTTTTGAGCAATGTTTCTGGACAATGTTGCCGTCAACGGTCAACCATATGAGACACAGGGCCCACGAGCAATCTAAATTATCCAGATAGAAATTTATTGCCCATTTTCAATGAGAAAGTGCCCAAGCAACAATCGCTCGACAAGATTGCCCAGCAACATTGCTCAAAAAGTTGCCCCGTATATCATCACCTTAAGGTCAGGCTACAGGTTTTCGGATCCAACTGGACCCATGAAGACCTCTTCTGTGCACACAAAATAGATGCTGACACAGGAAAATATGTCAGCATAGAAGCGTTAACAGTTTCAATCAATGTTTTCAGTCCTTTAAACAGATTTTATTTCCTGTTTTTGTATAAATACAAAGTACTGTCATGAAAATCAATCTGCTTGCAATCACATCATTCTCTATAGGGCACAGCTGATTGGTTCCGGCATCATCAGTAGCCAACGAGCTCGCTGCTCAACCTAAATACTTGGTCAGCATTTGCAGTGTAGCATGTTTTCAGGAACCCTCCACCTTCCCCAGCTCCACCGGTATAGTGTAAGGCTGAGCAATTTTATCGATTCTGCGATATAAATCGATATTTGTTTTCCCAAGGAAGTATCGATTTTTAAGCCGCGACTATCGATACACAAGTCCCATGCAAATACCCCGTGTTTTACCCCCATTCGCTTTAAAGATTGGACGTTTTCGGTTCTGCTGTCGGTACTGGAGAAAATAGAAAATACACGTAGGCTACTATTTATTATTGATGTAAAGACGTAATCTTCTACTTGTTTATCTCGCCAGCCAGTTCTATATATAATAATATTAAACCATTTGTCTGTGATGCAACTTTGCTATTCGCAGTCCAGAAGAGAGAGAGCGATCTCTCACGCGGAGCCACAGCGCGCGCGCACAACACGACACGACAGCCCTGCTCAATGACTGACAATGAGGACAGAACTAAACATTCAAACGTGGTTACAATTTAGATCTGGGATGATATTCTAATTTTATTTTAGATTCGGCTTTCAGAGATTATAAAAAGAAGATATTTGAGATGAAACCAAACTAACTGCATTATGTCTAGAGCAACTTCCTTCCCTTCACAGCGATGCGCTGTCATTTCTTCCTAAAACCCATACGTACCGTCAGAATCAGCACGATCGGTGATTGTTGTAAAATGCAGTCTCTACTGTTGCTAAATTATCCGCAATTTAGCAACAGTAGAGACTGCATTTTACAACAATCACCGATCGTGCTGATTTAATCATTAAAAGAGCTATTAAAAGCACAAACATCTGCGCAATAGTTGTTCACAAGGCGACGCGCGCTCCGAAATGGACTGCAACGAGACAAGAAAAGTATAGGCTACTTAACTTTGGGCTTCATGTGCGCATCTAAACTATCAAATATACATAATAATATAAAAATGACCAGCTATGAGATTCACTGAAACACAGTTTATTCACTTAAACAGTTTATGTCTTAAATGGACGTAAATAGTTAGGAGAAAATGATGGTGCATCAGTCACCTATTAGATCTGCACTCGGTCTTAAAGGGGCAGCGTCTAATAAACCTGCTGACGATGGAGCCATTAATGTGAATCAAACAACAAAAGGCACTCACAGCTCTTGAATGAATAACTTAAACTTTTTCAGTCAGAGACATATATTGTGTAAATCAAGTTTTTAGTTTTCAGTTCAAATAATTCAATCCAAGTAAATGGAACACTCTCAAGATGTCACCAAAATCACTCTGTCCCCTTTAAATCTTTCAGAAAATGATGTAAGTGTATCGAATTATATCGAATCGTATCAAATCGTATCGTTGGCTGAATATCGTGAGATATATCGTATCGTGAGCTGAATATAGTGTATCGTATCGTGAGATTAGTGTATCGCTACAGCCCTAGTATAGTGTGTGTGCGTGTATTACACTACTAAGAAAAACATTGCATAAAAAACCAACAGATTTCACAACAAAATGATCTTCACGAGCACTAAGGCTCATCCATACAGTTAACACAGGGAGCTGGTCACTGTTTACTGGCTGCAGATAGATATGAGGCCCAGACTTCCTAATGGCTTCCTGTATTTCACAGAATAGTTTCCTCTCAGGAAATGTTATCAATACAAGCCGCTTCAGCACTGACCCAAAACCACGATAAACAAGTCACCGAATTTCATTGAAACTGCTTGAATGCGCTGAAGGCATGCTTCCACTATAAGAGCAATGAAATGAGGCATAAAGAGCATAACTTTATAAAAAAAATTGAATTAAACTAGAATGGGTTTATTGAACTAGAACCAGGATTAAGTGAAAAACTTTCATCTCATCTCACACATTAAGACCGAAAAGACAAATGTTTTTCATATCGCAATATTGCGATTTCATCAAACTAAAAGTGTTGAAAAGCTACTAGAAGAAAATACTGGAGAAGATTAGACATCATAAACCGGAATGAAACTGTTGACATCCTGGAGAATATTACAAACTCTTTAAACAAATGGGGCATGGAAGAATACGTCTGGAGCCCGTGGGCTCAACGCAGAATGGCACAAGCGAGCGGCCCAACCCTCATTAGAAATTAATTACCACTGTAGTGAGCGTGGGGCAGCCGTACAGTCACTATGTATCTAAGGCTTTACCCAGGGGGAGCAATTGAACCCTTGACCCCCTTCTTTTCGGCAAGCAATATGCGACACCACCCTGATTGTGAATTACTGGGCCAGCCATGCTGGGAATGCAGACAGCGACAGTAAGACTATGAACTTGGGTGGTGTGGGTGGTGTGGGTGGGACGGCCCGGTCCACTGCTCAGTGAATAGTATTATCCATTAGGAATTCCTCAGTGAAGCAATCTTTGAAGCTCAACGTCCACGAGTGTTTATTTTGCGCCAAAAAAGATGACTCAAAAGATGAGAAATGGTAATGACTGTGATGTCATCTGATTGCAACTGCTAATTATCCAATCATAAAGTTATTGTGTACATGATTCTGCTTAATTCACATGGGTGATTGTGTAAACGTCTAGAAGTGAGAAACAGAAGGTATAAGTAGAGTTCGTATAATTACCATACTTAAAATTGTCCTGCAATAGTGGCTTCCTGTAATTGCTTTTTGATGAACATAATGGGCCTGTACTATATTTTCCAAAATGGTCAAATTACCAATATCAAGCCTTATTATAAGGTGAGACACAACAGAAATGAGAAAAAAAAACTGTGTATAAAAGAATCCCAGGAAGGTTTTCACTCCGATTTGCAAAAAGGCCTTCTTTAATCTAGCCAAATAGCTCATTTGCTTCTTTTTTGAGGACATAAGAGAAATGGGGCACATTTGCATTGGTGTATAGCAGTGATTACTCATTCCTAGTCCCACAAGCAATCTGCATTAAATTCTGCAGAATGGATTTAAAAAGTAAATGTGTTAAACTGTTGAAAATACTTCACTCCTACTTGCCGAAATAGCAGACTAACCTAATCCTGCACTAACTACTATATTTGGCTTGACATACTACTACCCTAACTACTACCCAATTGTGGGCGGCAGTGGCTCAGTGGTTCATGTAGGTTGTCTACAAACCGAAAGGTTGGTGGTTCGATCCCCAGTTCCACCTGACCAAGTGCCGTCGATGCGTGAATGGGTGAATGTGAGGCAATATGTAAAGCGCTTCGGTGGTCTGTTAAAGCGCTATATAAATGCAGTCCATTTACCAATATTTGTTACCTAAATATACTCTAGAGCAAAAATGTGATAATTACAATAATTCAAGTGTATGAACAATCACAAATTAACAACAGTTTGTAACATTACACTTATAATGTAAAGACAAGGATACAGTCTGTGTGTTGCACACTCAGGTGCGTTTAAAACTTTCCAACAGTAAATCACTAATTAAATCAGAAAAAAAGCCTAATTAAAAGTTAGATAAAGGAGAAAAAAATCATGTTCTTTCAGGAAACTTTTTTTTTTTTATTCTGTAGGCGTACTTATTCCGCAGGTAGCCGGTCAAATGTGCGTGTTCATCAAGTCTTTTCCATAAAAGCGCTCATTAAGCATTTACAGTAACAGCTGGCTTCCCCTTAATGATACCCCCCCCCCATCCGGCCACGCTCGCTGGGATCAGGTGACACGTGTCCAAGAATCAGTGAAGGAATGTCAAGCCTACTCTGCAGGTGCTTTTCTTGCTTTATCTTTTTTTTCCTGGCTTTTTTCTCCAGCTGCATTTATCCATCGCAGGGTCAGAGGTCAAAATCTTGAGGTCAGGGACCCAGGGCAGCTGGTGTCCATCATTCCCGTCACTCCTAACCATTGGGAGGAAATTCTTTATACCTCATATTGCATGCACTGCAGCTGCAAGACCACCTACAAGTTATAAATGCAACCTCCCACAACAAAATCCCCCAAACTGAATTACCTCATAAAAATGCAGAGGAAATGTAAATATATACAATAACTGTCCATAATGTACAATACAATGGAAGTTAAGTAATGCACAATCCCTTATGATTCTCTGACATCCATTATCTCTGCAAATATTCAGGACTGAACACATAAAGAGCAGAACTCAATCTACCTTAGACCTCTCAAAGACTCATTTCAGCCAGGATATACAGTATTTACAGCACATGATGCAACCTAGGCCAGATTCTGTACTCATTTCATGTTTAATGAATTAACATGCATTGTAACAGACATATTCAGGAAAAACCTCTTAAAAACATTTGAGTGAAAACCTTGACAAATCCTGCTTTTATTTGTCAAATAAACACTCACATTTATGAATGTGAACGAGGGCGATTAAATTCTATGTATATTTCTTCTCAATGACCAAGTGAAGCTTGTTTTGTTCGCCCTTTCAATTTAATCTCAACGAATCAGGCCAGATTTCAAGCTTCATGTGCAAAATAATAATTCAAAAGGTACATAATCGTGTCATAAAAGTGGTCCATTCAATTCTTGCTATATTTTCCAAGCCTTCTGAAGCCAAATGATAGCTTAAAGTGAGAAACAAACTCAAGTTTGAGTCATTAGTTACTTAAAATCTTGGATTGTTTTTCAAAGCTCTAAAGCTCCACTTCACATTCATTGTAATAGAAAATAAATAAGTATAAATTACTCACATTTTGCGGAAGCTAAATGGATTTTTAACCAAGTAAATGATATTAACGTAAAATTTCCAGATGAAGTACAGCTTCAAAGATTAGTGACGTATGGAAAATAGGTTACTAGTTTAAGAAAAAATGCACTGTTTAATGTTCCATTTTCCACACTTCCTTGGTTAATAAGCAAAGGAAGGAGTGTTTGCGTTTCGAGCAGAAAGGTATGGCGAGTTCTTGCTGGATCTTTGCGATAAACCAGAAGCAAACCGCAGGATGGCGTGTCGAGAAGATCTTAAGCGAAAGTTGAGCTGCCAAGAGCCACAAGCCGAGTTAATGCAGACTGGCACTGACGTTGAGCTTATTCACAATCCGTCTTCAGTGATACTTCCACAGGCCACACTATGAGACCTTTATACAGAGCCGTGAGGGAAGGGCCACCGTAGGGCCCGTCATCAGCGTTCAAGCAATGAGCAACAACAACAGGGCGCTTCAATCACCTTCAATGGTTTCACAGCTTTAGTCTGCCGGGATGCTTGGCACAGATATCACTTCATGCTGCCATTACTCACATATAACCTTTGCTGTGAGAACGGAGAACCAAATAAAAGGGGAAACAAGTTAGCTTGTCAGCATATTCGGCAGGTGTGTGGAGACAGTAACAACTGGTACTTTCAGGATTCTGGATTAACTGAAATGCTGCAAAACAGGCCATAAAGAAAGCAGACCCCATTTCATGACAGCTTAAAGGGAGAGAAAAATACTAATTAACATGGCAGTGCATGGTCAGAAAGAAGAACGAATGCTTAACATTTGTACAATTTGGGTCAGCAGAAAATAGGTTTCAGTTGGACTGAGCAGTGATCAGAGCCACATGCAGTTTACCACATGGAAAAAATGCTTTCCCCCAATCGAGAGCTCATATATGCTCTTGTTCAGAATTTGGTATCAGTGGTATGGTAATCACTGTGAAATATGCTAAACAGAATTGTGAAAACTCAGTAAGTTGCATTCTGGCTCACTTAATGGTTTACCATCATGATTTCGGGCCCTACATTTGACTCAAGCCCCGTTCACACCACCAGCGACACACAGCGACAAAGCGACATGATCCCATTCATTTCAATGGAGCGCTGGCGACTTCCGGCGACACGAGCGACATCGACCGTTGGCGACAGAATGTGGGCGTGTCAAGAGAAAAGACACAAGCGACAAAAGTTGAGAAATTTCAACTTTATGCAAATGAGAAGCGATTTTCGCGAGCGACAACCAATAGGAAAGAAGCCTTTTCAGTGGAGCTAACGTCACCGTCTCGAGTGCGGGGAAGACAGAAGAGTTCGAGGATGATTCCACTGTTTTATATGATTTGACTGTAACCACATATGGATATAATAAAATGATGCATGGAAAAGAAACTGTCGACAGTCTCAGTGAGTTTAATTCATACATTTATAGTTCGAGTGGTGTAATTTTATGATGCAAGTTTAGTACTCCTGCAGTTCATTTTACAGTTTCCCCTGCATTGTGTTGACTATTAGGGACAAGAAAATTGATTATTTGTCAAATTCGAATGACGTTTTAGTAATTTATGACAGTATGAGTGAGTTTAATTTGTTGATTGATCGATCGTTAATCTAGTAAACTATTTAATCCACTGAACACTGCTGTGCTAATATAAAAACACTCTCCCAACAGCATATACTGTTTCTTTTGAGCTTAATTTCTGGTCAAATTAAAATTGTATAGTTGTATATATCACTTGTGATGGTATTTGATATAGATATGGCCAGACGTGCAGTCTACCAATAACATTAGAGCGACAGCACTACGAACGCCCACAAGCGACTTCACAGTACACAGTGGCGGTGTGAACGGGGCTTCAGGACCTCCTTCTAGTTAAGCGATCCACTGATATTAACTCGCCAGCATTTTTGAAAAAAGTTGCCAGCCACCGCCAGCATTTTCCATAATTTTCTAGATACTCTGAGTATCTGCTACTTTTCAGATACTCAGAAAATACTCTTTTCCAGAATATTTTGTTGTATGAATATCTGAACAAGCAAAAGAATAGAGAAAGAAAGAACAGAGCCTCTGCTTTAAAATAAATAAATAAAATAAAAACATTTCATTCTAGCTTCGTGCATTAGTTTTTTAACAACACTTGAATGTGGGTGTTTCATAAAAACATTTTAAAGAAAAAGCTGAGAAAATCATGTTTTTTTCTCCAAAGACTGCAGTGTGTAAAAGCCTTTACTCTCCCTTTTCCTTTAACCAAAAAAATAAATAATTTCAGATCACTTAAAATGTGAACTCAAAAGTTCTACATACTCATAAAAGTAGTTTTGCACTAATTTGTTTAATTTAAGTTTGCCCAACTCAAACCAATTATTTTGAGAGTTAGGGAAATATTAATAATAATAAAACATTAGTATACCATATATCATAACACTATAAATAAAATTTTGTACATTTAAGCATCACAAATGGATATTCATTTTGAAATAAAATATTGTATTTAATAGTGTTATGACATTTTTTGTGTTTTAAAAGATAAACTATAGATGCAAAGGAAATGTACAAATATGAGCATGCATAATTGCATATATACCCAATACTGGATTATGATCTGTGTCTATAGAATTACTTTAAAGCAATTTAAAGTTTAAATAATGCTTAAAACAAGGGGTTTGATCAAGTATAAGAAATATTAACAGTGCTGTTTGTTTAAATACCATTTATTATTAGCATAATTCTAGATTTGCTATAGGGCCAAAACAACCACACCAAGAGGGAGACACTACAAACTGGCTTATCAGAAGCTCTATTTGGATTTTGCTTCACTTCACCGAGCACGAGCATTCATATCACACATGCATCATAATCTTCTCCAGCTGCTGAGACTGGCAAGAGATTTCACCCGCAAAGAGAGATCCACTGGGAACGGCAACCACTCAGATCCCAAATGAGGGTGTTGACCAGCAAACATTCCTTAGGTATGACCATTTCATCGGAATTCCTTCAACAACAACAAAAAGCAATCCGCTACCTCGTGTGTATTTGCGTAGACTGGTCATTTTCTCAAATGCTACACTAAAATAGTGCACTCAGTAACATAATGATACACTACTGATGGTAATGGAGCAGAATTGACCAGGATTGGCCTGAAATCTTTCCAATAATCTCATACAGCAGAAGCTCACCATTTCAATAAATGGACTCAAATTTTCACAAGTAGCTCTAACCCTTCATACCTCAATTTAGAGGCCACCAAACAAAAGAAATGCTGATGAATAGTCTGTGCTGACGTTAAGGATTCCTGACACAGTCAATCAAGGCCAGCTGGGAATGGAATATTTGAGCTTACATATTGCTTATATAATATTGCTTTAAACAATAATTGAAACAGCATGCAACACTGAACATTTCAAACTGTGGCATGCTATATTGTTGCCAGATGATCTCACTATGTGACATTCAGTCGTCAGAAGCAAAATATGCCTATTTTAGACTTCAATTTTTTTTTTTTTGCTTTCTAAATGGAAGGTCAAGTCGAGTGCATTGCATTCTGGTATAATACGCAGCCTCCTTATTTTGGCAAAGGTAGAACATCATCCATTCCATTCCATGCAAAGCAATATGTAATATGAAATATGAAAGAGTAATTAGAATGCCATTCCAAACATACATACTGCAATCGCTTATTACAAGGACATTGAAAGGGTGTGATTCTCTCACAAAGAAACCCAAATCAAATGTTGACAAATATGAGGTCAATCTATTAACCAGCACTTTTGCAGCTAGTGCAATAAACAAATAACTCCATCAATCATAATCCATTTTAAAGGCTGCTATCAAGCCTTCATTTGCACATTAGGCGATTAGCCAAGGGCCCATTGTCCATCTAAATTAATAAAGAACATCGAAGGCTAGATCTCTCAGCTGGAGCTTATTGTGACGCCCTATTTCCAGCGAGATTCAATTGCTGACGATACTTAATTTGCTACTGTGATATTGATCCTCTTTGTTCCCTGACATCTGAAAACATGCAGCTGCAACCGTAATGATGACTTTGGATAATGATTATAATGCAATGGACAGCTATATGACCAAACAAGCTATTGCGCTGATGGAATATTTCCACAAAAAAAAGGCATGCATTTATCTATGATTAAAATATCTCTCTCCAGATACTGTAAACAAGCAAAAATACAACACAACCCATACAAAAAAAGCACTCTGTTAGTATACAAGTTGCCATAGCAGCTTTTTTGTTTAAAAAAAAACTGATAACAGTTATGCACCAATATTACATTTTAACGAAATTTTTAAATTAAGTTTGGGTAAATTAATTTGGGTAATTCAACTTCCTGAACACGAACTCAAGTGTCTCAGTTTGTGTTCAGGAATGGTTAGAGAACATTGTGCTTTATACATTTTTCCTCTTCAAACAAAACTTGGGTCTGCAGCCGACAAAGTTTAAATCCCGTCTGAAATCTTAAAATATGTCTGTCCCATTGTTTTGTCTCAAGCACACCAGTAATGTTTTTTTTAAATAAAAGCTAGCCTACTTAAATGCCTTATTTGAACTAATGCCTAATCCTGGCTTAATCTAAACCCTGTCTGTGAAACCAGGCCTAACTTAACTTAATAACCAGATACATAGCCTACAGAATAAGAAGGAAAAAAAACGCTATCCATGTTAGTACAACACTGTCCTTTTGTTCAGGTCTTGCTTAGGTCTGTTCAATGTAGTGCGATGAAGGCCTCTGAAGGAAGCAGATCTCTTACATCGCTGAGTGGTTGCAGACAAGGTAGTGAGGGTGTTTAAACAGTTTAGCATGCTGTTTACATTGTCCGCAGGGAAGCCATCAGCACAGTTCTCTTCCAGCAGGATTATGCAGATAAGATGGGATGCAAATTGGATGCAATGACAACTTTCCCCCCCCCCCAAAAAAACAACAACTTCAAGAAATGCCCATATCCTTTCCAAAACATGAAAAGCTGGAATGCTGTTATCGGCGAGGTGTAGGTGACAATCTTCACGAAACTGCTTATGGTTCGCATTTGTGTGCTTCAGGACCTCAAAAAATATGTTTCAAATAAACACATATTTTGAGAAGGGGACCCCACAATTAGTAACTTGAAACTCACTCTCCGCATGTAGGTCCAATTCTCTGGAATCAATCAAAACTCCCAAAGGAACTCCCCGTTCCCCACTTAATCTCCTGGTTTTATTACTTTCCAGACAGAGTCTGCCCATTCCACCCAGCCCCCCATTCCTCTCTTTTGTACTGATCTCCAGCAAAGCCTGTGATTTTTCACCACAGCACATTGCTTTTCATGCAGCAGAGCAGCTTTCATCAGCCTCTGCACGCAAGACAGCCCAGCCGCAAACTCCACTACGGCCTGCTTTCATCGTACGTGAGCCTAATAAACAAGCACAAACTAGTGAAAACATGTTGCCAATACCAATGAAAGAGTTAAATGATGCATGATCGTGCAAATTAAATGTGCACCTTATGAACAAAGATGATTAATAAACTAACAAAAGATTCAGTTTCTACTCTGAAGCAAAAATACTAATTTCTCTAAAGGCATATTTACACAGGTCCGTTTTCTGTGCAATATATTCCATATTATCTGCAAGAATACAATGCAATGGCAATTTAAACCTTACCAAAAAAAAAAAAAAAAAGGTAGCTCTCACCCTGCATCAAAGCCACCTCTGATGCTGCTCTGGTTCTGTGTAAATGAAGTGCAATCTTAAACTTTGCCATTTTCATCATGTTATGTATTCATCTAGGCTAGCCTACCTATATTCATAATCTTATTTTAAAAATAGTTTCATTGGAATATTACAGATATTGCAATGGCAGTGTAAATGCATATGCCACCTCTGTGCAGCATTAAGGCATATTTTCTGGTTATATGCCGCTTCAGTTCGGTAAAGACAGCATTATATTCATAAGCAATATTTTATTATTTTTTTGTCGTAGGTATGTTTTCTGCTTGGTTACAAGCAATTTATTTATTTTCATGAGTTCAGCCCAGAATTGTACACACACCAAAATAAAGAAAAAAAATTTAAAAAAAAATTATAAAATATTTTTTCTCTCTCTTTTCTTTCAAGTGTGCGGTCAAAAACAACTGCACTATTCACATTCTGGCAACTTTACAGGAAAAAATATTTAGGATTATGATGCAAAAGATCTATTTCTTACAGAGACAGTAAGCAGCATATACTCCAACAGTGTGTGGAAAAAACACTGATTTCCACATACATGATAATTAACGAGATGTAGGCTAATTTACTTGCTTCCATTTGATGAAGGAATGGGGTTTTCCTTTCAGGTGAAAATGTGTTAATGCAGAACACAACTTTGCAGTAAATAAGCCTTTCCTGAGGAAATATGTGAGATATTTCGCATATGTTTTGATTTATGAGGCTGTCTGAACGGTGTGTGTTCGATGAACTAGATGAAATCAAGTTGGTTCAGATGAAAATTAGTCACACACTCATTTCACACTCTAGAGAAACAGGCAGCGGGTCGCACCGCAGAAAGTTGTAATGCTCTTTTAATCTCAGACTTACCTTTCGCATGTGAAAGAGTGATCGTGAGGCAGAAAAGAGAGAGGAGCAGCCGGGCTCCCCGCTCCGCCATCACTTTAAACACGAATAAAAGAAGTGTGGAAAGCCTCGGACACGATCCCGATTTAAAATCCCCCTGATCGCGCGCACGGATCAGTTCAAAAGTGTGAACAACGCATCCGGAACGAGTTACTTCCGAAAGTTGCCGAAGGAAACATGAAGCTCGTAGAGCAGAGACACGATCCGCCGCTTCAAAACTTCAACAGGCGACCGAGTAAAATCAAAGTCAATCCATATTTGCCAGATTAAACCAAAGCTGAGTTGGAGAATAGCGAAATGAGAGGCGTGAGTGCAGACATAATGTGCAAAGGTGAAGAGAGAGAGAGAGTCCGGACGGTTGGAGATATTTTTTCACTGATCTCAGAGAGAGAGAGAGAGAGAGAGAGAGAGAGCAGGAATTCAGATAGGAACCTGGAAAAACCGACACTGGATCTGAAAGAGATCAGGATTCATTTGACATGGTCGTCACAAAAGCCTGGAATGGGGTTTGTATATTTCTCCAATCTCTTTATAGGCTAATTTGAACAATTTAAGGATTTAGTTCAAATTCAAATCCATATTAAGATATTTAAAAATATATATATAATAATTAAATACCTCACAAAAGATCTACCTAAACATTGATAAGGTGATCTCTTTTTTTAAAACCTTTTGTTTTCAATACAGCTATAGGATACCTTTAAAACGTTATTTAAGACATACCTTAAATGTAAACTTAAAATGATTTGTTAAACATCTCTGGTGGAACATTAAGGCATCCAGTTGCAAACACTCAACTTCTTGAATTAAAAAAACACACAATCAATGTCACATACTAGTATTTTAGTCTGTTTAGTTAATAACAGAAGTTATGTTGCGTTAATGATGTTTGCCAGCTGAAATAATTGATCACAGGCTTCCAAACACTATATAAACTGCACTGATAAAAACGCAGAAAAAACGAATGTGATTTCTACCTGAATAAGTTAGTTCAGGCAAGAATTAAAAAAAACAATGTTAATTCTATATTAGTACACAATTTAAGCTTGTAGGAAATATAAACGTTATAAAAATTAAGTAAAACCTAATAAACTTTCTGATACTGGAGTCCCCATAATGCACTGGGGCATGAATAATTAATAAGGTTGCATTTTTCATTGTTTACCAGCTGTATTATTATGTATTATTTATTATTTTATTATTGTATTATTTATTATTATTGTCAACGCAATATGTACTGTAGGCTATATTTACTTAGATGTTCTAAATAAAGCATACACTTTAAAACATAGTTGAAGTTAACTTTGCAATACTCTGTTTCAAGTACGTTTTACTCAAACAATATTACACTGGATTATAAGTATACTCAAACTTTAACCGGCAAAGTTAAATGTACTTAATTTTACTTAACTTAGCTGAAGTAGATTTTACTAAATATGTGAAATTTACTTTAAAAAAAATATGTGTGCAAAAAAAACGTAAAAAGTACATTTTAGATATTGGGGGTTTTTTTCAGTGTGGTTCAGATGCTAATAACCAACATTCATATTTTAAATATTCTTTCTAAATTATTTTTATTGTATTTTTGACTGGAAAACCTTTTTTTTTTCTTTTTTTTTTTTTCTTTTTGGTCCTCGACCCTTTTTTTAGACTTGATAGAAACAAATGCAACACATTGTCAGATCAGTTCTGGAAACAGTCTCTTAGAAGAGCTCCACCTACTGGCAGATTTACTGATTTACAGAACATGGTACAGCATGATATGGTCCAGTATTTACATGCTATTAAAATTGTCTTTAAAAAAAACATTATTTGATGGTCCTTTTTTGATAGTGCACAGAAGACTGATTTCTCCTATGTTCTGTTTTGTAAAGAAATGTGATGAAAATGTTGTCTTGTTGGTCTATTATATTTAATCTTTGGGTTTTGATCAGGATGTTAGGTATAATTCTCACATTAAACGCATGCACTGCTCACTTCAGTAGTATTACATCCTTTTTAAAATGCATTGGTAATTATTACTCACCTCTAGTGTATTTCACGTTATTTGTGTGGTGAAATTTGCAGGATGCACGCATGAGACACCAGGTGTTATTTTTATGCTAATAGTGATATGGTATCTCAACAACACACTACTCTTGATTAGCTGTATTAGCTTTATTATTAAGGTTTAAGCTTGATTAGCTTAAACCTTTGGGATGCGTTCCTTATCCACAACAGAGATAAACTTGATTAGGTATTTGTTCCTGTTTTTGAATGTTGGAATGATGGACAGAACCGAATTTTATGTCTTCATGGCTACTTCGAATTTTCCTCACTTGGTGGCTAAAGGATTAAAGCACTTGGCAGTGAAACTGCTGAGGATTACAGGGATTAATACAGGTTTAGAAAACGCTGGCTGAGTTAATCTGATCACTGTAAGCACTGAGCCTTATTAATTTAAGACAGGATATTTGGTTGTGGATACAGGGACATCATAAGCCATATGGACACCTTGTTTGCTGAATGGCCAGAATTACAGTTCATAGACTCATCCTGACTGATGCGGGTTAATACATCTTTACCTTATGAGCCTTTTTATGTGGATATTTCATCTACTCACCTCTTTCCAAGTGTCTTCTATGTGTCTTCTCTTCACTCTTCTTCTTTAAAAAAATGCCTTAGTTTACAAAAATTGTAGGTATAACTTAATCCATTACATTACACTTTTTTCATAGGTAATATAATCAAACTACTTTTGGATTACTTTTAGATTACTTTTGAACTACCTCATTTATCACATTGAATTGAATAGGATAGTATTGCAACATATTGATATAAGAGAAAGAAAAGTGCATAAACATTACGTCAGGGTTTCCACAGAAAAGCTAATAATTTTTTTTTTTTTACTTTAAATATTAAAAATTATAATAAAAAATGTGTTTGAAAGAAGAAAAAATCCTTCCAAAGACAGTAATGCATGGTTAAATGACTCACTGAGTGATAATTCCAATAATAATTAATGTGTTGAGCTGATTCAATATGCAATGTTGCAAAAACGCTCCTTAAAAGGGAAATGATTTCTGTAATCGCAGAAACGCTCAGTTTTCCTTGTAATTATAGCCACCTGACTAGTGACTGGACTGTGTGTGCAATTTCAAAAAACTAGAAGACTTTCCATATGTATATAAGTAATATCATTTTTAAAAGGACATTTTAAACATGGGGGAAAAAAAGAATTAGGGAGAATCAATAAATTATGAATGATATACTGCCATTGAGTAAACAATGTGTAATCAGGTTATCAATAAAGAAACTACAGTCTGATTACAAGTATTTTAAAATGTACAATCTAACTACAAGTACTTAATTTTTGGAATCTGATTACGTAATTGTCACGTTTTGTTTGCAGCCGAGACGAAACATGATCTGTTTTTATCTGAAGCTGAAGTGCAGAAGAAACAAACTCAAATCATCACATAACACTCAAGAACAGGAAGAGAACAACCAACTTAACGGCGTAGAATTTACAATGAACTAAAAGACACACAGGGTTTAAATAGACATCAAAGAAGCGTGAAACACGTGACAATTTAATCAAACCATTTGTAACCTAGGAGACTAACAGGCAGGGAAACCTGATTAACAGAACAAGAAAACCAACCTGGAAACAGACATGAACAGAACAGAAAAGGAGATAAAAAGCAAACTCTAAACATGACCAAACTCCAAATGTGACTACTGAATCCAGATTACATGTAATCAGTAGCCCAGCACTGAAATTATATATACATGAATTACAAGTTTCAAAAGAAATGACATGAAAGTGCTTATCTCGGTCAATTTACATTTTAATTAAATTGCAATTAACATACACTTAAAACGTGTCTGAAAACGTTACACTCAGTTTGCAATCAAGTATAGGCCTATATTTGCGTAATGTGTACACTGTAAAAGTGATAATTTGACTTAATTTGCAAAAAGTGAGGAAACCCAGAAGTCTCCCTGTAGTCAATAATTGTATCCCCTAAAACTATTTTTTGTTCACCAAAATTGAATATTTAAACGTTTTTTTGTTGAAAAAAAATTCGTCATGCCTTAAAATACCTTGAATGTTACTCTACACCCTTGCCTCATTTAGTATGTGCGGTTCTATGAATATGCAAATGAGCCCCGCCTCCACTCACTCACACAGCTCAGAGATCCACTCGTTGACGATCACACGTTGATCTGATTGGTTACAAGGTTTGTGACGTCAGAAACACCAGCGATTTCAAACCTTGTTTTTGAGACTGTCTTTGGTTCACTGCAGTTTTATGCAGAAAATACTCAATGTGATTTATGAATTTACACATGGTTTGTCTCAAAGCATAAAAACACCACACAGATGACCTAAAAAGGTCAGAAAATAAAAGCTTAGGCAACCCCAACATTTTCATCTTAATGCACTGGGAAATCTTTGTGAAATACTCAGTGTCAGGAATTGCTTATGAGTTTATAGAAAGAAAGAAATAGATTATAAATAAAAACTCTTTTAATAATGTTATTTTGCATATGCTATATCATTTTAAAAACAGACTACATGCAATAAGGTCTGTGTTTGTAAGCAATATTCTCTCCGTACACCATGTCTCTAATGAGGGACAGGTAGTGAATTCACTTTGGACTGGCACTGCATGCTAGAACATGGCAGTGTTTTTGACATAAATCCCTTTCCTTCTGGTGGCTTATGAATATGATTTTAAAGAAAATACATTTCCCAACAGTAAATCCTTGAATTTGTCTTAACTTGAAAGTACTTCAAAGCAGAGAATTAACAGTGCATTTGGGTTGAAGATTTAAAAAAAATCAGAAAAGCAGAGAGTAATGATGGTAAGTGTGTCGTCCATCTCTCCACACCAGGGGGCTTCGCATGGGGAGGCGCTCACTCGTCCCACAGCACAGTGGGGGGGCAGAAATTGCCTGCCACAAATTCAAAACCAATTCTTGTTGTGCGCCTCACCAAAGCCTCTTAGAGTTTGTTGGGACAGAATCATCACAGCTCACTGGAATTTAATGTGGTTAATTTCACAGATGTTAGTGTTATTGATGGACAGCATAATAGAGCAAGAGACAAAACATGTCCCACGGAAATGATTGATTATTGTATTTCTCATCTAGTTGAATAACGTATCTAAAAGGCTTTAATGTAAGAGATTTTTAACCAGTTGTTACATGTATGATGTGAGCACAATGTAAAAGCACTTTAAGGCACAGCTGTTAAATTGGGAAAGGCTGAAATAGCTTGTGATATTCTCCCACAGCCTGAGTTTGTGTGGTGAAGAGTTTTTCTTCTGCTGTTGCTGAATGACTGCCATCACATAAACGGTTCTTTCAATCGCAGAGACCCGCATGAACTTGTAGGACTTATAAGAGTGAGGGTGTATGAAAAACCCAAATGTTTATTTCGCATCTTGTGAATCATGACTCTTTCTGCCCGACGAGCACAAAATAAATATCTTGAGAGTTTGATAAGAAATGTCAACTCCACATCTTATTTATTCCACATCTTGCAAGGAGGATTTCCTTCTGTGATAGAATATTGAATTGTATGCTTTATCTTGTCTATCTATCTATCTATCTATCTATCTATCTATCTATCTATCTATCTATCTATCTATCTATCTATCTCAGATATCAAATATTCCAAATCAGAGCTATCCCGTCATGTGTTCCTCAGGGCTCTGTTCTAGGGCCCCTTCTGTTCATCATCTATCTACTTCCTCTTGGCCATATTTTTCGTAAATTTAACATTCATTTCCACTTCTATGCGGATGACACCCAGCTCTACCTGTCCACCAAACTCCATATCTCTTCCACCCACCTCTGAGTGTCTAAAGGCAGGAACACACCAAGCCGACGCCGACGAACTAGCACTGATGAAAGCCGACTGTGTTGTCGCCTCGCGTCGGGGTAAAAAGCTGTACCTAACACAACGAGAGAACTACTGCCGACTGTTAGCTAGAATGCGCGTTCTGCGCCTGAGATAACTGCCTATTTCTGCAGATATATTAATCTATATTCGACATTCAAAAAGAGAAACCGACGATGCAGTCTGCAGGTAACGTTACAGAAACTATAAACAAAGCAGTGCGTGCTTACCGTTTTGAATATCAATCCTGTCAAACACTTTCTTTATTCCACTCCAC
Source organism: Siphateles boraxobius (assembly GCF_051911475.1). Classification (NCBI taxonomy): domain Eukaryota; kingdom Metazoa; phylum Chordata; class Actinopteri; order Cypriniformes; family Leuciscidae; genus Siphateles; species Siphateles boraxobius. The sequence goes on along the minus strand of NW_027509119.1, from coordinate 4,319,081 downwards.
TCATGTTAATATTTAAATATTTGCCAAGGAACACTCATGTAAGATGACGTATAACATAATAGCAGCGTTCTATCTGTACCGTTTTGACTTCTTTGCTCTCTGTTTTGCTATTATTCTCGTGCACTGACTCGTTCACTAAGCTGAACAGCCAATCAGAGTTCTCTCTCTCTCACCGACGGCCGATTCAACATTCAACATGTCGAATCGGCTGTTACAAAGCCGACGAGGACCAATTTCAGCCGACGGTGCGGAACACACTGAGAAAACTTAGTCGGCCGACGCACAAAAACTCCCCGACGGCCGACCGTCGGCTTGGTGTGTTCCTGCCTTAATGGAAATCAAATCTAGGTTCTCTCGCAACTTCCTCAAACTTAACAGTGACAAAACAGAGGTACTCCTCATTGGCACCAAATCCACTTTGACTAAATCTGACAGTTTTTCTCTTACTATTGACAATTCCACAGTTTCCCCCTCCCCTCAGGTCAAGAGTCTGGGTGTGATCCTTGATAGCACACTATCACTATCAGAAAGGCGCCTATAATTAAATGGATTATTATTATTATTATTATTATTATTATTATTATTATTATTATCTACCTACAGCATATCTATCTATCTATCTATCTATCTATCTATCTATCTATCTATCTATCTATCTATCTATCTACAGTATCTATCTATCTATCTATCTATCTATCTACAGTATCTATCTACAGTATCTATCTATCTATCTATCTATCTATCTATCTATCTATCTATCTATCTATCTATCTATCTATCTATCTATCTATCTATCTATCTATCTATCTATCTATCTATCTATCTGTTTGCATGTGGTGTAAAATGAAACCATCCAATAAAAGGGTCCTGGTGGAAAGATAAGAACTGTGATAAAAACTCTGAGGAAATGTGTTTTTTTTTTTTTCTCAAATTATGTGGCATCATACATTGTAACAATGAAGTGCAATTAATTTAGCAGTTACATTAAGTCAAATGCATGTGCATGTACTCAGTTATCGACCCTGGACTCTCTGGAACTGTGCCTTTCATTTACAGTATTTTGTTTATTTATACATGTTCTTGGCAGAAGTTAGCTGGAGCAAATTTTCAGATATTGTGTGGTGTGTAAGTATCCAAGACAAGCACTTGGATGAAAAATGCTATAGTTGGGCAAGACTGGGAAAATTATGAAGACATAACAGGTTAAGGAAAGATGTGTAAGATGTGAACTACTAAGAATTGTGTATGATGTAGAAAAAGTTTGATGTGGAAATAATGAAAATGAACTGATTTTAGAAACTTGTTAGAGAAGGAGATTAAAGTGTCTCTGTAATATTTGGGTTCCAGATGTTTATGCTATAAGAAACCAGATAAATCGACTTGTCAGAATCCACATTATACTTGGAGATAAATCTACTGTCATCTTGTAAACACTCATATTTCCAGTGTGACGATTCTCCCAGATGCCGGTTCTGTTTGCCATCAATATTGTAAACAGTAAACTCTGTGAATGATTCTCCTTAAACAACCTGACTAACAAACCTAAATATTCTGCAAGAGAAATGTTGATCAGTCTCAACAGATTGTGAATTTCAAAACATGAGAATGTGTGTGATAATCTGTTCAAGAGGAAGCTGTACTGCAGAAGTTTATGTTGCAAGTCAGGAGGAAGGAATTGCCATTTAGTCTTCTAAAATAATGTAATGTTAATGATCAGTTAAGCTGCTTAAAATAGCGCCACCTTGTGGCCGATTATCACAGACTTCTGTGCACATGTTCATTTTCACACAATGCATAAATACATCCATTTTTGTAATGGTAAACCATTATTTGATTGGCTGTTGGCGGCCATGTTTTTTTAAATATCTGAGTCATATTAGAGGATGTGTTAGGACATCCACCGAAGAAGATGCATACCAATTTTCCGTCAATTCATGAGTCATATGTTTGCTGAGTTATAATATTTTTTAGTTGTAGCGCCCCCTATTCATACTTTGCACGTGATGTCACAAGTACTGGCTGGCGGGCAGTAAACAGTAAACTAATCAAGGATCTTGCCAGGACGTCGCCAGTTTTAATATGCAAAAGTTGGTGTTTTGAGGTGTAAACGACATGCAAGATAGTTGTTGTGGGATTGGATGCACTATTATTCACTATAATCGGGTTAAGAACGTACATGTAAACGCGCTCATTCCCCGAAAGTGAAAGTAGAAACGGACTGAGATTTCAGCATCTGTCGCTGCATTAACGCCGCGTTCTCTCAGAGACGACGATGGCTATAACAGTATAGCGACGACTATCTTAATTTACCGGCTTAATATTTCTCTTGTGAAGCTACATTAATGACAGTAAAAATTAGAAGAAAAATTATTTTTAAACAAGTTTTTGAAGCTGCTTTTGATTTTCACAGATGGCACAGTTGTGCTGTTCGAGAACTAAAGAGTGTTTTTAGGCCTATATCATTTTAGTGATATTATTAGGCTAATATTTAGTAATTGTATTGTTTTTAGTGTTATTAGTGTTATTAAACGTTTTGTTAATGTGCTATGGAAACAAAATAGCCACTATACTGGCTGGCCACTGTTTGTCGCCATTTTGTCAGCGTTTGTTGCCCGCCAGGTATCCATGGTAGTCACTTGACTGCAAAGTATGAATCGGCAGAATGGAAATTGGTGTGTGTCCTCAGAATGTCCTGTTGTCTTCGTGTGTCAAGTTTCAATAAGCTTGGACATTGCATCAACTCGAAAAATTTGCATTGCTTGACCATTTAAATAACTTATATCTTTGCAATGCTTTGACAAATCAAAAATGTTTTTACTTTTTGCCAGCATCATCCCAAGTGGCTGTGTACCTGTTTTAGTGAAGATTGGAGTAATGGCCAAGGACGAGTTCGAAAAAGTAGGTTAAGAACATTTAAAATGGGGGAATATTTTCATAGACGGAAATGAAATCAGAGAAATACATTTTGTAGGGGTTGACTTGAGGATTTTTGCATCATTTTGGCATCACTTGAACAGGTTTCAATGTTTTGCTGTGGAAAAGAGCAAAGCAAACTTCCAAGAGTAATGGAATGCTGTTATCAGGTAAGATTACTTGAGCACACACTGAGTGTTTCAGACCCACCTGCTCTACTGATAAACTGAGTTAATGCATGTTTGCTTTGTCAACTTTGTCAAAACTCATTTCCTTGAAATCCATATCAGGAATCTGATCCTTTTAAAGTAAAGTTTCTCCTGAAAGATGCACAAAAAAGGTTGCAAATCCAAGGCAAAATGATGCATTCAGGTTTTTTAAGTGCAAGTCTTAATCGTCCTAAGTAAAACTACTTTGTTTTGTCAATGTGAAGCTGTTTGTTCACTAGATCCAGCCAATAATTTCATGAAGGCAATTGCAGATTTCTTGTTCAGCAAATATTCAGTTGGTAACAAAATAATTGTGATCAACCAAAAAACAACAACAAAAGTTTAAATATATTCTATATTTACATCTCAGTCATCTAAGTTTTCTTTTCTATTGTCATTTGCGCAATTGTATTGTTCCGTATATATACAATATGAAAATATTTGTCTAATCAGAAACAGAGCATTATTTGATAGCAGACAATCTGTTGGGCCAGCTGTTTCCAACCGTTCAGGAATACACTCCCAAACACATCTGTGTGCAGCTGTGACTGATCGTCAGGAGAAAAAAAAACACTTTATTCGATCACTAGATAAATATTAACAAATCCATCTGAATGCAAGCACTTGTATTCACTGGAGGCGTCTGACACATCTCGATCCCTGTCAGGATTTATGAAAAAAAACATCAATGCCTAACCAAGAGAATTCAATACTTATTAATATGTAAAGATTTCAGTATAACAGAATGGGAACATAAGTTTTTTCTAATTTCATTCTTCTAAGAGCTACAATATGGCATAGTGTATTAAATAGTTAAATGTATTAGTAGACTGTTAGGTTAGGGTTCGGGTTAGTAGAATAAGTTGACATATATGCAAAGTCAGTAGAAAGTTACAGTAAAGTGGACCATCGACCATTTAAAGTGTTAATAATTTAAACAAAGTTTATTGGAGAATGATTTACAAGAAAATACTGTTTCAGTCTTCAAAATTTCATGTTTAATTCAATGCTTTACTCGACAGTGATTTGTATTTTATTTGTGAAATTTACTAGCAATTTCGGTCACATTTTAGTTCAGGGTCTATTAACTAACTATTAACTAGACCTTTGCCTCAATAAACTCCTAATTACTGCTTATTAATAGTTAGTAAGGTAGTAGTTAAGTTTGGGTATTGGGTAGATTAAGTATAGAATATGGCATTTATATGTGCTTTATAAGTAGGCTACTAATAAACAGCCAATATCCTAATATATTGTTCAGTAATACATTGTGTCTTCACCAATTGTAGTTTCAAATACGCCTCTTGAGAAGAGTGAATTTTGACAAAAGAATGTGTATGCAAAAAGAAGAAAAATAACTTTAAAAAGTAAGTTAGTCAAGTTAAATAATAACTCTGCATGTACGGTAGTGGCCAAAAGTGATGTAGGAAAATTGAAATCTTCACCCTTTTTTCAAATATTATTAAAATTTTGTTTTGTAAGCTTATTGCATAGTTGTGCCTGAGTCATTTGTTTTATTTTGTGATATTGCAATGAAACATGCCAGATTGTGCGGACATAATTTTTGGCCAGGCTGACATACAAAGAAAAAAATAATGAACACATAAAAAAACAAGAGAGAACTAACACAATATAATAACTGATTATGTTGCTGTCACAGTTATGTTCAGTTTGTCTAAGTTATCATGGACTTTTAGTTTATTTCCAGTCATTCTCATGTGTTGTTTGATTTTCCTACCACTCCTTTGTTTCCATGGTAACCATCTTTATGAGTTCGTTTGGTTCCACTGTGTTCTATTAATCTTGTTTGAGTCCCTATTTAAGTTTTAAAGGTCCATTGTGTAATATTTAGGAGGATCTGATGACAGAAATGCAATATCATAAACATAACTATGTTTTGAGTGGTGTATAAAGACCTTACATAATGAACCGTTATGTTTTTATTACCTTAGAATGAGCCATTTCTATCTACATACAACGCGGGTTCCCTTACATTGCAATGCGACGACATGTTTCTACAGTGGCCCTAAATGGACAAACGCGTTTCGTCACTATGTTGTTCTTCATGCAAAGAAGCTAGCTAAAGTCAGCAAATAAAACACTGACACAATGATGAACATGTAACAATAATATTCGCAATAACATATCGTTTTACTGAATAATTAAGTTAATCAAATTTCTTAATTTATCCTTGTAAAGAAACCTCATTGCTGAACTGGCTACTCTCTGCTGTCTCAGAAGACGACATCTTTTCCTGTCGGCCACCGTAACTTCTGTTGGTTGCAATTCGTAACCTCACCACTAGATGCCGCTAAAATTTACACAGTGCACCTTTAAAATTTAAGTCTGTAATTGTTCGGTCACATTTACTTATCAAGTCAAGTCACCTTCATTTATGTAGCGCTTTTAACAATATAGATAGTTTCAAAGCAGCTTTACAGTGATAATAGGAAATTAAAGTAACAGTGATTGTTTTGGCTTTACAGCAGCTCTAGAATAAAGTTATTGTCCAGCTAAAGTTGGTTTTGATTGTTTCCTTTCCGTTGCAAAGATCATTAGTTATTAACTTAGGGGCCGCTAACAATTTTTGAAAAGTGTAGTGTGTGCTGTGCACATGTAGTGTGTTTGAACGTGTAGTGTGTGTTGCTCTACACGTTGAAGCACACTACATGTCCGTCTGTTCTGAGAATAATTGATTAAACTTGTCTTGAAACCTTATTGTTTTAAGCATTATTGTTTACCTGCAACAACCCGTGACAATGTATGCAGTTTTGTCTATGAGCTTTTGTTTTTCTATGCATTTTATTTTATAAAACATTTTTTGACATATAATTCTGTCAAACAAATACCTTAACCAAGTTTAGTGTTTTGTTCTTCCCTCATATTTAAAAAATATATATATATATTGATGGTTTAAACTTGTAGGGTCACAAAAAACACATATCCCTTCTGGAAATTACTTTTGGTGTCTTCTATGGACACTAGACACTTTTGTTTGATTCAGTCTAATTCTTTACATTATTTATTTTGAAGCATATTGGATTAAGATGTTTTCTTGGCAGTTGTAACTGTAAGACGGTAGGGTTTGGAGGAGTAGTGTAGGGATTGGCATGACATATGGGCTTCCTCTGCTAGAGCTCCTCCAGTCCGATTGAACAGGTGTTACTGGCGGGGAACATCTCAACAATAATGTGATGAGCACCGACTGGCAGCGCTCCCTCCTCACTGGGTCTCAGAGCCAGAACATACAGCGCTCTGCCAGGCAAGGCATGATGCCACCGCACAGAAAGCAATGCCAACGTCCTCATAAATGTTGCATTACGAGTTCATGCCTTCTCATGCCGTAATGAGGGTCTAACATAAAGTTTTATGAATGCTAATATGCACATAATGATGTCATGGTTTGATTGGACTTGAGGAAGCCATCATGACGCAGGATTTTGTTTTGAATTTATAGGAGGGAGCATTTAAACGAGAATGAAAGTAGAAATAAAATTGAATTTTGAATTGTATTATGAAACAAGAATACCAAGGACCTTGAAATGTTCAGCCTGGGTAGTTGTTCATCAGAAGACATTATTCCAATGCTATCTCACAACCAATTCATACGTATGTTACGAGTTACTTTCCACTGCACACTACAAACAAGAAGCCGTTGGACCAGAAGTCATTCATTTCCAATGGAGAGTAGTACTGGAGCCGCGTGGAGCTACGATCATATGCGTATGCGGAAATTTTGGATCCGATTTGAGCTTCAGATTCAAAATATTTGAACTTCTGCGGTTAGACCGTATGTGTAATGCTTGAAGTCCACGGGAGGCAAGTAGTAGTGAGAACACAAATGCAATTTATTAAAAAAACGTGATCAAACATAAAACAAAGGCATGACGAGGCATGGAACTCCAAAAAAAAAAAAAAAAACTTACACAACATTACAGGACACATTCAATACTCGACCAAGACACAGGGCAAACGTGAGGGTGTAAATACACAGACTAATTAAGACCAGGAGGAACACCTGTGAACAATGATCAGACGATTAACCAATGACAAGACACATGGCAGGATCACATGACAAACAGGGAATCACATGACAAGACACAGAAACATGACATGAGACAAGAACCAAAACCAAATCGTGACCGCATGCAACCTGCCGACCGGATGTGATGTATTCTAATCAAAACTATGAGCAAAAAGCTAGAATTACCAATATTTTAACCCTTTAACGTCATTCTGTAAATACTATTTTTGCAAAATGGCGGTTATTAGTAATTATGGCAGAAATAATTTTTTTTATAATTGTTAAATTCATATTTATGTTGATTACCTCTATAAAATCTACCGTTTTTATTTTAGATGTATTAAAGGTCAATTGTTTTGTGTGGATATATTCATACACGCATTACATTCATTAAAAATATTAATTTTACCATGGTGAATAAGCCGAGGTAACGTTTGCATCACGACCAATTTCACAGGTCCGTGCGACTGCCACTAGGGGGCGAAATACGTCAATCGTATGCGAATGTCGTGTGCTTAATTCGTAAAAATTTGTACGACATACGTACGAATAGGCCTCATCGTAAAATACGTACGAATTGCCGTGAGATCAGGTTGATTATTCTTTTTAGTTTTACTGAAAAAAATTTTTACACCTTATTTTGATGGTCTTCTTTAGACATTCTACTAACTATAAGTAACTTTGTACATGTCAACTAGCAGTCATTAGAGTATCAGTAGACTGTAGTAAACTGTTAGGGTTAGGATTCAGATTAGTAGAATAAGTTGACATGTTGCAAAGTTACTTAAAGTTAGTAGAATGTCTAAAGTGGACCACCGAAATAAAGTGTTACCTGTTTTATGTTAAAATATAAGTTTTTAGCTCCCCATATTTATTTCATTTGCATTTAGCTGTTTATGATGATGTAATGTTTTTATTTTGTTTTAATATTTAATATATATATTTTTTTATACAACTATCTCTTTATCGTTATCATTTTTGTCAGGGGTTGAGGAGAGACTTGACTTGACTTGACAGCAGGGAAACACACGGGGAGTGTGTGTGTGTGTGTGTGTGTGTGTGTGTGTGTGTGTGTGTGTGTGTGTGTGTGTGTGTGTGTGCGTGCGTGCGTGCGTGCGTGCGTGCGTGTGTGTATATACAATGACAAACCAGCACAGGACTGCAAACACAAGGAGAATAAATAGGGAGAGCAAACAAAGGAGGTGGGGCAAATGAATCAATAATCAGGTAACAAGATGGGAGGGACTAGACAATCGACAGGAGAGCACATGGCACAAAGAAACATACATGAAAAGAATTGTGCTCACACCAAACATGACTTCAACACAAGCACATGACCAGTAAAGTGTGCTAACACAAAACGAGACATGAACACGCAGCTAGTGATAAACACAAGCTGCATGCAACAGAGCACAAAACAAAACACAACATGAAAGCACATGAAACAAGGCACACAGACAAGACAAAACAGGAGTGTCAGGGCTCTGTCACAAAACCAAGAAATAGACAGAAGTGACAGAACCCTGAAAATTTTAGCCTTAAACGGTTAGTTAAATTAATATTAAATCATACTTTACTAACCCTGTTGTTCTAATGCCGTACCTGTTATTCAGCTGGTAAGCCAATTAAGTCAGTTGGTAAGTCAAATTATTCTTCCGCACATAAAAAATATACATTCTCATTGGTGGAAACAGTTATTCAGTATGTTAAACAACGAGACCATCTCCAAACTGCCCCTCATTCATTTTCTCCAGCCAATTTATTCTGTCCATCATTTGTAGTGTGTAAGTCAGAGAGAGGCTGTAATAAAACAGGCTGTTTGTATTCCACAGACAAAGCGATTGCAGATAGCAGACAAAACCAATCACCATAATGTGTTATTCATCGCCTCAGAGCTGTTCACCGCAAGGCCACAGCATGATACAGACACACACCTGATGCACAGACACGTACACTCACACACTCACTCACTCACACACACACACACGCACACGAACGTTCTTCAAACCTAAATGCAGCACTCACACTGTTTTATAAATCCAGCACATTTTTTAGTTTTCACAGCGGTTGTCCATTTTGGCACACTGTTCACTTCTCTTCCTCAACAGACTGGCGAGTGATTTTATAACAAGCTTTGTATAAAGGAATAATTAGCTACCAAAGTCCTAACACAGGTACTTATAGATGCACTGCAATAATCTGACTTAGAACAGTGAATACTCAGGTTGCAATCTAGTAAACATATGAATACAGTAATTGTTCAATCATGGTGGTCCTTTATTTTCTGTTTGTGGTAGTTTTATGGAAAATGTATCGAACAATTTTGAAATTATTTTATTTTATATTTTATTTGTATTTTGTATTATATTATATTATTTTATATTATATTTTAGTTTACAGAAACATCTTCTGATGCTCAACCTTGGACACATCATCAGTGTTGTTTCCAGGAGTCACTGGGTGTTTTGGGTCTTACCACAGACACTCTCGTCCAGGCGACCCGACCGAGGCTGATCAGACCCCGGCCTGTGTCCAAGTGGCATTCTACCGCCCCCACTGCTCTCCCCACTTTAACCAGAGCCATCTGGATGCTTTTTCTGCTGCCCCCACATTGTTGCCTATGGCTCTTCTTCGGTTAGCACCTGTTATGCCCAGCGTACTGTAGGCCTTGCTCAGGGAGTAATTAGCGAATCCCCTTCTGCCCACCTCTACTAGCATACACCTGGTCCTTCATCCGTTCTTCCGACAATCCTCCACCAGTTCTTGGTATTTCTCCCTTTTCCTCTCTTGAGCTTCCTCCATCCTCTCCTCCCATGGCATTGTCAGCTCTAACAAGATCAGATGTTTTGTGGCCTCAGAGACCAAGATGTTGTCAGGTCTCAATTTGGACTGGGTTATGTGTGTTGGGATTTTCAGCTGCCTTTCCAGGTCAACTGTCATCACCCAGTCTCAGGCCGTGGAGAGCAAACCTACAGAGCAATTTTTCGATGTTTTCTCTGGCTTTTGTCCTTCCTTGATGAAGTGAATGGCCTTGCATGGGTGTATCGGCTGTCCTTGATCCCCTTGCTAATTGCCTCAGCGATGGATTTGAGGACCTGGTCGAGCCTCCATCGATACCGGCCCTCACCCAGAGCCTTGGAGCAGCTGCTCAGGATGTTTTCTAATGTCCCTAATTTGGAACAAAGAGGGCATGCAGGGGTTTCTATTTTGCCCCATGTGTCCCGGTTGGATGGACTTGGGAGGACGCCATAGACCCCCTGAATCAAGAACTTGATTTTCTGGGGGTTCCACTTCCAGATTTCCTTCCAGGTGACACTCCGCTCCATCGCTTGCTCCCACTTCATCCAGGCACCTTGCAGCCACATAGCCACTGCTCTGCTGGTTCGCTCTTCCTCGACAGAATCTCGCACCTCCTCCTGTACCAGCCTCTGCCTCTCCTTTCCGCTGGCAGTGTCATATCGGGTCGCTGTTAGACTCCCAAGTCCAGCTCTGCCTTGCGCCACTATTCCAAGGATGGCCTTGTGCTTCAGCCACGTCTCTGCCGGTTGGACTGCCTCGGCTGCCCTCCGCTTCCTCCCTGTCCTCACAAAAATCCCTGCGCCGGACACTTTAGCATCTCTGGATCCAGAGTACTGCAAGTGTTCCCGTGTCCATGCAACGATAAACTCCTCCCTGACTGAGCTAAAAGGGAGCCTGAGCTTGTTGGTGTTCCCATATAGCCCGATGTTACTTAGGCTACGCGGCAGGCCCAGCCATCTGTGGAGATAGGCGCTCACCTTCTGCTCAAAACCTTCCACCACTGTCATGGGGACCTCATAGATAAGCAGAGGCCAGAGGATTCTTGGGAGGATTCCATGCTGGTAGACCCAGGCCTTGAATCTTTCAGGGACCCCAGACTTATCCACTGTTCTCATCCATCCCTCCAGGTCAGCACCGGTTGCCTTGATGGAGTCTCTGTCATTCAGGCTGCAGTTGAAGACCTTCCCAAGGCTCTTCACGGGTCTCTCAGTGACTGACGGGATCTGGTGTTCTCCCAGCCTGAAACGGAATCTGTCTGTAACCTTCCCCTTCTTTAGGACCAGAGACCTGGACTTTGCCGGTTTGAAGCTCATGCGTGCCCATGACATGAGTCTCTCCAACCCCTGGAGGATCCACCTAGCTCCTGGTAACGCCGTTGTTGTCACTGTGAGGTCGTCCATGAATGCTCTTATGGGAGGCTGCCTTACTCCAGGCTTGCTGAGGGGGCCTCTACACTCTGTTTCAGCTGCCTTGACAAGCATGTTCATTGCCAGCATAAAGAGGGTCACTGAGATGGTACAGCCAGTGATTATCCCCACCTCCAGCTGGTGCCAGTCAGATGTTAGCTGGCCAGGGGAGACTCTCAAGCTGAACTTGCTGTAATAGTCCAGGATGAGATCTTTCACCTTCTGCGGTACATGGTGTTTCTCCAGTGCGGCCTCCACCAGCTTGTGGGTTATTGAGCCATAGGTCTTGGTTAGGTCCAGCTACAGCACAGCCAGGTCCCCTCTGCCTTCTCTTGCTGGTGTACTTATTGCTCAACAGGAAGTTGGATAGCCTCTTGGCAACGGGACAGCACACAGGTCAAATCTGTCATCTACAGTATGAATTAAAGTAATTTGGCAGTTTCCATTAATCTGTTTGGAAAGTTCTATCTTCTGGTTACATCTAATTAAGTTCATGACCCTGGGTTTTCATTAGAGGGAGCTTGTCCTCCCAAGGCTTAAATAAAGCTCATAGAGGATGTTTACACATATCTGATATTACTCGAGAAGAATAATGAGAAAGATGTAATCTTTAAAAAAGTCATCTTAAGGACATATGATGTTATCGGTGTAAGAAGTTGGTAACTCTTTACCATGTGTGGATGTGTATTTATACTTACAAGGCCTAAACGAAAAGAAATTAGATCTCTTTAATATCACACTTTTATCTCATTGACAGCGGTGAGATGTGGAGAGTAAATTGCCTCTTGCATCTCAGATTCTCTGATTTTTCTCCTGAGACTCTCATAATTCCTCTATAATTTTGAAGGGTAAAAAAAGTTGGTAACTTTACTTTAGTGTGATGTACAGTAATTTCATGCAACTAACCCTAAACTACAGCCTTATCCTAACCCTAGTAAGTGCAGTCTGGTTATTAGCTGCTAAATCCGCAGTTTTATTCTTCACGCCACCGTCTCATTACCAATCTGATTCCTTTTCCATTTCCAATCAGCTCAGCCACACAATGAGAGTTAGTGTAAATAGCTTCGTCAACAAGACAGGCTATTTGCACTTAGTGGTAACTAGACACAATCAAGACAACAACTGTCTCATTTGCTTCAATTTTTATTTTTTGATATTGAATTTTATGAGAAAAATCTAACTTTAAATGTTACAAGCAATACAATTTTTCTCTTGGTTGGAATTCTGGTTCGGTTTTGTTCTTGAAAACAAGAAGAATGGACAATTAGTTAAAACAAGCGTAACACACAGTACTTCACCTCTGCTTGACCTTGTGGGGGAAAAATGCAACCAGTACATTTATTACATTCGTCGGAGGAAGGGAGAGACGGCATGGAAACTGTAAACATCCATCATTAAAATTCTGCAAACAAACCTCTGAGATTCCACAGGCTTTTCAGGGAACATCTAGTGAAAGTTGTAGTAACACTTGAGTCATTACTATCCAAAACCTTACAGAAACCTTAAAATCTTACAATGACTTACAATATTAGATAATTATCAATCTTTTCACTTTAGAATACTGATCCAAATTATTAGTAGTTCCTTTAGATGGATGTAGGAGTCACACTTGATTCATTACTAATAGGTTACCATTACCTTATATTACATTATGCATTATTAATATTAATTATGAACCTGTATGTAGTTTCAGTGAGATATGAAAAATAGTAGTTACTGATTAGCTAATAGTGAATTACCACATTTGACTGAGCGCTATTACTTACTTATTCGTTAATCAGTTTCTTGTTAGTTAATAGTAGTTACCAGAATGTTAATAGTGCGTTACTCATTTGTTACTAATTAATGAAGCAAGAGTTTTCTAAAGTGTTACTGAAAAATCTAAGTTTAATACTAATACATTCATCCGAGGAAGGGAGAGTCGGCATGGAAACTGTAAACATTCATCATTAAAATTCTGCAAACAAACTCTGAGATTCCACAGGCTTTTCAGGGAGCATCGAATGAAACTCAATCTAGGGCTCTGCGTCAATCCCTCACACCGGCCGGGTCATTATGACGGATGAAGTGCTTCTCTACGCCTCTGACCCACTAACACGGAGACCATTATCTGCTGAACAATATTCTCTGCACACATTATACAGCCTCATTTCTCTAAAGACACGGGCGGACGGGAGAGAGCTCGCTTCCCGCTGAAACACTACACCTGAGAGACAGTCTTTTAAAGGAGAGTAACACAATAGATCTGAACTGAGACCAGCAGGATGACGGGAAAGCGAGGTGTGGGATTATCAAAGGAATCTGATTATTGAACTTTCAAAAGACGAAGCTACTTTCTTACCATAAGTTCTAATAACTAATTTATTCTGTTCTCTTTTGTTCAGAATGACGGGATTTGATGGGATCCACAACCACACAGACTGAGTTATCTGGGATAAACGAAACCCTCCCTCCCTCCAAGAACCAACACCAAAAAAGCTTTGAAGCACAAGCTTGACAAATGAAAGAATAAACGATCTGGGCCATCAGATTCATTACATGCATGATGAGACATGATGAACAACAACTATATTTTAGGTTCGGTCTGAATTCATTTCTATCCTTGTGGGGACTTTTTGCTGAACTCCATTGTTTAATACTGAGCAAATAATATTTTCTATCCCTAAATCTCATTTAAACCTATTAGGAATAAACCTATTCCATTTACATATTTTTATTTATTTTTGTCTTGTATATTTTCATATTGTTTTTACAAAGATAACTATACAAGTACACACACACACACACACACACACACACACACACACACACACACACACACACACACACACACACACACACACACACACACACACACACACACACACACACATACAAGTGGAATAAATTGAATCTTATACGGACGTACTAATAAAAATGTTACAAAGTAGCTAAATAAGAAAATAGTGCATACCTTTATTAAATCTTAACATTGCAGCCTATATTAAAGCTTACTCAAATAAGAATATTTCTGTATTTTGGTTTTAGTATAACCCATAGAAAAACCTCTTTTGTTTCTCCAAACCAATGAAAACACACATGGGAGTACCAAGATTATGCAAAAATCTCAGTTTGCTCTCTATTCAATGTCTATAAGGTTTCAGTAATTAGTCTCAAACTGTGCTCAGATTTTAAAATGAACTTGTCGGTATGAACTTTTCCAAAACCAAATAATTTGATCTGCTATTGAATTTTATAACATTGTATATTTAATCTATGTCAGTTTGCCTCAAAGTCCCAATGATATGTGACATTATTTTCATTGGTTAAAATAAACAGTAAGTTTTTTGCCAACATGTCTCAAATGAAAGATTTTAATACACTCTTACATTTTGAGTTAGTGTATTCCAGTGGTTAAAGGAAAAAATCACTGTCACCAGTGAAATTATTTACCCACCCACAAGCACAAAAGAAGAAGAAGAAAAAAAAAGTTTCATAAAGTTTCATAAACTGCAAGTCTTGAAAGCAGGTAAATGCAACAGCTTTGTGTGAGGAACAAACAGAAATTTAAAGTTTGTGGTGAAAATCCAGCTTTGTTTATATATCTATGTGGTGTTTTTAATACGCTTTAAGACATTCATAAGTCGACAGCATTGCTGAGTATTTTCTCCTTAAAACTGCAGTGAACCAAAGACAGTCTCAAAAACACGGTTTGAAATCACTGGTGTTTCTGACATCACAAACCTTGTAACCAATCAGATCAACGTGTGATCGTCAACGAGTGGATCTCTGAGCTGAGTGAGTGAGTGGAGGCGGGGCTAATTTGCATAGTCATAGAACTGCGTATACTAAATGAGGCAAGGGTGTCGAGTTACATTCAAGCTATTTTAACGCATGATGAATTTTCTTTCAAGGAAAAAGAAAATATGTAATTTTGGTAATCAAAGATGAGTCTTAAGGGATCAAATTATTAACTACAGGGGGACTTTAAAAGAATATTTCCTTAAGCTGAAGCTCTGAAATCTTATTCACATCAGCAGGTTCAGATTCAGAAATGATGCGGTCTGACATCATTGATGGCAAATGTCATTGGTTCAAAATATCCCAATTTGCATATGCGTAATGGAGAATCGGATTGAAGAGCTGAGAAAGGGCACAACTTTTAGTGAGTACCGACTTCAATTTCAGTCTGTTCTTTACACAAACCATTGGAAATAGTCAAATGCACACAATATGCCTTATTTATGGTGCTTTTTTTTTTCTTTTCTTTTTTTGGAGCTTCACAGTATGTTTCAGTTCTGTGCAAACTATAGATTTAACATCTGTCAGGCAGTTTTATTATGAAGATGTTGGTTCAGCATGGATGACTAGCATTTAAGTTAATGTGAGAGTCTCGATTCTCGCAACCACAGGGATTTGGCAGTCGTTCTGAATGATGGACAGAAGATGTTTTATGAGAGTCGAGGTGGAGTTTTGTGTGGATTGTTGGGGCACCAGCAAGAATCCCAGAATCCCTGAATCCCTCCCTCTAGCTTTCTGATTGATAACAGATGATGACCGAGATGGATGTTCAGAAAGAAATGTTCAACCCACAAGCATACTTTATGAGTACGAAAATCATGACGAATTCGCACATGCTGAATGAAGCGTCCTCATGACACCATCATCACTCACAGCTAACGACTGTTAATGACTGACAGGGGACAAAGCTTCATGTTTGGGCCCTCTTTTAATCTATCTGTCAATGCAACGTCCACTTCTGTTCTGTTGACCAGCACAAAGTTTCTGCTGGCCATCCAGACAAACAATGGGAAGCTGTGCTCCTCCAAAGAAATATGGCAAATCCATTTCATATGACATGACAATTCTTGTGAAATAGAAGTAATACTTTAAATAATATACTTTAAAAGAATAAAGTGCAGAATGAATGTAATGTTTCGGCCACTTAATTGCATGTTATTATTGAACTGTAGTTTATATTAAATGCTATTACCTGAACTTTTCCTTTTTTTATGCGGTTAAGTACATCTTTACATCTTCTATTCTTTGAAATATGGTTAAGGAGTCCTGCCGAACTTTCTGACATGCATTTATGGTTAAATAAAATACATTTTGATATAATTTCTATTAAAACAATGCAATTAAATATTTTTATAATGATGAAGTTGCAATTTAGTCAATTTAAAATACATATATTAACTTTAAATGTAATATCAAATAACGCACTACAGTAAAAATTATAATCAAGTATTTTACATGAGTTTCAGTATGTTAGTCAACACAAAAATATGTGTAGGCCTACTTAAACACTACAAAAGATGATTAAAACAATGATTGTATGTGCACTTTTTAAAGTTGTACTTTGTGTGGTTTGAAACTAGAATTGTCAGGGAACACAGACTCGCAGGATATATTAAATATACACTCAAAAAAATTACTCTTTAAACTAACTTAATTCAATTATGGACAGTGGTTCCACACAAGCAAATAATTTTGTATTAATGTTAATGACGTTTTTTGAATCTATGTAAGCTCCTTGTGTTGTGACAACTCAACTGATTGAGTCCAAACAAATCAACGGAATTGCTTCCCTGTAACTTAAATCGATTAAGTTTAGTCAACATGCTTTATTTAAAACTGCACTGAAAAAGAAATGTATTTCGGATTTACATAATTTCTCAAATGAATTACTAGACTACACCTAGCTATTAGCTAATAATAGCACTTATTAACATACTAAATGCTAAGATTTATATGCTCTTTCAGCAACAATAGTAAACCTATTTGAATCAGTCCACATCCTAACCAAGTGCTCTACTCTTCTCCACAATGGTAACCCACTGTAATTTAAATGGTTCTAATAATTGCAATGTAATTGAACATTAAACACAATTACACACTATAAAGTCTTCCCCTTTCCTCATTTTCTAAAACACACATAAAATAACAATTCATTTCAACATTTATTTTGTCTTAATTCAGCTATATGCAAAGCATGCTGGGAACTAACAAGCAATGCCCAGTTTCAGTTAATGCAACACAAATCATTCATGTAATCCAACACAAACGGATTAAGTAAACTTTAATTTAACATATTTAAGCAGATTGAACACAATCAAATTAAGTTTTTGTTTATCGCGAAATTAAACCCTTTAAATTAGTTTAACGATTGATAATTAAGTAAAGTGGAAAATTATGCAGGTTAAGTTAATTAAACGCAATACAATAGTGTTTTGGTGGTAAAAGAAATATGTGTGTTACTTTAACAAAACATATTTGGGTAAAAAGAACAGTGCCACAAAAACATTTTTTGAGTGTACTTTTAATATTTGAAGTGCACTATAGTGAATGAATGAATAATTTTTTATTATTGTGTCATGCATACTACTGTATACCCAGCCCTAATGGGCTTGTAAGACACCAATACCATCAACAAAAGACCAGTTGTCAGACAGTAGGCACAACATACATGAACTTATTTAAATAAACAAGTCTGCTGTCTCATCCAGGCTTTGCAAACAAAAGCAGCTAATTTAAACACATTAAAATTGAACAACCATTTCATCTTGTCGTCATCACTAATCCAGAACATTTCAGGCTTTTTAGCAAACACTTCACCAAATAATACCTTTCTATAATCATCGTACCGTGGGCAATATAACACAAAATGAGTTTCATTTTCAACCTCTCCTAACTCACACAATCTACAGAGTCTGTCCTCTTCAGGTGTTTGAGTGAACCTACCAGTTTCTAAAGCCAGGGGAAGGATGCCAGTTCGCAGCTGAGCCACCAAAGATCGTTGGTTCCTTGTCAAATTTGCCTTTACATACAACTCTGTTTCATATACATCTTTAATTTGTAAATAAGTCCTTAGCTTTGGCTTAGCCATAATCCCAATCAGCCATTTATGTTCAAAATTTGACATCAGTTTGGATCTGATGTTATTGACGCTACAAGGCAAATTATTACAGAATACATACTGGAGTTGTACATCAGCAAAAACAGTCTGGAGCTCTGCAGCTCAGATAGACTTTTTCTTACTCCACAGAAAAACTTTTTTTGTCACTCTGTTTCTGGGAGATTAACAAGTCGATTCCACAACCTAACCATTTCACATTTCCTTTGCACTGATCCAGGAACTACAAATGCACATTCAGTACAATTAAGCACATTTCCTTTTCACTAGGAAAATATTTACAACATGCATATCTCAAAGCCTTTTTACACTGTTTGCAAAATATAAGTGAATTTTTCTCCAGAACCTGTTGGAAAATCCATCTTGACAGTTGCACATTATCTGTTCAAAGCTGGTTCATTCTGGTTAAGATGTTGGTTAAAACCTGGTTAAAACTGGTTTAAACCTGATCCTCTGTCTTGCTCAAGCAGATTGACCCACCAAAAACGTCCTCCAAAATGAACTTGACCTTCCATTACCTGTTTTTTTTTTTTTTTTAGATTTTCGCTAATTTTATTCAGTCTTTTAAATAAGTGGGCTGTTTTTCTCTCATAACAGCTATGGAAAATTATGCTTATTTCTTGGCCATTTCCAGTAGGACTGTCTCCTGTAGTAATCACTGCTGAAGTATAAATGCTCTATTACCTATTGTCCACAGAGACTGATGAAGGCTAAATTAGAGATAATGAGAAGATGAATGCACTGTACACAACCCAGCTAGCAGAGAAAGAAGATGGAGACGGAGATCAGATGAAATGGCTGCAAAATAGTTTTAGCAATACAACTGTTACAAACCATACAATATACACTACTTTTCAAAAGTAAAAAAAAGAAATACTAAAAATTATACTTTTATTCAGCAAATATGCATGAAATCACTAAAAAAAGTCAAATAAATGCTGTTCTTCTGAACTTTCGATTCATACAATAATAACCAAAAGTAACAGTTTCCAGAAAAACAACATTAAACAACACAACTGTTTTCAACATTGATAATAATAATAATAAATATTATTTATTGAGCACCACGTTACCCAATTAGAATGATTTATGACGGATCATTTGACACAATTTGTTTTAAATATATTAAAACAGTTATTTTAAACTGTAATAATAGTTTACAATATTACTGTTTTATTGTATTTTTGAGTGAATAAATGTTGGTGACAAACAAAGATTAAATAGTTTTACCAATTAAACTTTTGAACAGTTGTGTAACTTAAATGTGAAATGTATTTTGATGATTGATTTTATCCACGGCATGTGAATTGACTTATTTTTGACAACCAAGACAGCTTATAGCCTTACACAAATGGTCAGTATTTACTATATCTGATCATTTATGAGAGAATTAGAGAACTAAACTGTCATCAGCACTGAAACAACACAATCAGAAATCTGAATATTTGTCTGTTCACACCAATGACGGAATTTTACAATGAAAAATTACAACGATAACTATAACCATAAAGTTGTAATAATCATTCTTCTTCTATGAGAAGAGCAGAGTCCACCCAGTTATAATGTCCACAACACACAAATAAATTATGTCATTGGAATCACTTTCAGAATTATTTCTTAGAATAAACATAACGTTGTAGTCTCTGGATGCTAATATCGTTTTATAGTTTGGGTGTTTCTTTACATGTAAGAAGATTTAAAATGGAACCTCCCAAAAAAACAAATCTGTCTGTCATGATCTTACATGGCCTCTTTCTCTCTGGAGTTGTGTTTACATTACACAATCATTTCATTACCAGCCATCCTTGGGTAATTTCACAGGCAATCATCACATAAAAAGCTGTTACTCTTGGATGAGAACAGTGTCCATTTCAGTTTCCTGACAACCTGTTCTGAGAATGGAGACGGATGACCGCTGTGGGAAGCGTTGGGAAACCAGAGGTTCATTTAGCGCTCCCTCGGCCACTTTCTGAGCTCGGAAAGCTTGTTTGCTCTGGCATTCGTTTGTGTTGTTTGTTTTCCTCATCATATTTTCTCTAAAGGCCGATTCCAGTTCGAGGGATGAAAGATAGACTGTATATGTATGCGCACATTTTCCCCCAAAAGATTTTGCTGATTGATTACCAACTCCTCTTGCATTTTAGTATCTTCCTAACATTTATAATACATAGTATCACCTATGATATTCCATACAGTTAGAGTCTTTGATCATGTTAACTTATTTTCAGATTTAGTTTGCTAAATATATATATGAAAAATGTTATCTAATGTTACAGGAATATTAACTGACTGTTTCTATAAAGTATTTAAAAAGAAATTTGGGTCGCACTGTATTAAGTGTCTTTAAATTAACCATTTAATACAATGTACGTATAGTGTAAATACATGTTTTTACATTGTACTTATATTTAAAATTATTTGCATGTAATTGCAGCTTTATTAGTTTCTGTAATTACAAGTGTTTTGCAATACAACATGAACACAACAAGTAGACTGTAGCTAATATTTTTATCTAGTAGTAGTTAAAGTCACCTATTATAAAGTGTGACCGAAACTTGAACATTGTCCACGCAAAGTTAATCTAAAGATGATTGACATACATCAAAGACAAGCCATATTATTTGGCATGATCATTTCTATGAGGTTGATTTTGCAAATGTGATTTACTAAACTGATTTAGTGCCTAAGTTTAAAATGTAAGTAAATATTTAGTTCAGTCATGAAACTCTAGATGGCACAGGCTGATCGGTCCTTTACATGCAATCTGCAAGCAATGACATCATTACTGCATGGCACAAGCTGATTGGCCTCTGCTTATCCAGCAGCCAATGAGATTGCTCGCTCATCATTTAAAAAGTCTGGTTCAGTGTTCACTGTAAGCTGGTCCTGCTATCAGAGCTCCTCTGAGACCCTCCTCCTCCCCAGCTCCACCTGCCTAGATCTGCCATGCATGTATGTATGTATATTTATGCAGCAGCGGCATATCTTACATGCTCACAACAGCATTTCTATGTATATTTTAGCAGCAGCAAGTCCATACTTGCTCTGCAGCAGCAGTGTAGCAGATCTAGAACACCAACAACAAATACATTAGCAAATACATGCTAAAACTGTTCTGAGAGTTGCCATGATTGAATATCTATTAAATATGCTTGCATTCGAGAGGTTCAGATACATTAAAGGGATAGTTCACCCAAAAATGGAAATTCTGTCAGTATTTACTCACCCTCATGTTGTTCAAACCCCGTAAGACCTTCGTTCATTTTCGGAACACGAATTACGATATTTTTCATTAAATCTGAGAGCTGGATCACTCCTCCATAGGCTTCTATTTAATTCCATTAAAGATATCGTTAAAATAGTCCAAGTGACTACAGTGGCTCAATCTTAAGTTTATCAAGCGAAGAGAATACTTTTTGTGCGCAAAAACAAACAAAAATAATGACTTTATTTCAACTATTCATTTCCTTCTCTGTGGGCCCATTTCCTTCTCTGTCCGGCTTTCTGTGTTTTCACTGTTATACAGTAGGGGGCGCTATGGCACATCTTCTTAAAGAGTTCTGAATCTCCTGATCAAAACACAAGCGAAGAAGATGCAGAAATCAGCGATCTCATATGTAATCATATGCATATGTAAAATAATGTGATCATCAACTTCTGCCTAACTGCCTAACAAAATGTCGACCCAGGACGAGCTTTAGAACTAGCTTTGGGGGTGTTGATGGACTCGATCTACTCCATCTGCGTTTTGATCATCGTTCTGAATATGATCCAGAGGTAGACTTTCACAAAAACTTGTTCAGATATTCATACAACAAAAAATTCTGGGAGCCATGAAAATTTTGTGAAAATTGTCAAAAACGCTGGCGGTGGCTAGCAACCTTTTAAAAAAAATGCTGGCAGGGAAAGAGTTAAATGCCATATTCACACACATTATAAATGCATAATTTGTAGGAAATATGAGCTGTGTCAATAACCCACACAATATCTGTATATCAGTTCTCAGTCTCTGTTGTATTCCAGGAATATTATAGGCTCTGCTTACTCACAGAGCGCTTCATTAATACTCGGCTTGTGTTAAGGTGGGCCTTGGGGCAAGTGTGATGGACTGAACATAATAAGTAACAGGTGTGTGGGCTGGAGGGGGTGTGAGGCTTCCAGCTGTCCCAGCAGTCTCAGGTCATGTCCTCCCCATCTGCTGCTTCAGCTCCCGGTGTTTCCCAACACCTGAAGGGTGATGCCCTCGTTCCTCCAGCCAGGGGTCAGATGCCCTCAAGTGGGAACCGGAAACATGCTGAGCATACAACGTGTCTCTCTGGAAAATACAGTATTTTCAAGAGGGAAATATAACATGATTTTGAAATGAATGATTTCAAAGATAATATTGGAATATTTTAGCATTGCAATATATATGACGATGTGTTAACAGTTTACAATAAGGTTCGATAGTACCGTCATGCTCATCATACAACGTGTCTCTCTGGAAAATACAACCTTTTCACGAGGGAATTGTAACATGATTTTGCAATGAATGATTTTGAAGATATGCAACATGTGTGAAGTTCTATCATGACAACTCTCGGAATATTTTAGCATTGCAATAGATATGACAATGTGGTAACACTTTACAATAAAGTTCGTTAGTTATTAAAGTTTGTTACTATCGTCATGCTGATCATACAACGTGTCTCTCTGGAATACATTTATGTGTATATTGTTTTCATTATTATTGCTACTATTACTATTCTTATTATATCATTGTTGTATTATTATATAAGACTATATTATCATATAATATTCCTCATCCTTCATCCTCCACTTATTTTTACTATTATTATCATCATCATCATCATTGTCGTCAATATTTTTTTTTTACGTCTGTCATACATCTGTAGATGTTCCTTTGTTTATATGCTTCCACTCCCACACCCAGTTATACACACACACACACACACACACACACACACACACACACACACACACACACACACACACACACACACACACACACACACACACACACACACACACACACACACACTGGGTGATTAGGGTAGGTGATTTGTTCCAAAAATGTAATTGCTAATGCAACCTTTTTACACCACAGACTGAATAAAATTAAGAATTGCTTGGTAATTGCTTGAACTACATTGGTATTATCTAATTGTGTAGATAAATTTAACAGCTGACAGATATTCAACATAATTCATTTGTGAGACAGTCTAATAGTAGTATGGACAAAACCAGGGAAATATCAACTGATTTGAACTCTGAGTTCTTGTCAAATTGTATTACCATTTTCAAAACTATAGCGAATAAACTTTGATAAGAAAGTGTGAGAAATGTTGAAGGTGTCTGAATAAATTTAGATTTGACTGCATATCGTCTGTGGAAGGCATAGGACCATAAAATGTTTGTCCCATCACTGCATTTGGTCCGAATGCAATGGTACGATGTCCTACCTGTCTGTCAAAATATGTATTTCCATACCTCCGTGCACCTGTTCACACCTGGCCTTGATCCGGCGGACTGCGGTAAACCTCGGGAGTCGGGATAAACAGAGAGACTAATATTAGCGTAGACGACATCCTTCTTATGATGTAACGAGTACATCAGGATTTATGGGAAGTGCTCCCAGTTCCGGCTGACCTAATCTATGCAGCCTAACATTCAATAATAGAAGTCTATAGAGTGTTATGTGAATGCTAGGTCAAAGAGATGTGTTTTTAGTCTAGATTTGAACTGACAGACTGTGTCTGCTTCCCGAACAATGTTAGGAAGACTGTTCCAAAGTTGTGGTGCTAAATAGGAAAAGGATCTACCGCCAGCAGTCGATTTAGATATTCTAGGTATTATCAACTGGCCAGAACTTTGAGATCGCAATAGACGTGACGGACTTTAATGCGTTAATAGCTCGCTCAAGTACAGGGGAGCTAAACCATTCAGTGCTTTGTAAGTAATCAGCAATATTTTAAAATGTATACAAATGTTTAATAGGGAGCCAATGCAGTGTTGACAGAACCGGGCTAATATGATCATACTTCCTGGTTCTGGTAAGAACTCTAGCGGCTGCGTTTTGGACCAGCTGTAGTTTGTTTATTAAGCATGCAGGGCAACCACCCATAAGAACATTACAATAATCTAGCCTTGATGTCATGAACACATTTGTCATTGAGAGCCTACGACGTAATTTAGATATATTTTTAAGATGGAAAAATTCGGTTTTACAGATATTAGACACGTGACCTTCAAATGAAAGATTGCTATCAAAGAGCACACCCAGGTTCCTGACCGACCACGAGGACTGACAGAGCAGCCGTCAAGTGTTAGATAGTATTCTAGGTTATTACTTGAGGAAGTTTTTACCGATAGGCTAGCAAGAACAGACTTGTTACTGCTAATAGACCTTAGTCAATTTAGGCCATATTGAATTTAATGCAGATGAAAATGAGGCTGTGAGGGACAAGCACTGTATAAATGTCCTACTGTAGATCATGTAATTTTCACAGCACAAAACTGTATTATGGAGTTTTTATCTACTGATTTTTTTTCTTTTTTTCTAAATGCCTCAATTGTAGTCTTGAACTTTCTTCCGGTAACGAACATGGCACAGTTATTCCCGCCCAAGGCAAATGCAAAATAAATGGACGGGGCCTGGTTGAGCTAGTTAGTAGTGCGTTGAAACTCAAGGTTATGATAAGGGGCGTGTCATTTCAGAAACACACTCGAAGCCGTTGATCAATCACAACACACTGGTCCAGCCGACCAATCAGAGCACATTGCGCTTTTCGGAAGGAGGGGCTTTTAACAAACTGTTGTTCCAGAGTAAAATTCATTGCCTTCAGCTACAACAACAGTCAGACCAGAGTAAATGAACAAATCTTTCATCTGTAGCTCTCTACTAGTCTCAAAACCTTAATTCAAATTGTGCCTGTTTGAATGAAATCGATCCAAAGAAGCATAATTTCAGACCTGACCAGAAAGCAACCCCTAGCAATGCAATTATGTTATAAGGGCATTTGTTTCTTGTCCAAAGGCTCTCTTAAACGCAGTAATTGCATTGCCTGGTCGCTCTGGCCAAGTATTTATAACAATGCAATGACTGCTTAGGGAGCTATTACAATGTGGAGCCGGCTGTGATTGATGGGATATCAAAGTGACCCCACCAATAGCCTTTTGCAATAACTGCAGACTTTGTTCATGTGACCAAAGACAGACCCAAGAAGGAATTCTCACCTGTCACAAAACACTGAATTTTTAAAAACGGTCTGCAGACTCGAGGTTAACAGCAAAGTCCCTTTCATTGTGAATTTCAATGCGTCCTGAGCGCTCGTCTCAAAACAGAAACCGGAGCATTTAACGGAAGCTGCAGTGACGTGATGACTTTATCAATCAGCGATTGGCTATTTTATTTAGAAGGCTGGAATTATTCCACCATATTCCGTGTTGCACTTTCTCCTATTCATAAGTAATATCAGTGCACCATCTTTGTATGGCTGCATCCGAAATCACATACTTCCCTACTATATAGTAGGCGAAAAACACTATGTGACAAAAGAAGTATGTCCGAATTCAAAGATGACCTGCTACTTCCGGCATGATTCTTAAAGGTGCTGTATGTAACTTTTTCACTCTACTGAAGCATAAAAATACTATAATATGTTGGCATTATATTGAGGAAAAATTCTAAGTTCACATACTGGTTTCTCTGAAAAACAGCCAGTTATTTTACTTTAAAAATGTTTCCAGGCTGGAATGTTTTTTGTTTTTTTGGGGGGGTCCGTGATACTGCACGTTGCCAATTTGACAATTTTCATTGTCCATTGCGCTCGTTCCTGTTGCGTGTGCTCGGGTTGCGAACCCGTGTGACCGCTGTCGAGTCTGAGGATTGATCGGGAGAAACGACCATCTCAGATATTTTGAATTAGACTGCAGTACCTATTTCAACCACAAGCTGTCATTCTTACAGACTGCACCTTTAAGTGTGCATACGATGGACACTTTACAATCCCATGAGGCCACGGGAGAGGATTTGTGAATGGCGGTAACGTGGCGCAACTGATATGATAATGATGATAACGACAACGTGACGAATACATTTTATTTATTTATTTTTTATTAAATGCTTGAAGAAAAGAAACGGAAATTATCATCATTGTCATAACATAATACACGGTGAATGTAGTACGTCCGGATTACATTCATACTACACACTCATTCTATGTAGAACATACATTTGTTGCGGTTGTGAAGTATTTTACTTCATTCAAAATAAGTATCTACTCACAGTAGATGTCTTTGGTTAATAGACAGGAAGAAACAACTGTTATAGCACTTAAATATACATATACAATGTAAAATATACTTACCTATGCCATAAATGTGCCATATACAATAGTGCAGATTACTCATTGATTTTGGACATTGTAATATGATATAATGTTATATAAAATTTTATTCAAATCATATGTGACTCCTAATTTTATTCAGCCTGTTAGAGAATTGATGCAAATGTAAGTGATCTTATTTTGATTTACAACTGGCTTTCTGAACTTCCATTAAATATTTACATATTTCCAACCAGACAAACACTTTACACCGATCATCCTGTTTATGAACGACTAGGCTACATCCTCTTGGTACTTAATATTGAGTGTGTGCGTGCGTGTGTGTGTGTGTGTGTGTGTGTGTGTGTGTGTGTGTGTGTGTGTGTGTGTGTGTTGCCTTCTTGAGCGTCAATGAATGTTTGCACATTTTGTTAATGCTAAGAAAAGTCTGTAAATGTATGTCCCATTTCAAAACGAGGGAATTTTCCATATTGATTTTTCACAAGTGTTTTTGAATGACACATTTTCTACCAGGACATGTTTTTCTATGGATATTTTTCTTAAGTGCAACAGTACTATACGACTCAAAAGGTACTGTTGGGGTCATAAAATGCACTATCTCATAATTAAATCTAAATTTTTCATCTTTTTCATATTCGGAGACACAAGTTCTCTTTATTTTTCTGTTTTGGAAAGGATTTCTTGCACTTTTGTACTCAGGTGCCCTGTGAAGAGGAAAAAACGCTGAATGTTTAATGTGTATCAAAGGAATCCTGTGCATAATGACACATATTAAAGTGTAAATAACTGACTGGGATCTGCAGATAACAGTGACAGATGTGCAGATGAGACACTCAGCGTGGGACAGTCTGCTGACAGAGACTCGTGCGCTCACTCTCATTCCTCATTTACAACACAAATGTATTATGACTACAAAGCCAGAATGAAATACTGAACTTTGTAATGAATACATCAAGAAACTATTTTTACTGTATTTTTCCATAGAACATAACCAGTCACACATTACATGGAACAGTCTATTGTATGGAAAAGCAGGGATAAATGGTACATTCATCTTCAGTATGTTTTTATAGAATCTTTTTTACAGAATCTTTTGTCTTGTTGACAGAGAAATACTACAGCAAATAAAGTAGAAATCAAGTGTACACAAAAATACCAATACAAGACTTAAGCTATATAGAATGAAATTAATGAAAAGGGGAATGTAATGTGCCATGGAGTAATCAGTATGTATGAATAAATAAATATGAGTTTTATTTAAGCTACTTACTGGACACAAATTATGATCATAAAGAGAATATTCCACTCGTGAGGCAGTTTTAATTGTTGACGAGGTACGCAAACTAATTTTTAAATAAAAAATAAAAACTTTATAACGCTAATAAAATGTGCAGTTTATTTGTGGCATGGTTGTGTGTATATAACAGTTCCATAATATCAAAATTTGAGGTAATAAATGTAACATTTTTACCTCTGATTTGTGATATTTAACCATTTTATGTCAGACATTTAACAACATTAAATATTTGAATCACAGAATAAATTGATATAGAAGATCCACACAAACTTTTCATCTAGACATTTAAAGTTCCCCTGTAGTCAATAATTTTATCCCTTAAAAATCATCCTTGATCACCAAAATTACATATTTAAAAGTTTTTTTCCTTGAAAAAAAAATGTCTTCATCCCTTAAAGGGATAGTTCACCCCAAAATGAAAATTCTGTCAGTAATTCCTCTCCCTCATGTTGTTCCAACCTCGTAAGACCTTCGTTCATCTTCGGGACACGAATTATGATATTTTTGATTAAATCTGAGAGCTGGATCACTCCTCCATAGGTTTCTAGGGGATTGAAGTTTGCCAGCCCCTAAAGGTTATTAAAGATATCGTTAAAATAGTCCAAGTGACTACAGTGGCTCAATCTTAAGTTTATCAAGCGACGAGAATACTTTTTGTGCGCAAAAAAAATAAAAAATAACGACTTTATTTCAACTATTCATGTCCTTCTCTGTGGGCCTCGAGTCAGTTCATTAGTGTAATGGCGTACGCTTCTGTTGTTGTACGTCACACGCATCACCCACATGACCAGCGTCGGCCAATAGTGAGCCTACGTGTGACGTAGCTCTACGCTATTACACTACGTTAACTGACTCGAGGCCCACAGAGAAGGAAATGAATAGTTGAAATAAAGTCGTTATTTTTTGTTTTTTTTGCACACAAAAAGTATTCTCCTTTAATAACTTTTTGGGGCTGGCAAAGTTTCAATCCCTGAAGAAGCCTATGGAGGAGTGATCCAGCTCTCAGATTTAATCAAAAATATCTTAATTCGTGTTTCGAAGATGAACGAAGGTCTTACGGGGATGAACAATATGAGGGAGAGTAAATACTGACAGAATTTTCATTTTTGGGTGAACTTACTCTTTAAAATACCTTGAATGTAACTCGACACTCTTGTCATGTTTAGTGTATGCATTCTATGAATATGCAAATGAGCCCCGCCTCCACTCACTCACTCAGCTCAGAGATCCACTCGTTGACGATCACACGTTGATCTGATTGGTTACAAGGTCATTTGTGACATCAGAAACACCAGCGATTTCAAAGCCTGTTTTTGAGGCTGTCTTTGGTTCACTGCAGTTTAAGGGAGAAAATACTCAGTAGTGCTGTCGACTTATGAATTTACACATGGTGTGTCTTAAAGCATATTAAAAACACCACATAGACATATAAACAATATTAAAAGCTTGATTTTCACCACAGGGGGACTTTAAAAAAGGGTTCAAAACAGATATATTGTGTATTCCATATTTACAGGATACTGCAGTGGCTGCTTGACATCTGATTTTTTTCTAATGAAATCATCAGTCTGACACTTCCCTCTGCTGGTTACTGGTGGTATTGTGTCTTTTTTATCTAAGCAGAAAATATTGGCTCCTATAAATCTAATAGGCTTCAGTATCTCTGTGGAAGAAATTTGATCACATTAACAATCTAACTAAACGCCTTTGTATAAGTAACAAGAATAGCCTATTAATGTTCGCAATAAGTGCATTGTATCAAATGTTATTCCATGTTTATTATAAAGTGGGACCAAACCATCAAATCTGTTTCCGATTAGCAAATTTCATTTCAGGTGATTTGAATTAAGCTTGTGAGACAGTGATATAAAAGTATTTATTGTTGAGAAATTATGTTTGGATCATGGGATGATGCAATGACAGACATTTTTATGATTGCACATTCCAATATGTAAATGCTTAGCCATGTAATGCAAACAATTCTCTAACTATTAATTTGCCTTTATTGTTATTGTTATTTTTTCATCCATGTTTTAAGCTTATGTTCTATTGTACAGCATCTTATTTGACAAAAAAATAAAATGCAATGTTTTGTTGTAAATTATTTGTTATATTTTCATTTGATTACATTTTAAAAGCTTGATTAAATTGCTTTTATTTTCACAATTAAACTAATTTGGGGGATAAAAGCAATTTAATCTAACAAATATGTGAAATCCATTTCCTTCCCCATTAATGGTAAATACATATCAGGATAAATATCGGTATCAAATGATATGGGAAAAAAAAGTATTGTGATAATATTTTTGGCCATATCGCCCAGCCCTATAGGGGAAACTAGTGTTTCATGTATATTAAGGTATTTAAGTAATTTAAAGTCTCCCTGTAGTCAATAATAATAATTACATATTTAAAAGTTTTTCCTTGAAAATAATTTTCTGCCTTAAAATATCTTGAATGTAACTCGACACCCTTGCCTCATTTAGTGTACGTGGTTCTATGAATATGCAAATGAGCCCCGCCTCCACTCACTCACTCAGCTCAGAGATCCACTCGTTGACGATCACACGTTGATCTTATTGGTTACAATTTAACCAAGTCTGTGAGGTCAGAAACACCCGCGATTTCACTGATTTTCACTGACCCGTCTTTGGTTCACTGCAGTTTTAAGCAGAAAATACTCAGCAATGCTGTCGACTAATGAATTTACACATGGTTTGTCTTAAGTCATATTACAGTATTTTTGAATTGCTAAAACACTAAAATCCATTTGCAAAACCAAAGTTGCAAGTGTACAAACCACTTTATTGATTGAATCGCACAGTTTGCAGAACTTTAAACACTTCCCAAAAGTGAAACACAAGCAACACACTGTTGTCATCGGTAATAGAGATGCGCGGTTGGCGGTTATAGCCGCGGACTCCGCGGATAAACAGCGGATCGGGCGGATGACGTGACGGAAAAAAATATTTTAATTAAATTCGGGCGGGTGGCGGGCGGTTTCTAGTCTCGCGGCTGTCATCAGCAGCGCCTTGTATCAGTGGACGGCGGACGGGTGCGGTTTTGAAAATTGGTCAAAAACGTTGTTGCGAATGGATGGTGGACGGATGATGAGTTACGTGATGCGGTTGCGGATGAAATAATAGCCCATCCGCGCATCTCTAAAAGGTAACACACAAGCACTCAAAATTGAACACACATGTTTCAATTCAGTAATGTGTTGCACCTAATAA
The DNA here is from genome assembly GCF_051911475.1 of Siphateles boraxobius. Classification (NCBI taxonomy): domain Eukaryota; kingdom Metazoa; phylum Chordata; class Actinopteri; order Cypriniformes; family Leuciscidae; genus Siphateles; species Siphateles boraxobius. Next base: position 4,287,957 of record NW_027509119.1, on the reverse strand, counting down.
TCAGTAATCAGGATATAAATGTCAAATCCAAATGGCATGTGTGATTTTCACAATGGAGGGCAGGAGAGGAGGAGGAAGCAGAAGGGGAAGGGGATGAGGATGAGGAAGAGGAGGAGGAAGAGACAGAGGAAGAGGAAGAGACAGAGGAGGAGGAGGAGGAGGAGGAAGAGAAAGCGGAGGGTGAGGAGGAGGAGACAGAGGAAGAGGAAGAGACAGAGGAGGAGGAGGAGGAGGAGGAAGAGAAAGCGGAGGGTGAGGAGGAGGAGACAGAGGAAGAGGAAGAGACAGAGGAGGAGGAGGAAGAGACAGAGGAGGAGGAGGAGACAGAGGAAGAGACCGAGGAGGAGGAGGAGGAAGAGGAAGAGACAGAGGAGGAGGAGGAGGAGGAGACAGAGGAAGAGACAGAGGAGGAGGAGGAAGAGGAAGAGGAAGAGACAGAGGAGGAGGAAGCGGAAGG